>NC_026008.2:36437861-36750361 GCF_000442705.2 Elaeis guineensis | reverse complement strand
CATATGCTAGCATGGATCTTTACAAAAAATATATGGGATGCAAAGAAATTATGGTAAGGTACCGATGAAAGATATCTCTTATGTCTCATAAAATGGAAGTGTTAATATCTTGTGGTATGTATTTCTCACAAAAAATAATTTTTGATACATAGATATTTTATCTTCTAATAGAAAAAGAAGATGAAACCAACTTCAATTACAAGGAAAAGAAATCATTAAATCAAAAACCAAACCTACTCATGATGTTATGGTCCCACCAAATTGAGCTAAATGATGAAATATCTTTGGACAATTTAGAGAAAACATGCTATGCTGTCTTTGATAAAATAAACCAATGACTTCCACAAGCACACCATTTTGTTTATGAGAAAGAAAAATTGTGGTGTTCAGTCACATACTAACTAGATTAGAAGTGCAATATTTTGTTAATCATGTGATGTTTAATTCCTACCACATCAAACAGACATTGGCATTTAAACTTCTATGCTTTTCATTTGTCACATTGAAGAAGGATGGTGGCGCGTTTAGCATTACAACACAAATTTAAGCATCTTTATAAATCATATGTTTAACAATAAATATCATTCATTCAAGTGGAACACATTGAGAGCAAATGAAACATATATAAATGTTTTTCATGAAGATCCCATGTTATGGTTCAAACAACCTCATATGTTGCGATTGCATGCGGACAATTTCAGTCAAAACAGCTCAAGACACACTTCTTTAAAAAGAAATCTCTTTCAGTTTCTACATTCTTTGAAGCCTACACTGAGAAATATAGCTTGTGGATTCAGACCATATGACACATCTTTCAAGATGATAAACTAACATTCAGTTAAGTTTTTATGCTTGTAAAATGGTAGAACTTCATTGAAGCTCTGAACAAGCTTTGCTTCACAACAATTTGCTGTTGAAAATAACAAGAAAATGAGTTTAAATGAAATTTCAATGCACGTGTTTGTTGTCTATCAAAGTAGACCATGGAAAGATCTTAATCGAAACGTGTTACGCAGCTAATTAAGCAAAACATCAGTCAGAAGATATTCGCTTACCATGACCATTGAACACATTTCATTTCAGATAATAAAACCAATTGATAAGAAAAGCAAATGCATAATTTTTTTGTGCATAACAATAAAACAAAAGATATGGATTTCATAGCATAAAATGAAAAGAGCAGATAAAAACTTGTGATGCCAAGCTATTGATAAACATATTTGTGACTAGGTAAACATGGTTCAACAATGCAATGTAAACGCTCCAGATTTTGTATCTATATCTTTGATTCAAGAGTACACACACATAACTAACTTGCAAAACCATCATCACCAAGACACAAGTGGAGGAGAAACTTTAAAGCTTCATGGCATGCTCTCCATGAAAGGGTGTCTTAGTTAGCAACCAAGACTCGATGATGATAGCTGCAATTGTAAAAATCTGGCTGGAAATTTTGTTAGGATTAGCTACTTCAATTCCTATGAAATTAAAAATAGTTGATACTACTGTTGGTTCTATTTTCCTCTCTCTAATATCTAAGCCCGTCTTCTTTCGAGTTTACGAACGCAACCCAAATAAATGGAAGCACCGTACATATATTAATACATGAAATATACGAAAACAACTTCTGACTGGTATAAGAATCTTCCACTACATCGTATAAAACCTACTAATTTTCGCCTCTCTTTCTTTTAAGACAAGAAAATGGCCATCACTGTCCTTAACCAGAAAATCTTTCGACACTTGCGCAATAATTAACAGTGGACTGCACCATCTTTCCAATTTGATGACTTAGACAGTGACTCAGTACATTCCTTCCAATTAGAATCTCTTCTTATCTCCAAAAATCTCCCATCACTACCCATTGCTTCGTTTCTCTACTCCTAGGCCCGCTCTACAATCTAGTACACCATTCATCCACCCAAAAGATAAAAAGAGTCCATACCCGTACAAAGAACAAGTAAAGGAATAAAGCTTTTTTCTCAGAGGATGGTCCTTTTTTTTCAAAAGAAAACGGAGAAAAAAACCACTTATTACGTAGAAAAAGGACAGCAATCTGCATCTGAACGAGGAGATAAAGACGATCACAAGGATTTAATGCAACCAAAACATCCATGGACCCAGGAAGCACTGGCCTTTAAGTTCTCCAAGCCCAGGGACCTCAAGACCTAGACACCCAACCCAAGATCAGGAGCAAGGACGAAAGGGCCAGCATGGCAAACCCCTCTCACACGCTGCAATTACAACTACGGCAGTACGACACCAAAGAATGCATCTTTCGCTTCATCAACCCCAAGAAATCGTCACACACGCACACAAAGTCAGAGAGAGAGAGATAGAGAGAGAAACCGAGAGAGAGGGAGGGGGCGAGAGAGAGAGGACCTGCTGGAGCTGGAGAACTCGTAGAGCTTTCCCTTGGGGGAGAAGACGATAAGAGCCACCTCGGCGTCGCAGAGGACGGAGAGCTCGAAGGCCTTCTTCAGGAGACCATTCCGGCGCTTGGAGAACGTCACCTGCCGGCTGGTCGCGTTCTCGATCCGTCTCACCTCCGTCTTCCCCCGAACCATGCTGATCTCCAGCTAATTATTCCACCGTTGTTCCCTCTTCTTCCCAAAGATCACAAGGATTAGAAGAAGAAGAAAAATTAAATTGGAATAAAACGAGAAAAAGAAGAAGAATAAAGGGAGAATAAAGCTAGAATAATACCAGCAATGGAAAAGGGATAGAGGAGGCTTCACCGGAAATGGCAAAGAAATGAAGAATGAGCACAGGGAAAGGAAAAAAATAGAAGAAATAGACCCTTCGAATCCCCTCCCTTTCTTTCCTCTTCTGTCTTCATGAGGAAAGCCGGGGAAAGAGGCGACCTACCCAGTTTCCTAAAACAAAATTCCACGCCACCAGTAGGAATAATTATATGTGAGAATTTAAAAAAAAAATGGTCGGTTGGAGATGAAGACGTATCCATGCTCCGCTGTTTAGTTTCGGATAGCGGGAATTAAGTTCTCGATGGTTGACGTGGCAGGAGGTGGTTGGTTGGATGGGTGCACGTCAGCGGGAACGGTGTTGGGTGTTTGGAAGGAGGCAGGTGATGGATAAGCCTGCGGGGCCCGGTTCGTGCGAGTGACGTACGAGAGGACGGTGGAATGGAGACGCGTGGCGCCTGCTTAGATCGTCGCGGGGTGTGAGGTGTGGGGGACCGAGTCACGTGCTTGCCTCTTTCGGGTACTTGTCCGGCCCCACCTTTCTTTCTTTCTTTTTTTTTTTTTTAATGCAGCGGAAGTTGGAGGCACCCACTGGATGTCCTCTCGTTCGGTGGGTCCCGCTGTCCTTGGGTGTGGATTTGAGTGGCTTTGGGAAGGGGGCGTGGCGGATGGGGCTTTGTGGAAACCTTTATTAAATCTTTCGGAAATTTGTCGTTTGGCACGTGCTCCGCGGCGTGGAAGGGAATACGAGAAAGGCGAGGGTGAGCTCCCATTGGCCAAAGGGTGATCTCCTGTGATTCTCGTGCGGCGAGCGAGATGGTTTTTTTTTTCCCTCCCATTCCTTTTTGAGAAATTCTTAAATGCACCGAGTACCGAAGCACCGTCGCGCAAATATAGAATAACGCCGTGGGAGGTTATGACGGGCGTTTGAATACCAAAAAATGATAGAGGCTGATGTCGCCTAGTTATATGGCAAACCACTGGATACCCATTCCAATTTATTTTATATTTAAATTTATTCAAATATAGATGAAATTTTAAACATCCAACAAACATATATATTTATATTTTTATCTATAAATTAAAAAATAAATATAGATAAGATAGATAGCCACCAAATCTGAAATATTTGAATCTATTTATTATCCTATTTAATATGATATAATCCGATTTATATTTCTGCTATCCAATTTGTATTGATATTTTTTTAAAATAAATATAAATATAAATTTTTGTTTTTGACTAATCTACACATCCACATCTATATTCCTGAAATGACATAAATGTAAGTATTAATATCCTAGTATCGTTTAGGTTTTTATGGTGATCACTAATTATGATCCATAGGGATAACTAATGATGACTATATTATTATACCAAAAATTATACTAAACGCATGGCCACGTTTCCACTAACAGATAGCAGGCAAATTGGTTCTATATTTGGAACCCCATGAGATGGGGCCCACATGATGTGTGTGATATAGAGGCTGGGCTTGGGGCCCACATTCTCTTTATTTAGGTGCGTATCTGGGTTATTTTTTTTCCTTTTTTCTTTCATTGTTAGCACTTTGCTTCCATTTTGAAGGCACGTTACAGTATTCCACGGCAGGAGTCCTCAGGCAAAGCAGCGTAGATCCCTCCCTCTCTCCGCACGCCATTGCGTTGCGACCGCCCACGGGAGCGCTGATCGGAATTTTTGCCGTTTTGGACGCGGGCTGACGTAATCCTGGACCACAGCGGGGGGACCTCTCCACAAAGGGACGCTCCCCTTCGCCTGGTTAGGGCTTTAAATTGGTTGGCACCTGGCAGCTCGTTCCATTTCATTATGCTCAAGAAAGGATTAAATAATGCAAATGATGAGAACTAAGACACTGTTAAACCCACCTTTATAGGTTCCGTGGATTTATAAATTCTTATAACAAACGTCTCAATTCTCTACTGCACTTTATTAGGCAAGGAATCATGTACCACCACCTACTCTTGGAATAAAGTGGGCATCATGGTGAACTATATCAATTCATAGATCAAACGTTTGAAGACTCTTTTACTCCTCAAAGATGAATTATACATGTGAACAGAATATAAAAGGTGAAATGTGATTAGCGCTTCCACTTTGCTCAAAGAAAACAAAGACAAGCCTGGGTTGAACACCAATGAATGCTAAAGACAAGACTAGTTTGTGGCACAAAAATTTCTATTGGTTATTTTGATTGAGACGTTACTGCATCAAGCATTTTAAACCTTTTGCATTCTCATCTTGCACCAACATTATATAAAACTAGTTTTGAGCCCATGTGTTGCACATGGGTTCTAAATCTAATCAAATTAAAAATATATATATATAAATAATAAATAATATTCATTCAAATTCTCAATACCATTTCATATTCTCAACTATCTATATAAATAGATTTTAATTGTAGAAATACAATAATATCATATATTAATAATATAATTTAATTTAGATAAATAAAATTTAATGTCATTTTTTATTAATTCAAGATTTGAATTTAATGCTTGAAGAATTGTTAGGTAGAAGAACATATGGTATAGAAAAAATTACTTACGTGGACAATCTCAAATGCTAAGAAATTTTTTCTCGATTTCTACTTTATAATATATATATATATATATATTAGATAGAAAGCCATCATAGACTTAATATATTATAATTAAATCTTCCATCAAAATTTCTGAATCCATTAGAAACAGCACCTAACAAGCCGATCAGTAACAAAAGCAATAAGGAGGACAAACTTTGGTTGGTAGGTCAAGTTGCACATCAAGGCCGGGATTGCAAAGATCAGCTCCTGAATCACATGGCGGCAAGCTGCTGACTGTCTGAAAGTAACGCAAGTTTTGTTTACTCACATTATACCATTGATCCCAAGTTCTAATACATGACAAGCAAGAAGTGAAGTCAAATACGGAAGGAACAAGCCATGTCCGAACATACAATGTCATTTTCCCTCAAAATTCTGGACTTGATCTAATATATATCGAGTCAAAACACACCACTCTAGGGTATCAATCCACAGTAAATATTTTACAGAATAAGAGCCATTGCACACAATGATCTCAAAATTGAGAGCAGGAGCAAAAGCAAGGATAAAAAATAAAGAATTGAGATCAAAATATATTGTAGATATATTATTGTAGATCAGTCACACTACAACAAAATATGTTATTAGCGATGAAAATTTTTCGTCACTAATAACCAATTTTCTTCGCTAATACATATTAGTGACGAAATTTTCGTTGCTAATTTTTCATCGCAAATAATTCTGTCGTTGATAATATTTTACGATGAAAAAAAATTTTATCGTTAATAAAAAATATTTACGATGAATAATTTTCGTCGTTAAAAAAAAATGAAAAAATTTAATCTAAAAAAAGATATTTGCGACGAAAAAAACCGTCGGTGATAAATAAAAATTAATAGTGACAAAATTATTTTCGTCGCTATATTTTCAAAAATTTTAACGATGAAAAATTTATGTTGCAAATAACATTTTTTACAACAAAAATAATTCATCGCTATTAATTTAATAAAAAATAAATAAAATTGAATAATATTAGCGACGAAAACTTTCATCGCAAATAAAATAATTTTCAACTGAAATTTATATCGCTAGTAATTATTTACAACAAAAAATTATTCATCACTGTTAATTATATATTTATTGATAAATTAAATTATGTTAGTAAAATATTTTTGACGATGAATATTTTATCAAAAATAATTCCATCGCTAATAATTTAATCATATTTTTTTAAAAAAATTATGAATATATATTTTAAATTTATATGTATAATATTTTTTATAAATTAAAAAAATAAAAATAAAAAATTTATACAATAAACTGATAAATAAATTTTATTATTTTATTATATTAAATTAAAATTACAAGATGTTTGAAATAAAAAAAAGTACATCAATAAGCCGTCAAATATCGGTATCTGGAGAACGAGCTGGGGACAGAGAGCACTCGATGGAGCTCGGACTGACGATGGAGCTAGGATCGGCCTGCTGCTGCCTCATCAGCTATATCATCTGCTCCATCTATGTCATCCACTCCATAATCTAGATCTGAAAGCGCGGATAGTCGTCAATGCGTGTAGTCAACTCCTGAGCTCGCTGTCGATCCTCAATAGCCTGCTGTCGATCTTCGGCAACCTATCTCTGCACCTCCGTCAGCCGAGCCTGATATACAGAATGGATCTCAACCCTAGATGATCGTGAGGATGAGGAAGCAGTGATCCCATGTCCTAGATCCCTAACATAACAGGATCTCATACCGAGCACCTGATCACAGATCTCATCATCTGTGGGTGCAATCGAGCCCTCAGAGATAGGCTGGGATCTCATGTCGGTCATACGATCTTGAAAATAAAAATAAAAATTATTTTAATTTTTTAATAAAAATAAAATTATGAATGAAAAAATAATTGAAAAAACTTACAAAGAGCTCCTGACTCTCCATCGTCCACTCCCCCGACCGTCGCTGATGGGTCCGCTGATAGATATCGATCCTACCAAAAAGCTCGTCACTCTCAGCATCTCTTTGCAATTTGAGAATTAATTAAAAAAAATTTAAATAATTAGAGAAATATATCCTAATTAAAAATTTAAAAAATACCTACCATGTGCTCCATGTGGCGAGCAAACGATCTCAAACCCCCACAATGCGGCACAGTCTATCTCGTCCGGTTTGCTGTATTCTGGGCACATCGTCTCTATAAATTAACAGTAAAATTAGTAAATAATAAATTTAATTTAAGAATAAATAATTGAGTCATTAAAATCTAAAAAAAAAATTTAGATGTGTAACCTAATATGCCGGATCCTCGTAACGTTGGCAAATGGTAGTCCAATCATCGATGATGATGTTGTCATAGGGCTGCAGCCGTGCTGCCTCCTACCCATGAGCCTGCACCACCCGGTACTAATGCTGATGCATGTGATGGCGATAATCCCTGAAATGCAAGGATAGATGGGTGTCGACCGCTCGCCTCACACGATCATTCTCAAAATCAATGATATCAAATACACCCTGCAAATAACAAATATTAGAAGAATCCTATCCAAATTAAATATTCATAATATTATTTATTTTACCTGTAAGTGGGTATAAAAAATTTCTCTTTGAGCCGGAACGACATGACGCTAATCGAAGAGCGTCACGGGGGCATAGCTACGACATATGATGCCCAGCTCGGTCTGCCATGGCTCACACCATCCCCTAATGGATCCGGTGTAGCCGATCGGTATCTCAATCCAGAGATGCTGTCCTGGGTGCTCGCATCTCCAATACTCTAAAGCGAAGTTCTTTGATAGATCTCATCCTCGTCTGACCACCGATGTAGACTGACCTGAAACAATAATAAATAAATCGTTAGTATGATCCAAAAAAAAAATTAAATTTTATTATATACAAAGTATAATAATTAATACCACTGGAACCAGCCTCGCTGGGACCCACCTCACTCATACTTGGCTCACTGAGACCTTCCAGTGCAGGACCCTCTGACACTGGAGCTGGTGAGGCAATGGAGATCGGTGAAGGTGCCTTAACCTCCAAGCTATCTGCAGGTAACTGTGAACGCGACCGTCGTCGTCTATCTCCTGATTCCATATGTACAGAAATTGAGATGTAAATAAATATAATATTAAATAATAATAATAGAAATCAAATAACATTCTAATAAATATAATTATATTATATACCATTATTGCAACATCAAATTGAACGAAAAATAAAGATCTACTCATCAATATTCATATCTTCCTCGATATGTAGATCTTTATCTGAATCACAGTAATCGATATATGTATCATCTTCTATCTCAGCGTCATTTATAAACTGATCGTCATCCTCTGACTCATCCAGATTAAATATAAAATTAGCTTCAACTTCGTTGGATGGGAGATCAGTCTTATTTAAAGGTGCCGTTATAAGTTCTTCATCAACCAAAAATTCGACTAATATTTGTTCTTCTTGCTGAAAAACTTTCTCTTCATGTAAATCCAAAATTTCATCCATCTCTAATCGAGTTGGTATGTCATATACACTTCTAGGTATTATTTTTTGTAGGACATGCCAATTATCTCGATATTTTAAATTCTTCAAATATATTACTTGTTTCGCTTGAGTTGCTAATATATACGGCTCATTTTGGTATCATGTTCGTGCAAGATTTATACTGATAAATTATGAATCGATATGAATCCCAATCTTTTTATTACTAATATCCCACTATTCACACTGAAATAAAAATACAGAATTACTGGATCCATACTTCAGTTCTATGATATCTACCAGTACACCATAATAATCAATCTCTTCTTCTCCTTCATATCTTGTTGTAGCAATTCCACTATTCTGGATCCGTCGTTGCATCTCAAGCTCCCTTATATGAAATCTCATTCCTCCAATGATACAAGATGTATAGTGATTAATCCTTTGATTGAGACCAAATACTAAATCGTGCAACTCATCGATTGCACCCACTTCTTTATTGAAATACTTATATTTCATCTGCATTATAAGATAAAAAATTATGTTGGTTGAAATAATAATATTTATAAGTAAATAAATAAGATATCACTAATGCAACTTACAAGATCACCAAATCATTTTGCAAATTCCCTCCTATGTTGATCATCGGCATCCATATTATTCTCTCTATATAGTATACTCTTGTGCTCACTGCAAGAAGTTATAATTTTTAATTTTATACTGACATAAAAATTTTTTTTGATCATTAAACAGTATCATAAGATGATACTTACTCAATAAATCTTCAATTTTTTCACAATTATTTAGAACGTAAAAGTGTACCTTGGATAGCTCGTTCACGTCCATAAATTCATATTTTCTTACACCGATAGGTCGAACCGTTTGTTTAAATATAGACAACATCAACTCATTGTTACCCCATTCACGGTCTGCATTACGATCTGCATGATTAAATCTTGTTTCGATATCATCAAGATACATCGAACAGAATATGAGACACTCGATAGCTACATATACTTCCGCTATAGACCCTTCAGGCCTTGCTTTATTGCGCACATACTTTTTTAAGGTGCACAAGAATCTACAAATAAAAATAAATTTAAATTTTAGAAATATTTTTACATCTTATAATTGATATGACAAAATACGTATAACTTCTTTACCTTTCAATAGGATACATCTATCGATAATGTACCGGTCCGATCAAAAGAGTTTTCTTTGGAAGATGGATAGCCGGATGCACCATAACATCAAAAAATAATGGTGAAATTTTTTTTTTAACTTACAAAAAATGAGTACGATATCTTTCTCTGATTTTTCAAGTAAGTTAATCTTCAATTTTTGGTAATATAGTTCTCGAAAGAATACTCCCAGCTCAATCAATGCAATTTGAACATCACCATCCAAATAGCCACGCATGACCACAGGAAGCAAATGTTGCATCATCACATGAGAGTCATGACTTTTCATGCCAGAGATATTGTCATCGTTGTTTCCAACACACCGCGATACGTTTAAAGCTTATGTATTAGGAAACTTTATGGTTTTAAATCATCTACAGAAATTCTTCTTTTCCTCTCCAAACAGCAAATAACATGCGGGTGACATAAAAAATCTCTCACCTCGATGAACTAAATGCAACTCCGATCGGATTCTCATTTTCTGCAAATCAAGACGAGCTTTTGTACCATCTTTTATTTTTTCTGTAATATTCAATACAACACTGATGATATTATCATAAATATTCTTTTCAATATGCATTACATCTAGATTATTACGAAGTAGTAGCTGCTTCCAATACGATAGTTCGAAAAAGATACTTTGTTTCATTCAATTCAGCTCAGCTTCAGTACGCTTCCGCTTGCGAGTACCTGATATTTTTCTAAATCGAAGATTTTCAATGACTTCTGTTGGGTATAAAATACCCACGGCCGAAGTTCTCAACAGGATTAGCCCTTGTGGACTCCGCCCGGACTCCTACGGGAGCCGGGCTCCGCCCACGACTTCGACTCCGAGAGGACTCCGTCCGGACTCCTACGGGAGCCGGGCTCCGCCCACGACTTCGACTCCGAGAGGACTCCGCCCGGACTCCTACGGGAGCCGAGCTCCGCCCACGACTTCGACTCCGAGAGGACTCCGCCCGGACTCCTACGGGAGCCGGGCTCCGCCCACGACTTCGACTCCGAGAGGACTCCGCCCGGACTCCTACGGGAGCCGGGCTCCGCCCACGACTTCGACTCCGAGAGGACTTCATCCAGACTCCTACGGGAGCCGGGCTCCATCCTCAACATCAACTGCTGGTACGCCTTGTCCGGACTCCTACGGGGGTCGGACTTCGCCTTTGACTTTAATTGCAGGAGGACTTCATCCCGACTCCTACGGGAGCCGAACTTCGTCCTCGACTCGACCGACTACGAGTGGACTTCGTCCAGGCTCCTATGGAAGCCAGACTCCATCTTCTACTCTGACTACGGGAAGACCTCGCCCGGACTCCTACGGGAGCCGAGCTCCGTCACCAACTCCAACCGAACTTCGGCCGACGAGTCTGGACCCCCTGGCAGGCCACAATAACGGACAACACTGCTCCACTCTCTGCGGCGGGCCCTAAGCAGCTCCATTACTCCCTGACAGGCCGTATTAACGGCCATGATTCTGCTCCACTCCCTGCGGCGGATCCTGTGCAATTCCACCACCCCCAGATGAGTCACGACAGCAGACGCCGCTCCACTCCCCGTAACTGATCCCACGTGGCGAGCCACGGCGATAGCCACGACCCCACTCCACTACTCTCTGCAATAAATTCCTCCTGACTCTGGGCGGCCCACTACCAGACGGTTACAGGCGTTGCTATCAATCTGTTGCCCTCTCCGTCTATAAAAGGGAAACCCCAGATATGTTATTCGAAAAGCTCTTAGTTTTTACCTCAAAACTCTGCTAAATTCTCTGTTCGAGCACTCCATTCTTGTTGAGGCAGAGAACTGACTTGAGCATCGGAGGGTCTTGTCGGAGCAACCCCACCTCCGGTTTAGACTTCCTTTGCAGGTCCCGGCGGCGACCGCGACTCCCTCGACTCCAGCTTCTCCGGCGCAAGCGGATTTTTGCACCAACAGGATTGGCGCTAGAGGAAGGGCCTGTGTCTTCGCAGTACCCTTTTTCTTAAAGGAGCGCTCAACGGATCCGCCTCCGGTCATCTTATCCGGCACCCACTCCTCCTTTCCCCCACTAGATCCTCACCTGATGCCTTCTTGCGAGACATTCGCACAACTACCCACGGCCTCCGTAGCCATATCTCAGACCCCGATCTCGCCCCTGGTTTCCCAGGCCCCGCATCCCCCGACTATGGTTGCCGACATGGGGTGGCCGGATGATCGGTCTCTGACGGATTCCGTCAACACCATCTCGGGAGGATCCCAGCGGAAAACAACCAACATACCGGCTGTATCCCTCAAGCGGCAGAAGGTTGAAGAACCCATAATCTTTACCGAAGAAGACACTCAAGGAGTCCAATTCCCTCATAACGACGCAGTCGTAGTTTTCTTGAATATAGCAAATTACGACGTCCGTCGCATTCTTGTCGACAACGGAAGTTCGGCCGACATCTTATTCTACGACGCCTTTTCAAGAATGTCCACTCTTAACGGTCATCTGAGGCCGATTAGCTCCCCCTTAGTAGGGTTTACCGGCGATGCCGTTCCGACGGAAGGGATGATAACTTTGACTGTGGCCGTGGATCAATATCCAAAGCAATCCAGGGCTCTGGTGAATTTCTTGGTGGTGAAGGCGCCATCCGCCTACAATGCAATCCTCGACCGACCTGGCCTCAATGCTCTCCGAGCTGTCGTATCAACCTACCATTTGAAGTTGAAGTTCCCCACCAACCAGGGGATCGGAGAGGTCCGGGGAGACCAAGCCCTGGCCAGACACTGCTACAACATCGCCTTGCAAAGAGCGATCAATCTGACCCTTGTCCCGTCGATGGACTAGATGCTCGCGATGACCTCACCGAAGAGAGGGGCGCTCCAATCAAAGATCTGGTACCGATCCCTTTGAATGATGGGAACGCAGAGCATGTAGCGCTAATCGGCTCCAACCTGAGGGAGGAGGTGCTGACGCGTCTCATTGATTTTCTATGAAGAAATGCGGATGTTTTCGCTTGGATTCCAGCGGACATGTCGGGGATTGACACAGAAGTCATGGAGCATCATCTGGCCGTCGATCCAAAGCATCGACCAACGAAAGAAAAAATCCGGAGTCATGCCCCGGAGAGGCAGAAGGCGATAGCCAAGGAAGTGGATAAGCTCCTCAAGGCCGGATTCATTAAGGAAGTCAATTATCCTGATTGGATTTCCAATGTTGTCCTGGTCAAAAAAGCAAATGGCAAGTGGAGGATGTGCATAGACTTCAAAAAGCTGAATAAGGCTTGTCCAAAGGACAGCTACCCCCTTCCCAGAATCGACCAACTGGTGGATGCGACCACAGGCCATGAGCTCCTCACCTTTATGGATGCGTTCTCCGGCTATAATCAAATTAGAATGGCGTCGGAAGACGAAGAGAAGACAGCTTTCATCACTAATCGTGGCTTTTACTGTTACAGGGTCATGCCTTTCGGCCTCAAGAATGCGGGCTCAACCTACCAACAGTTGGTGAACAAAATCTTCAAAGAGCAGATCGGCCGAAACATGAAGGTCTACGTGGACGATATGCTCGTAAAAAGCAAGTCTTCCAGAAATCATGTCGCCGACCTCGAGGAGACCTTCGACGCTCTCCGGAAATATAGAATAAAGCTGAACCCCACTAAATGCGCTTTCGGAGTAACCTCAGGAAAGTTCCTGGGCTTCATGGTATCAGGGCGTGGGATCGAGGCCAATCCAGAGAAAATTTGTGCCATCCAGGAGATGGCCGCCCCAAAGTCGATCAAAGAGGTTCAGCACCTCACGGGGAGGATAGCGGCCCTTAATCGCTTCGTCGCAAGGTCGGCCGAACGATGTTTGCCCTTCTTTCAAACCCTCAAGCAGCCGAAGAACTTCTGTTGGACCTCTGTGTGCCAACAGGCGTTCGAAGAGTTAAGAAGCTACCTTGGCTCACCCTCGCTGTTGGCAAAGCCTGAACCTGGAGAGAAACTATTTTTATACCTAGCGGTCTCTCCCATGGCCCTCGCGGCCGTCCTTGTCAAAGAAGAAGCGAAAGTCCAGTGACCAGTCTACTACGTTAGCCGCGCGCTGAGGGACGTCGAGACCAGGTACACCAAATTAGAAAAACTGACTTACGCCTTGTTGATTGCAGCTCGGAGGCTCCGACTCTACTTTCAAGGGCACACCGTGACGCTACTCACCAATCAACCGATCAAGGCGGTTTTGCACCGGGCGGACACCTCCGGGAGAATGGCAAAATGGACGATCGAGCTCACAAAATTCAACATCAACTACCGACCCAGACCAGCAGTGAAGGCCCAAATACTGGCAAATTTCATAGTAGAGTGCACCATCCCAGAGGAGGCTGAACCTGAGCAAAGCAAAGTTGACGACCTGAAGTCTCAACCGAACTCCCCCAACGAAGAGGCCAATCCCTCCGATCGCTTTTGGACCCTCTATGTGGACGGATCTTCCAACATGTCGGGCGCAGGTGCAGGCCTGATCTTGGTCAGTCCAGAGGGAGTCATCGCGGAGTACGCTCTGCATTTCGAGTTCCCCGCAACAAACAATGGAGCAAAATATGAAGCTCTGATCGCAGGACTAAGGATCACCAAAGAGCTGAGAATAGGTCAACTCTGGGTACACAGCGACTCCCAACTGGTGGTGGGACAAGTCAGCGGGAGTTATGAAGCGCGGGAGGACAGTATGGCCAAATACCTTGAGAAAGTAAAAGAGCTTACCCCCGCCTTTAGCAGCTTCAACATTAGGCAGATTCTAAGGTTGGAGAATACTAGAGCTGACCTTCTCTCCAAGCTGGCGACGTTGGCTCCGGTCGAGTTGTCCAAAGGCGTTCTCTTGGAAGTTCTGAAGCATCTGAGTACAGAAGAGTCGCGGCCCGTGATGGAGATTGATCACGAACCCAGCTGGATCGACCCACTGATAATCTATCTCAGAGATGGAGTCCTCCCCCAGGATGCGAAAGAAGCTCGGAAGCTCCGAAATCAAGCCTCCAGATACCTCCTTTATGAGGGCAAATTGTACAAGAGATCATACTCTTAACCCCTCTTAAAATGTCTCCGGTCCTCGAAAGCTGACTACGCCTTGTGGGAAGTACATGAAGGAATTTGCGGAAACCATTTGGGGGCTAGATCTTTATCCCACAAGTTGCTCCGCCAAGGATATTACTGGCCAACGATGCATCATGATTCGATTGAATATGTTAAAAAGTGTGATCGATGCCGGAGATACGCCAACGTCCAGAGACAGCCCGCCACCGAGCTCACACCCTTGAGTGCCCCATGGCCTTTTGCACAATGGGGGATGGATATCCTTGGCCCCTTTCCCATGGCGTCTGGGCAAAGGAAGTTCTTCCTTGTAGCGATCGACTACTTCACCAAATGAGTTGAAGCCGAACCACTAGCGAAAATCACAGAAGCAAAAGTGCAAGATTTCGTCTGGAAGTCGATCGTGTGTAGGTTCGGTCTGCCTAGAACCCTAATCACTGATAATGGACGGCAATTTGTGAGAGCAAAATTCGCTGAATTCTGTGAAGATCTAAACAACTCCCACAACTTCACATCAGTAGCCCATCCCCAGACGAACGGCGAAGCTGAGGTGACTAACAGAATCCTTTTGCAGGGGATTAAGACAAGGCTTGAAAAAGCGAAGGAAACTTGGGCGGACGAGCTTTATCATGTACTGTGGGCGTATCGAACTACCCAGAGGCTACCTACGGGAGAGACCTCCTTTGCTTTAGCCTTCGGTACGGAAGCCGTCATCCCAATCGAGCTTAAACTCCCGTCGGCACGAGTCGTGGCATTCGACGAACATCAAAATTCACAAAGTCTTAGAGCCAACCTCGACCTGCTGGAAGAAAGACGGAAGATTGCTCAGGTTCGAATGACAGCCTACAGACAGAAAGTTGCTCGATATTACAACGCCCGGATCAAAAACAAAGCCTTTAAAGCAGGAGATCTAGTGCTTCGACGAGCTGCTGTCTCGCAACCTCAGGACCGGGGGAAACTCGCCCCAAACTGGGAGGGACCATATGAAGTCAAAAAAGTAGTCCGGCCAGGAACTTATTATCTTAAGAAACTCGGAGGAGCCGACCTCCCGCGACCGTAGAGCTCGAAAAACTTACGGGTGTACTACCAATAACTTCATTTTAATTGAAAGTTGCATACCTGTATGTCTCTGAACAATTCGCACAAACTGTGTCAGAAACGAAGGGGAAACATCGTCCCGACAAAGTCGAAGGCCCGGTTCCATTTAGACCGGATGGGGGGAGAGGCCCTGCAATGCCCATATGCGCCCCCACAGCCCTGTTAGAGACAGGAGGAGAACCTCGCCCTAACTTGAGCAAAGTCGAAGGCCCGGTTCCATTTAGACTGGATGGGGGGAGAGGCCCTGCAACACCCATATGCGCTCCCACAGCCCTGTTAGGGACAGGAGGAGAACCTCGTCCTAACTGGAGCAAATTCGAAGGCCCGGTTCCATTTAGACTGGATGGAGGGAGAGGCCCTGCAACGCCCATATGCGCCCCCACAGCCCTGTTAGGGACAGGAGGAGAACCTCGCCCTAACTTGAGCAAAGTCGAAGGCCCGATTTCATTTAGACCGGATGGAGGGAGAGGCCCTGCAACGCCCATATGCGCCCCCACAACCCTGTTAGGGACAGGAGGAGAACCTCACCCTAATTGGAGCAAAGTCGAAGGCCTGGTTCCATTTAGACCGGATGGGGGGAGAGGCCCTGCAACGCCCATATGCACCCCCACAGCCCTGTTAGGGACAGGAGGAGAACCTCGCCCTAACTTGAGCAAAGTCGAAGGCCCGGTTCCATTTAGACCGGATGGGGGGAGAGGCCCTGCAACGCCCATATGCACCCCCACAGTCCTGTTAGGGACAGGAGGAGAACCTCGCCCTAACTGAAGCAAAGTCGAAGGCCCGGTTCCATTTAGACCGGATGGGGGGAGAGGCCCTGCAACGCCCATATGCACCCCCACAGCCCTGTTAGGGACAGGAGGAGAACCTCGCCCTAACTTGAGCAAAGTCGAAGGCCTGGTTCCATTTAGACCGGATGGGGGGAGAGGCCCTGCAACGCCCATATGCGCCCCCACAGTCCTGCTAAGAACAGAAGGAGAAACTCGCCCTAGCTCGAGCAAAGTCGAAGGCCCGGACTCCTACGGGAGCCGGACTCCATCCGCGACTTCTACCGCAAGAAGACCCCCGCCCGGACTCCCACGGGAGCCGGGCTCCATCGCTAACTTCAATTACCGGTAAGCTCCGTCCGAACTCCTACGGGAGCCAGACTCCGCACCTGACTTCAATTGCAGGGGACTCCACTCGGACTCCTACGGGAGTCGGGCTCCGCCCACAGCTCCAACTTCAAGAGGGACTCTCCGCCCGGACTCCTACGGGAGCCGGACTTCGTCACCAACTTCAACAGCTAGTGTTCTTCATCCAGACTCCCACGGGAGCCGAACTTTGCCTCGACTTCAGCGGAGAAAAACTCCAAGCGAAAAGGAAAAAGGAAGGCAATTGACCACAACAGCGACGATTGGAAAACAAACAGCGGCCAAGGTGCAGAAAACCCTGTCACAGCAAGGATTGGGGCTCCCATCGGGAGTCCCAGCTTTCAAGGAAGCTTTCGACACAAAATAGGACAACTTACTCAGGGTGACAGAAGCTTGGACCCCCGAACTCAAGCCCTAAGAGGGACCCCGAGCCCGAATGGCCCCGGGCGAGCCTGCGGCCATTGACGGAAAAGATGGGTTGGTGCAATGGCAACCGGATACCTTCGAACGGCGTAAAAATCGAAAAGGAGCTCGGCAATTGACAATCCAACACGAATAAAAGGGGCCACCGGTGACCTTAGGACGACGTAAAAAAAAAAAAAAGAGAAAAGGAAAAAAAGAAAAGGAGGAAGAGAGAAGAAAGAAGAATAAAGAAGTTCGACAGACAACTATTTGATGCAAAATGCAGACGAGGTAACAAAATCTCCTTTTCATTTTTCAACTAACAAGATGTACGTTACAAGACCCGGTGGGCCAGAAAAAAGAAAAAATATACATCATTGCAAGTCTCGCGAACACGGTTTGGAAAGGATACACCGGAGGCCGCTTCAAGCAGCAAACTTCTCTTCCCATTTCTGTCCTTCCCAGCCGCGTTGTCCAGTGCGTGTGACGGGCCCATCGGCTTTCGCCCCGCTTTGTTTCGCTCCACCTCCGAAGTCCCAACCTTAGGGGGAAAAGGATGGGATAGATTCCCGAGGGTGGTAGGGGCAACGGCAGCGACGACGAAGACCTGTTTCAAGAAGAACCGGAGTCACCCCGGGGGCAGCGGTGGCACCAGAGATATGCGTCATCACCGAATGCTCCGTGACAGCCACCATCCAAAATGGTCCGGCAAGGTCGGCATGCGCTACTTCCACCGTCCCCGCAACAAGTTTCACTACCCCACCGTCGACATCGACCGCTACTGGTCCCTCGGCCCCGACGACATCAAGGATCCCACCACAGCTTATGACGACAGCTCGCCCTCTTGACCGGTATCACCCCATCTTGCTACTCCAAAATTTTCGGGCAGAATGCCTTTACCGACGACCCCCGTTATTAAACCCCTGTTGTCGAAGAAATTCATCCTCAAGCCCCCTTCGAAACAACGGGGACCCTCAGCGACCGCTCGATGGCCGGAGAACTCACCGACCGCTGTTCTCCTCCTTGCCTTCCTCCAAGCCCTTGACATCCCCTTGAGGATGGCCTCCGGGGTGGAGGACATGACGGGGAAACCCCTTGGAGAGGAATAGGGGGGCTGAAGACGGCAAGGACCGGCGCGGAGGACGCTCGGAGTTGGCAGGGGCACCAAGGAAGTGGCTGAGTAGCTAGGCTCTCAGACGAAAGAAATGTGCCGTCCTTTTGGCAGAATGAAGCCCCGAAGGAAGGGTAGGAGGTTTAAATAGGCAGCGGATCTTAGCGCAATTATGGCGGTGGGTGTCCCTAGGCCAACCGGTGCTTACCACGTGTCCCGCGTGTCCCACTCGCCGCTATCGAGGATTGACTGTTCGCAAATTTCCATAGCACGATGCTTGGGCTCACGTTTCGGTGGGAGTTCCGAAAAGACTCCTCAGGTCGCCCTAACCGAAAAAAGGGCTCTGGCGTGTGCACATTAAATGCCGACATATCCAAGGACGGTTGTGCGCAGGATTCGAGGGGACAACTTCGGTCATGCCAATCTCTCTGTACTTCCTTCATTCGAAATTTGAACTCGAAAGTAGGGAGACTGGTGTTGGGTATAAAATACCCACGGCCGAAGTTCTCAACAGGATTAGCCCTTGCGGACTCCGCCCGGACTCCTACGGGAGCCGGGCTCCGCCCACGACTTCGACTCCGAGAGGACTCCGTCCGGACTCCTACGGGAGCCGGGCTCCGCCCACGACTTCGACTCCGAGAGGACTCCGCCCGGACTCCTACGGGAGCCGGGCTCCGCCCACGACTTCGACTCCGAGAGGACTCCGCCCGGACTCCTACGGGAGCCGGACTCCGCCCACGACTTCGACTCCGAGAGGACTCCGCCCGGACTCCTACGGGAGCCGGGCTCCGCCCACGACTTCGACTCCGATAGGACTTCGTCCAGACTCCTACGGGAGCCGGGCTCCGTCCTCAACATCAACTGCTGGTACGCCTTGTCCGGACTCCTACGGGGACCGGACTTCGTCTTTGACTTTAATTGCAGGAGGACTTCATCCTGACTCCTATGGGAGCCGAACTTCGTCCTCGACTCGACCGACTGCGAGTGGACTTCGTCCAGGCTCCTATGGAAGCCAGACTCCATCTTCTACTCCGACTACGGGAAGACCTCGCTCGAACTCCTACGGGAGCCGGGCTCCGTCACCAACTCCAACCGAACTTCGACCGACGAGTCTGGACCCCCTGGCAGGCCACAATAACGGACAACACTGCTCCACTCTCTGCGACGGGCCCTAAGCAGCTCCATTACTCCCTGACAGGCCGTATTAACGGCCATGATTTTGCTCCACTCCCTGCGGCGGATCCTGTGCGATTCCACCACCCCCAGATGAGTCACGACAGCAGACGCCGCTCCACTCCCCGTAACTGATCCCACACGGCGAGCCACGGCGATAGCCACGACCCCACTCCACTACTCTCCGCAATAAATTCTTCCTGACTCTGGCGGCCCACTACCAGACGGTTACAGGCATTGCTATCAATCTGTTGCCCTCTCCGTCTATAAAAGGGAAACCTCAGATACGTTATTCGAAAAGTTTTTAGTTTTTACCTCAAAACTCTGCTAAATTCTCCGTTCGAGCACTCCATTCTTGTTGAGGCAGAGAACTGACTTGAGCATCGGAGGGTCTTGCCGGACCCCACCTCCGGTTTAGACTTCCTTTGCAGGTCCCGGCGGCGACCGCGACTCCCTCGACTCCAGCTTCTCCGGCGCAAGTGGATTTTTGCACCAACAACTTCAAATTTTTCTAAAATTTCTGCTCCACTTAACTCCTTGGGTGGTGGACATCGATCGGACTTTCCATCAAAGAATTAGTTATAAGGGGTCCTCCAAGAATGATTAGCAGAAAGAAACCGCCGATAACCCATGAAACATATTTTCCATCCGTGCTTTAAATGTAAGGAGGATGCATCCCTATTGCATATTGGACATACCAGATATCCTTTGGTGCTCCATCCAGATAAGTTTTCATATGTTGAAAAATTATTTATAGTCTATAAAATCGAAACATGCAACTTAAAATTACTTCGACTCATAGAATCATATGTCTGTACTCCATTTTCCCATAACTCCTTCAGATCATCAATTAAAAGTTGTAGATATATATCAATTTCATTATCTGGTGCTTTCAGATCTAGAATTAACAGTGACATAAAAATAAATAGTTTTTTCATGCACTTCCAAGGTGACACATTATATACAACTAGCATCACAGGCTACATGCTGTAAGAGGTACTCATATTGCCAAAAGGATTAAATCCATCTATCGCTTGACCAAGCCTGATATTACGCAAGTCACTCGCAAAGTACGGATACTTTACATCGAAGTCTTTCCATACTGAAGAGTCGGCCAGATGGCTAAGTATGTTCTCATTCGAAACCCACTGCTCATAATACCATCTTATTTCTTCAGTTATCTTTGTGGACATATACAACCTTTGAAGTCTTAGAATCAATGGAAAATATCTCAAAATCTTTTGAGATATCTTCTTTCCTTTCCTATTATCGATTTTATATCTAGGCTCACCGTAATTCGAACATTCAGTTGCTTGTTCGTTATCCTTATAAAATAATATGCAGTCATTTTTGCAGGCATGTATAGGAGTATAGCCAAGTCTCATTTTTCGCATGTATATTTTTGCTTCAGAATATGATTTCGACATCGGACAGAGCTACTTTAATTAATGTTAAAATTTGATCAAATGACTTCTGACTCCATCGGTTCACGATTTTAATATGAAGTAATTTTATCAAAAATTCTAACTTGAAAAATTTTGTACAATTTGGATAAAGTGGCTCTCGTGCATCCCTTACAAGCTTTGCAAACTGCTCAGAAATCCCATCTATCTCAAGCTGGATATTATGTTTATGATCAAAATTGCTTTCAGATGCAGCAGTATTCATGCGTACATTCGAACAAGAACCTTGATGTAAATCATCTAACAATTCTCCTATACCACTGTGTTCGATAGGTCCATCAGCATCATTATCATCTTCAGTATCGTTATCGTTGTACACCACCTCATTCGGATCATCCTTCCCATACCATGTCTGACAAGTATACTTCTTATCCATACCATATTGTAGCAAATATTCCTCAGCAAGTGTTATGTGACGATATACCATATTGATACATCTTTTATATTGACACTTTATCCGACTAGCACTGTCAGCCTTATGCCGTGTAAAGTCAATAAAATCTCGAACTCCTTTTCGATATTCAGACAAAAAATTCACAACATTAATCATGCTTTGTTATCAAAGCATGTGCATGTATCAGTACACTAACGGTTAGATTATTGGCTGCATATTTTTCTTCCCATTGCAAGGTGCCAGTGGTTGCAGGGAAGGCACCAAACTCAACAAGAGCAAGACATAGCCAGATTCTAGTTCTATAGAACCATGCATCTGTTATAAGGTGGAAGGTATGATGCAAGCAAAATTTAATTTACGTAAGCCATGGAACCATCCTTGACTCTCCAGTCTCCTACAGATGGCAACTTAATCCAGAATAGGCATGCATGATGATTTCCTCAAAATAATATCCAAAGAAGACATTTTGCTTTGAGGCATTATTTTTTGCACAGTTGCAGACAGAAAGTCCCAAGAACTGACAAGAAACTCAACTAAAATATTTCAGGATGGGAACTACAGACCGACTGCAAGCCGGTTGCTTAAAGAATTGGATCAAGGGACCTTGGCATTGACGAATAAAAGTGGATCAGCTACACTCAAATGATAAGCTTCCTTCATAAGAATCACTAAAATATTTTTCCTTCTTCTTTTAAAATTTTATAACTAGGACTGAAATTAGCCCTGCTGAAATCAGGCCGAGGACAACACGCATGGCAACAAAATCAGAATAAAGATTTATATCACAGGGACCTTTTATCAGTAAATTATATACATAAATGGCATGAGATTACAGCAATTGTGCCTTCTTCCTTCTTATCTAGATTCTTCCCAAGGCTATATGGAAATCTTGGAAGTTGTTGACAGGCTGAACAAGCTTCAGTTACATAAACAGGAAGATGAACTTCTTATCCAAAATTCATGCATCAAATTTCATGGCAAGCTCTTTCTTTATCAGAGTTAGCAGGTCTAAGTGTTCCCACATCAATTTACAGGACAAATGCCACAGTAGAAGCCTTTGGTAAAATGTTCACGAGCTTCTGTGGATCATATTTTGATCTCTGTACTGGAAAAGGTTTGTTAGTGAGGGTTAAAGTTATGCCAAACATAAGTATAAATGACAAGGTAAAGACAGAATTCATATGAAATTGTAAAAAGAAAAATGAATTTTAAAAAATTATCAGAATGAAATTTTTCCTCACAATTCTAGGAACCTAGAAATCCTTTTGTCGTGGAAAGTGATGGACCCCTTTAGTTCCACATCGATTGTGAGTCAAGAGGTACTCCCGCTTATTAGGGATGGGAAGTCTCTTTTCCTTCAGGAGGTGTCTTTTTTAGGGACAACCATGAAGCTTAACAGTCAAAAGTAGGACCAAAGCGGACAATACCATCTAGGTAGGGATGAAGAGTTTGGCCTATTCTTCATCCTGTAAGGTCGGAGGAGTACCCCAAGGCCGCATCGATGGAACAGTAGCATGCCAGATAGGGAGGCACCCACTTCTAACAATGATAGTCCGTACCCCTTGATGTTGTGGGGGGGGGGATTTGTTAGATGTGTGCCCTAGATGTCAGATTGGCTAACACATTCCTATACAAATGTATGGGTAAATTTGTAATTTTGACTATAAATAAATAAAAGGGTTATTCTACTATCACATTGTGTACATTATGTCTGTAATACATCCTTTGAGTTAGTAGGAATGTTAATTCATATTTTCAAGAGTTAAAAATTTAAGACATGAATTTACATAACTAACTCATAAACAGCTCCTGACCATAGGATCATCATGAGGATGGTAATCGATCCGGAAGGTTGGTGTACCATCGTTTCCTTAGGGTAGATGTGTTTTGAGACTACGGTGTGGAGATATCGGAGCGAGAGTATAGGTATTCGTTGAGAACGAGAGTACTGAGCGTGACCATCTCGAGCAATCATAAGGAAGTCTACCTTTTCGTAGATGACTAGCTCGATGTTGCAACTGTGTGTCTAGTTCTTTGACCTGAGGTACATCGACAGTTCACTTTGAGTGTGTTATAGTTTGACTACACCATAACTCAGTCTCCTAGCCATTCAGAACCCTGAGGTGTATGTTGGCTGTAGCATATTCATTGTAGAAACCAGATCGCACCAAGATTGAATCTATCAACTTCGGTAGATGAGAGGAGTAGTCCTATGATGATCGAAAGATCGAGTCCTTAAGCCCATGGCCATGGCAGAGTGAAATAATAGAAAAGAGTTTTTCATTGGGGTTTCACATCAGACTCGGATCAATCGATTGATTCATATGACTGATGTTGGGTTTGACAAGTTCACCTTAATCCTAATTTAGTCGGGACTCATGATAGAGAAACTCAATCACATAGATAGCTGCACCGAGAGGTTCGTCTTCATTTCTGATGGGTTGCCACCATATACTGCTAGGGTCACTGGTGGATTTTGGGAACAATTAGAATGATATTGATGATCGATCATACTAAATTATCTGAATCAGAAGAGTTCTGATCCATCGAAAGGAGTTCAATGATGTCGATGATGTGACCACGACATGTCTCATTACCATATGAATATGAACCTAACTGGGTCACACAAACAAGAGTTAGGGTCTCGATGTCATCAATTGAGCTAGCCCAGTTCGATTGATTTGGATTAGATCCAATTAGGTTCAAGAAAATCGTGCTAGCACATGATTGGGCCTAACTTTCTCCTCATGTAATCTTTTCTATCTCGACTGAGCCAAATATGATTTAACCCACTCAGAGAACCTTAAGAAAGTTTCTCTCAGTCTGACTGGAGCCAGTCCTACTCAGAAAAATCTTGTCTTAATTCATGAGATGAATTTAAGACAACACCTGCTAATTTCTGTCACCTGCCATTTTCGTTTTAGGATATCGATCAAACGTTGACCCATGGACCTTGGACTGAAGGCCACTTGACAAGAGGTCATTGGAGAGTTTTTGTGGAGTGTCCACCTGCTAATTTTACCCTCAAAGTGGGTGCCATAATCAGATATGGCATGCGCCCCAAGTGGATAAGGATAGAGTCCCATGAGATGAGGACTCTATGCCTTGATCGACTCAAACTGTCGGGCGCCAATCTCACTGTGATTATCCAGTGTTGGTGCCAACAGTAGGAGGGTTTGGTGGGGTTCTTATCTGATATGATCAAATGACATCACTCCATCAATCAAAATTTTTTCAAAATTAATTAGAATTTTTTGATTGGTCGAATGATGTGGCACTGCATGGTGCAGTAGGGTATATTTAAACCCTGTCTGCGCCTAAGGTTTAGAGACTCTGCTCAATACCCAGCAAAAATGTGAAACCCCTCCACTTCTCCATGCCCCCTTTACTCCTCTCCCTCCCCTCTTCACATTCAAGAGGTTGGGCATCCATCTGGTGCTTGTCCAAGGTGTGGTGGCTCCCTGATCAGAAGGGTGCAGGAATTTGTCGAGAAGCTGCTGCTCCAGCTTCAGAGGATCTTTTGAAGATCTTGCAGATCAGATCTAGATCTGATTTTTGGAGCAAAGATTCATGAGGAGAAGATGATCCAGATCCTACTCGAGTGGATATCGGTAGAGTTCAGATGACTGCGTGGCTATTTTAGAATCTCGGGTGTTGCTGCGATCATCTACAGGGTAATCTAGTTACCCTAGAGGTATTCCTCTAATCCTCAAGTTTTAGATTTAATTTTAGATTAAATATCAGATAATAAGAATTAGATCTAATAGATCTTAGATCTGAAATAAAATAGGATAATTTTTTAAAAAAATATTCTGCCCCAGATCTCATTAGATCTGGAAGATCCTACAAGGAAAAAGATGGTTTATCCTTCAACTGGTATCAGAGCCAGGTTGATAGCTCTATTTCAGATCTAATTTAGATCTAATTTTTATTTTTATTTATCTAATATTAATAGAATTCAGATGTCACATCAGATATGATAGGATCTGAAATCAAAAAAATTTAAAATTAAATCTAAGTAGATCTAACATGTATGAGATGCATGACTAGACTAGGAATAGTTTAAACTATGAATAGTCTTAAAGTTTTATATTTTTATGTGATTAAAATATAAATTAGATCTAATTTATTTTTTAATTTTTTGATGTTATAAATATTATATTCAGATCAAAAAATAAAAAATAAAATTTAATTAATTCATAAGATTGATCTGCTGCATGCCTAAACTAGTTGTAGAATTATTCTAGTAACTGTCTAGAATAGATTTTATGTTGAATAGTTTAATTTAAATCTTATTTTTTAGATGTTACATGTGGTGTATCAGATCTGAAAGCATACTAATTAGATCATATTTTAATACATAAGATGTATGCAAAGCATGTATAAGTTAGATCTGAAATTATATATGTGATATGTAACTTAGATCTAACTAGTTGTGTAGTTAAATCAATATTTCTGATTAAGGTGTTCCTCATGGTCGTTCGATCATAAGAACAAAGTAGGGTTTAAGACCCTCTCCTCCTATTCAATGGGGTGTTCTTATGGCATGTAGGGGTGCTGCGCGTTCATCCTTAATCAGAAATCAAAATTTACTTTTCTGCAAAATTCTAGATCTTTAAATCCTAGGATTTATTTACATATTTTGCTTATGAACCCAAGACTTAATTAATGAATTAAGTTTATAAAATTAAATTAGGTATAAAATTAAAAATTTCAGATCTAAGTCATTTTCATAAAATTGGGTTCGGACTTGGGTAGCTCAATTAGGTCTAGCGGTTGATCAAACCGAATCAAAAGTTAGTTAGGTGGGATCATGAAAGCTAATAATTGACCAGCCTAATAGGATTAAGTCTAGATCAAGATCGAATTATATTTAGTTGTGACTCGATCAAGTTAAGACCTAATTTGGCTCAGTGGTTAGAGTCTGGATTGTAGGCTAACCTAATTGGTTCTGGTTCGATAATTTGGTGTCTAAGGTAAGTTGGGCAGATGCGACCGAATGATTTTTAATTGGGAGCTACTCGACTCGAATGCGTTCTTATCGAGTTAATGACATATCCCTTCCACCGGTTTCACTTACCTGGCCATATGTGTCGACCCAGTTCTGATTTGAGGTGACTAACAATTCGAGCTAATCCATGCCACTAGGTTAGTCATAATTGTTATGACTATATCAAGTCAAGTTTAATGAGATCTAAATTAAATCTTCCTAAGAAAATATTAAGTATAAGATCTTCCATCATTGTGGATGTGCGGGCCCTTTTCGGGGTTGATTGTTCTCGACTGGTTATAGTGGCTCAGTTGCACTGAGAAGATACAACCATATCCATTAGGCATTGGATGCTACGGATTAGAGGATGGGTGGTGCTCAATATTTCGGATACGGTGAGGGACTCAATCAGGAATCTAGTTCGTGCAAATGGTGGGTCTGACTTAACTAAGGATTGGAGCAATATTCCGGACACGGTGAGCTTCATGAATTAGAGACCAAGTTTTGGATGCACCATGATTAGAGAATCATTGGAAAAGAGTTGTCCACTCATCGATTGATCCATCACCAATAACTGTTAGGTGAGGTGATGAGCCAGTCGGTGAGACCGCACCACCCACTAGAAATCACTAATCACGGAGATTTTTACATCTCTACCTAGAGAGTGTAGGGATCTGAGAAAATAATGGAAGCCTAATTTGTTTAAAAATGAAACCCCTAAATAAATTGGTTAAGTCTGATTATAAAATCTAACTAGAAACTTTTAACTCTCTATAGGAAATATGTCTGCGTCCAATCCCCTGACCAAAATACTAGATACCCATAGATTGACTAGACCTAATTTCAAAGACTGGTTGAGAAATTATAGAATTATTCTGGATTTCGAGAAACTGACTCATATCTTGGACCAGGACCCACCTGCCATGTCAGCACGTCCGACTGCTGAACAGAGAGCGTCTCTGAAAAAATGAATGGATGAAGATAATAAAGCCAGGTACTATATGTTGGGTGCAATATCTGATGACTTGCAGCACCAACATGAGAATATTATGACTACCCGTCAAATATTGACTCACCTACAAGAATTGTTTGGTGAACAAAGTCGCACAGCCAAGTATCAAGTTTGCCAAAGACTTTTTAAGGCTAAAATGCGTGATGGGCAGTCAGTCCAAGATCATCGTTTGACAATGATCAAGGACCTTGAGGAGCTTGAGAAGCTCGGTATCATCTTAGACAAGAATTTTCAGATTGATGTGATCCTTCAGTCCTTGTCCGATGCATATGGTCAGTTCATCATGAACTTTCATATGCATAAGATGCAGTGTACCTTGGTTGAGTTAATGAACATGTTGGTTACGGCCGAGCTTTCTTTGAAGAGTTCAAAAGGCTCAGTCCTTACTGTGGAGCGGACTTCTTCCAAGAGAAAGTCTTTTGGAAAGAAGAAAAAGTTTGCGAAGAAGCAGAAGGTGGATGAAAAAAAGAAGAAGACGGAACCGAAGAAGAAGGCTGGTGAAAAGAAAAAATATTTCCACTACAATTCAGACGGCCATTGGAAATGAAATTATCCTCAGTACCTGGCCATCCTGAAGAACAAGAAAGATGGTCCTTCTGGAGGTATGCTCGTTATAGAATCTAATCTTACGGTTTTCTTTGCATCCAGTTGGGTACTTGACTCTGATTCTATTGCTCATTTGTGCACTTCTATGCAGGGTCTTGAGGAGAGCAGGAGGCTGAGGGATAGGGATATGATCCTACGCATCGGAAATGGAGCAAGAGTTGCTGTTGTGGTAGTGGAAACCTACCCTCTGCGATTACCGTTAGAATTAGATTTAGTTCTTAGTGACTGTTATTATGTGCCTGCAGCAAGCAGGAATTTGATTTCTGTTTCATGTTTAGCACAAGAAGGCTATGTGATTAGCTTTCATAAGGATCATTGTAACATATTTTATGAAAATAATAAAGTTGCAAATAGTTTTCTTATCAATGATCTCTATCAGCTCTATATTGATGTATCTGTATTTCATATCGAGCAAAATATGAATGCCATGGGAATTAAAAGGCCTAGAGATAGTCTAAATGATAGGTATCTGTGGTACCTAAGGCTAGGTCATATAGCGGAAGACAGGGTTAACAAATTGAAGAAATCCAGGCTTTTGAGTTCGTTAACTTCCGAGTCATATCCAGTTTGTGAATCATGCCTTCAAGGCAAAATGACCAAACTCCCTTTTGTGGGACATGGGGAAAGGGCCACAGACCTATTTATCCTAATACATACGGATGTGTGCGGCCCATTTGATGTGCCGGCTAGAGGCAACTATGTCTACTTCATTACCTTTACCGATGATATGTCTAGATACGGGTATGTGTTTCTAATGAAACACAAGTCTGAAGCCTTTGAAAAGTTCAAAGAATTCAGGCATGACGTAGAAAAACAAACAGGAAAGCCCATTAAGATTCTTCGATCAGATCAAGGAGGTGAATACCTTAGTCGGGAGTTCCTAGACTATCTTAAGGACAATGGCATAGTCTCTCAATGAATTCCACCTGGAACGCCACAACTCAATGGGGTTTCAGAACGGAGGAACCGGATCCTATTAGATATGGTCCGTTCCATGATGAGCTTCACAGACCTCCCTGAGTTTCTTTGGAGAAACTATCTCATGACAGCAATATATGTGTTGAATAGGGTTTTCTTTAATATCGTTTCTACCATACCGTATGAGATATGACATGGTAAGAAGCCAAGTCTGAGTCATCTCAGAATTTGGGATTGTCTGGCTCATGTCAAGAGACAGCAGGTGGACAAGTTAGAGTTCAGATCTTTTAGAGCTCGGTTCATAGGATATCCTAAAGAGTCATTAAGATACTATTTCTATATTTCGGAAGATCACAATGTGATTATGAATCGACATGCTATTTTTCTTGAAAAATAGTTTATTCAAGATAGTGGCATCGGAAGAATAATTAAGCTCAAGGAGAATGTCTCCCAAGAGCAACGAGCTAAAGAACCTGAGGAACCCAATCAATTAGAACCAGTCCTAATACAACCTCTTCTACCTCATAGATCGATTAGGATTTTCTGTCCTCCTGAAAGGTACTTAGGTACTATACAAGAGGAAGTAGAGAAAAAGTTCTTCATGGGAAATAGGGCTCATGGTGATGACCCCAAGACCTATGATGAGGCGATATCAGATATCGACTCTGAAAAATGGTTAGAAGCAATAAGATCAAAAATTGACTCGATGCACTCAAACCAAGTTTGGACCTTGGTAGATCCACCTGAAGGTATTGTACCTATTAGGTGTAAATGGATCTTCAAGAGAAAGATAGGTACAGATGAAAATATGGAGACATTCAAGGCTAGGCTCGTAGTGAAAGGTTATAGTCAGCGCGAAGGCATTGACTATCAGGATACCTTTTCGCCCGTAGCCATGCTAAAATCCATCCACATATTGCTTGCTGTTGCAGCCTATTTCGATTATAAAATATAACAGATGGACGTGAAAATGACGTTCTTAAATGGATATCTTGAGGAAGATATCTATATGGAACAGCCGCTTGGTTTCACATCCAATAATGATGATCACAAGATCCGCAAGCTGCAAAGGTCCATTTATGGACTTAAGCAAGCATCTCGGAGCTGAAATACTAGTTTCAATGATGTGATCAAAATATTTGGTTTCATCAAGAATGAGGAGGAACCATGTGTGTTCAAGAAGGTCAGTGGAAGCGCAATTATCTTCCTCATACTGTATGTAGATGGTATCCTCCTGATTGAGAATGATATTTTCATGTTGACCTCAGTCAAAATATGGTTGTCTAAGGAGTTCTCTATGAAAGATCTAGGAGAGGCATCCTTTATACTGGGTATTAAGGTCTATAGAGATAGACCAAATAGGATACTAGGACTTTCACAGAAGATGTACATAGAGGAGGTGCTAAAAAGGTTTAGCATGAAAAACTTCAAAAGAGGTTTAGTACCTTTTAGACATGGCATTCATCTCTCCAAGAAGATGTGCCCTAGCACACCTGAGGAGATTGAACACATGAGCAAGATCCCTTATGCTTCGGCAATAGGGAGCCTCATGTATGCCATGCTATGTATACGACCTGATATAGTCCATGCTGTGAGTGTCACAAGCAGATATCAGTCGAATCCAGACGAAGAGCACTGGACTTCTGTGAAATGTATCCTTAAGTACTTGAGAAGGACTAAGGATATGTTTCTAGTCTTTGGGAATGGAGAACTCCAGGTTCAGGGATTTACAGACTCAGACTTTATGTCTAATATAGATGATCGAAAGTCAACATCTGAGAGTCTGTTCATTTGCAATGGTGGTGCAGTCAGCTGGAAGAGTTCCAAGCAGACGGTAATTACTGATTTCACCATAGAGGCAGAGTATACTGCTGCATCAGAAGCTGCGAAGGAGGCATTCTGGTACAAGAAGTTTGCCGCAGAGCTTGGAGTGATGTCATTGGATGCCATCTCTCTTTACTGCGACAATAATGGCTCCATAGACCTAGCTAAGGAGCCAAGGTCTCACCAAAAATTCAAGCATATCGAGCAGTGATTCCATCTGATCCGTGATTACTTCGAAAAAAATTATATCGAGGTTAAGAGAGTCGACTCTATAGATAATGTGGCAGACCTGCTGACAAAACCATTAGGCCAGCAGAAGATCGAAGACCACCTTGAGAAGATGGGACTTAGATATTTAGCCAATTGGCATTAGGTCAAGTGGGAGTTTGTTAGATGTGTGTCCTAGATGCTAAATTGGCTGACACATTCCTGTACAAATGTAAGGGCAAATTTATAATTTTGATTATAAATAAATAAAAAGATTATTCTACTATCACATTATGTACATTATGTCTGTGATACATCCTTTGAGTTAGTAGGAATGTTAATTCATATTTTCAAGAGTTGAAAATTTAAGGCATGAATTTACATAACTAACTCATAAACAGCTCCTGACCATAGGATCATCACAAGGATGGTGATCGATCCGAAAAGTTGGTGTACGATCACTTGTTTAGGATAGATGTGTCTTAAGTCTATGGTGTAGAGACACCAGAGCGAGAGTACAGGTATTCATTGAGAACGAGAGTACTGAGCGTGACCACCTCGAGCAGTTATAAGGAAGTCTACCTTCTCGTCGATGACTAGCTCGATGCTGCAGCTGTGTGTCTAATTCTTTGACTTGAGGTGCATCGACAGTTCACCTTGAGTGTGTCATAGTTTGACTACACTATAACTCGATCTCCTAGCCATTCGAAATCCTGAGATGTATGTTGGCTGTAGCATATTCATTGTAGGAACCAGATCGCACCAAGATGGGATCTATCAACTTCGGTAGATGAGAGGAGTAGTCCTATGATGATCGAAAGATCGAGTCCTTAAGCCCATGGCCATGGCAGAGTGAAATAATGAAAAAGAGTTTTCCATTGGGATTTCACATCGGACTCGAATCAATCGATTGATTCATATGACTGATGTTGGGTTTGACGAATTCACCTTAACCCTAATTCAGTCGAGACTCATGATAGAGGATCTCAATCACACAGGTAGCTGCACCGAGAGGTTCATCTTTATTTTTGATGGATTGCCACCATATACTGTTAGGTGTCACTAGTAGATTTTGGAAGTAATTAGAATGATATTGATGATCAATCATTTTAAATTGTCTGAATCAGAAGAGTTCTGATCCATCGAAAGGAGTTTCGATGATGTCGATGATGAGATCACGACATGTCTCATTACCATACAGAAATGAAGCTAACTGGATCACACAAACAAGAGTTAGGGTCTAGATGTCATCAATTGAGCTAGTCCAGTTTGATTGATTTGGATTAGATCTAATTAAGTTCAAAGAAATCGTGCTAGCACACGATTGAGCCCAACTTTCTCCTCGTATAATCTTTTCTATCTCGACTGAGCCAAATATGATTTGACTCACCCAGAGAATCTTGAGAAAGTTTCTCTCAGTCTGACTGAAGCCAGTCCAGCTCAGAAAAGTCTTATCTTAATTCATGAGATGAATTTAAGACAACACCAGCTAATTTCTGTCACCTGCCATTTCTATTTTAGGACATCGGTCAAACATTGACCCATGGATCTTGGACTGAAGGCCACTTGGCAAGAGGTCATTGGAGAGTTTTTGTGGAGTGTCCACCTGCTAATTTTACCCTCAAAGTGGGTGCCATAATCAGATATAGCGTGCACCCCAAGTGGATAAGGATAGAGTCCCATGAGATGAGGACTCTATGCCTTGATCGACTCAAACTGTTGGGCACCAATCTCACTGTGCTTATCCAGTGTTGGCACCAACAGTAGGAGGATTTGGTGGGGTTCTTATCTGATATGATCAAATGACATCACTCCATCAATCAAATTTTTTTTATAATTAATTAAATTTTTTTGATTGGTCGAATGATGTGGCACTGCATGGCGCAGCAGGGTCTATTTAAACCCTGTTTGCGCCTAGGGTTGAGAGACTCTGCTCAATACCCAGCAAAAATGTAAAATCCCTCCACTTCTCCATGCCTCCTCTGCTCCTATCCCTCCCCTCTTCACGTTCAAGAGGTTGGGCATCTATCTGGTGCTTGTCCAAGGTGTGGTAGCTCCCTGATCAGAAGGCTGCAGGGATTTGTCGAGAAGCTGCTGCTTCAATTTCAGAAGATCTTTTGAAGATCTTGCAGATTAGATCTAGATCTAATTTTTGGAGCAAAGATTTATGAGGAGAAGATGATCCAGATCCTATTTGAGTGGATATCGGTAGAGGTCAGGCGACTGCATGGCTATTTTAGAACCTCGGGCGTTGCTGCGATCATCTACAGGATAATCTAGTTACCCTAGAGGTATTCCTCTAATCCTCAAGTTTTAGATTTAATTTTAGATTAAATATCAAATAATAAGAATCAGATCCAATAGATCTTAGATTTGAAATAAAGTAGGATAATTTTTTTAAAAAATATTCTGCCCCAGATCTCATTAGATCTGAAAGATCCTATAAGGAAAAAGGCGGTTTATCCTTCAGGAGGAAGGGAGGCTACTATTGTGGGAGGTGGAGGATCCTTTTAGTCCCACATCGATTGTAAGTCAAGGGGTACTCCCCCTTACTAAGGATGGGAAGTCTCTTCTCCTCCAGAAAGTGCCTTTTTTAGGGATACCCATTCTTCATCCTGTGAGGTCGGAGGAGCACCCTAAGGCTGCATCGATGGAACACTTTTAGCAAATAAAATTAATATAATCATGAGAAATTAAAGTTTCTAAACAAGAATATTAAATTGTGCACCAAATAAAACTCAAAAGTATTCGTAGAAAAGAGGGTCCTAATTGTGCATAAGCAGTCCTGAATTACCATTACATGTATCATTTTATTGGACCATAGACGTGAAGAAATATACGGTCACAGTTGACTTCATCTTGTAGATGTCCCACTACTACACAACCATTCATACACTGAGCATGCGACATCTCATGATAAGAAAAATAAACTATAGCTCCAACTTTCATAACTTTAATGTTCTCTGAAGCCTTTAAGCAATGCAACAAAAACAATATGGCAAAAATAGATAAACAAAGCACCATATTTCTGCATTTTTAAGCATAATGGATAAGTTTTTGAAGAAAAAAGAAGTTTTATCTTAAGCCATATCCTTGGTCCTTCTAAACTTGCTGTCTTTTAGTAGAGTAGAGTAATATATCTCCAATCAATACAAAAGCAAGTAATTCTTATGCCATAATAGAAATTTAAAAAACAAACACAAAAGAATTTCACTCCACAACATCAATATTAATAGAATAACCAAAATTCACGGACCAGCTGAAAGTCACAAAAGAAAATATAGTCCCACAAGTGTATTTCACATATACGAGGGAACAAAAAAAAATAGTGTTCGCTTCTTGTGCACCTACCATCCTATTTTCTTATATATGCTCTTGTACGTACATATATAGATGCACATGTTGTATGCACGCATACATGCATGTATACAAGTATGCATGTGAATATGTATGTACAATATCCATAAGGTAGTTCTAACTTAAAATGTAAATGTAATTTATATTAATACAAAATTAGACATAATCAAACTATTGATGGCTAAATAAACCAGCAGGTGAGGGCTTGTTTTCACTCACAAAAAATGGTGGTTTTTTGGTAGCAAGATCAGACCTACGAATTTTACTGTAAAGTAGAGAAGAACAAGAGAGGAAAGGACTCTTTTTTCATTTAATAAATTCTCATCCATCAGCAATTACACCTAGATACATTTCAAATAGATCTTGACTTCTCTAGGAAACTTAATTACTAATGCAATACAGTTGGATAACACTAATTAACTGAAGTCAACTTAACTAAACCATACATAAACTTAAAGTTAATACAACATAACCAAACTTTTACTCTGCTGTAACATAATCAGCATATTAACCTCTAACATTCTCCCCCTTAATATGCCATGGCTGAACTCCAAGTGCTTTTCTTAATTGCTCAAATATGTCCCTTGGAAGTGCTTTGGTAAAAATATCAGCAACTTGATCTTCAGACCTGCAAAACTCAAGTTCAATCTCTCCTTCTTCAATTGCTTCATGTGTGAAGTGATACTTGAGTGTAATGTCCTTTGTCCGGCTATGATAAATTGAATTTTTTGCCACAGCAATAGATGATTTGTTGTCACACATCATCAAAGTTCTTTCTTCTTGCTTCTCATCAATATCTTTAAGAATCCTCCTTAGCTAATTAAATTACTTGAGAAGTAGCTATTGCAGCAGAGACATATTTAGCTTCTACAGAAGATTGAGCTAGCTACACTTTGCTGCTTCTTAGAATCATGAAAATACACCTAAACCAAGAGAGAAACAATAGTCCGAAGTACTCTTCATATCATCTTTGCATCCTCCAAAGTCACAATCACAAAATCCAACCAACTTTGCCTCTGAATTTCTTTAATACTTCATCCCATAATCAATTGTACCTTGGATCTACCTTAGCACTCTCTTTGTTGCCCCAGGATGAAAGTGGCTGGGATTATGCATGAACCTAGACAACAAGCTTGCTGCAAACATAATATTGGACCGTGTAGCTCTGAGATAAATAAGATTACCAACCAAGCTTCTATAAATTATGCTGTCCATTTCTTTTCTACCATCTTTCTTCTTCAAATTCACTCCCACGATGAGTGGTGTTGCTGTTAGATTGCATCCATACATTTTGAGTTTTTTCAATACCTTCTCTACATAATTCTTTTGACAAATGAACACACCATCATCACCTTGATGCACCTCCATGGCAAGAAAATATCTTAGCAAGCCCATGTCACTTGTTTCATATGTCTCCATCATCTCTTTCTTGAACTTCTCAATTATTTTTCTGTTATTTTCTGTACACACCAAATCATCCATATAAAGTGCAACAATAAGGATGTCACTTTCACCTCCATGATTCACATACAAAATAGGTTCACTTTTATTTTTTTCAAATTTTTTTTTCATTAAAGTAGCTGCTAATTTGACTATACCATGCTCTAGGTGCTTGTTTTAGCCTATAAAGTGCCTTCTTTAACTTGTATACTTTTTTTTCTTCTTCCTCAATCACAAAGTCTTGTGGTTGATCAACATACACTTTCTCCTTGAGCTCTCCATTTAGAAATGCTGATTTGTCATCTAGTTGAAACAAGGACCAACCTTTGCTTGCTGCAAGTGCTATCAAGACTTTAATGATATCCAACCTTGCTATAGGAGCAAAGATTTCATTGTAATAAATATCGAACTGTTGCAAATATCCTTTGGCAACTAACCTTACTTTGTTTCTTTGGATTGAACTATCCGAATTATAGTTCACCTTAAAAATCCACTTCACACCAACAACTTCTTTCTCTTTTGGTCTTTCCACTAGCTCCCAAATTTTGTTCTTTTCAATCGTAGTAATTTCTTCTTATATTGCTTTTCTCCAATCTTCTTCCTCAATTACTTCTTCAAAGTTCTCTGATTCTATTGAGTAATAATTGTATTTTGTATAGACAGCACTCAAACTCTTCAGTTTTATTGGAGTTGAGCTAAAAGAAGATGAACTATATGATTCTACTCTTTGCTCACTTTCAGCAAAGTCTTCAAAATCAAGGGTCTTATTTTCCACTTGCTTGAACTGAATGTCATCAATTGGAATGCCTTGATTCTGCACTTTATTTTTTTTCAATCCCATTTTGCATCTTCATCAAATATTACATCACGACTTATCAAAATGCTTTCCTTCTTCAAATTGTATAGCCTATAGCCTTTAGACATTTAACTGTATCCAGCAAATATACATTTCTCACTCATTTCATCAAGCTTGTTTTTCTTCTCCTTTAGCACTTGAGAATAACACACACTTCTAAATACTTTGAGATATATAGCTCACTAAAGATTTTCTGCCACTCCAAGCTTCAAAAGGAGTTTTTTCCCATATTACTTTAGTTGAAAAATGATTCATCAAATACACAGCAGTATGGACTGCTTCAGCCCAAAAAGTTTTGGGTAATCCCTTTCATGTATCATGAATTTTGCCATCTCCATAATAGTTTGGTTCTTCCTCTCCGATATACCATTTTATTATAGTGTGTATCCCACTGTAAGTTGTCTCTTCACACCTTCTTTACAAAATTTCTCAAATTCTCTTGAATTATACTCCTTTCCCCTATCACTTCTCAACACTTTTATAGAACAGCCATTTATTTTTTAACAAGATATTTAAACTTCTAAAAATAGTAAACACCTCAGATTTTTGTCTCATGAAATACACCTAAGTCATGCGAGTATAATCATCAATGAACAAGATGAAATACCTGCTCTATCCATGAGAAAGAGTATTCATAGGGCAACACATATCTGTATGCACTAATTCAAGCTTCTCTTTAGCTCTCCAAGCTACTCCATTTGAAAAGGGTTGTTTATGATATTTTCCAAGTACATATCCTTCACAAACAGCATGCTTCTCTCCAATGGAAGGAAGTTCTTGCACGGTATCTTCTTTTTGCAGTACTTTGAGACTTCAAAAATTTATATACTCATATCTCCAATGCTATAGCCATGAATCATCTATAATTGAAGCTTTCAAAGCAACTCTCTAGCATAGTTCATGCTAAATGGAAAACTTCTATTCTTCTCTATTTTTATCTTTGTCACAACCTACCTTGAGTCTCTTTTGTCATAAATTATGCAGCGATTATCTTGAAAATTGAGTGAGTAGCCATTCTCCAAAAGTTGCCCAACACTTAGAAATTTTGCTCCAAAATTGGCACCAACAACACATCACGAATAAATCTAGTCCCATGCTTTTTATTTGAACAGCAATGGTCTCCTTTCCTTAAGTTTCTACTACATCTCCATTTTCCATCCTCATCTTTGTATTCACGCTGCTATCCATATCAAGAAAAATGCCCTTTTCCTTGGCCATATCGTTGCTGCACCCACTATCAAGAAACTACAAATCATTTTTCTATTCTGTAGCACTATGACATGCATAAAATATGCTGCCTTCTCCTTCTTCCTTCTCTATATAAGTTGCCATTTGTTCTCCTTTCACTCGATTATCTTTGGCCAAGTGACTAAACTTCTTTCAATTATAACATTGTGGCTTTTTTTTGAACCAACAATCTTTTTCTTCATGACTGTCCCTCTTGCAAATTCTACATTGTTGATTTGAAGTTGGAGCAGATTGATTGTTGACAATTACTTCTTCCTCTTTCTCTCCTATTTTTGGCTCTTTCTCTTCCAAAGCTTACTCGTCTACTTGATTCTCCCCTAAATTGCTCAACTTGTGAAGATTCTTCTCATGATTCTTACATCTAAGATTCAGTTTTGATTGGAAAGCACTCTCAACACCTTTTTCTGAGCGTTGAGGGAGCCGTTGCTCATAGGATTTTAGTGAAGCAAACAACTTAAGAGGTGGCATTGAAGATGAGTCTTATGTGTGCTCGATAACAGTAACTAAAGGATTAAACTTCTCTGGTATACTAATCAGAATCTTGTCTACTATTTTGTGGTCACTTATGTCTTCTCCATGGGTGTTGGAAGGATGTCTGGTCAGGATACCACTTTTCAAGACCTTTTCAGTACTACACGATGCAGCAGGAAGAAAGAAGAAACAAAATAAAACAATCAAAATACGTGGATCCACCACAAAAGGGCTCGCCTCCACGGGACATGCAAACTTCACTATAAAAAAAAAATTTTACAAGAGGAGATCTCACCCTCAACCTCCGTACACCCAATTTCTCTCTCACTAGAAGTTTTCCTCACAAAAGCTCTCTCTCTTGGAAGACCCCCTGAACCCCTGAAGTGCCTGGCGTCCGATGTCCAGGAGCCTCCTGCTCCTTCTCTCTCAGTGCTTCCGCCTCTCTCTCTCTTCTTTGGGTTCCTTCTCGAGTTCACGCCGCCATAGGTTTTCATGAGAAAATCAGGCCAAATGACCACCATACCCTCTTTCTGTGCCTCACAGGCCCTTTTAAAGGGTTAAACATGACTTAGATTAGGTTTAGGACTTCTTAATCAACACAAATCAAATCTCTGGACCATCGGATCAAGATCGAGAACTTTCTGGGCCGTCCGATTGCGATTGGTCCATGAAATAGTGTCATGGACCGTGAGAAACACATGGGAAATGCCCACGCGGTCTGCCATCGACCGCCAGGTCCATGGTGGATCGGGTACAGGCCCAGGCAAGGTGCTTGGGACTGGGCTGGCCCACGCGCGTGGGCCTCGGCTACGCCCACGCGTGGGCCCACTCACGGGCTGGGTCATGCGCCCGCCTGGGCTGCCCGCCCGCATGGGCCGCGTGCCCGGCGGGCCGCCTGCCAGCCTGTGCCGGGCGCTTGGGTCCCGCATCCCGCACGTTGGCCCCGCCTGGGCCCCGCGCCACTGCCACTCCACCGGCCCACTACCGGCCGTCGGTGGTCCTCCACCACCTCGGGTCTCGTGCCGACGTCAAAAGCTCATATCTCTTCCATTTGAGCTCCGTTTGGAGTGATCTTGGTCTCGTTGGACTTTGTTTTTCGCTGTGAACCTCGCTATGGACTCAATGTGGGCTGAATCTTGAGGCATCAAATCCTAACAATCTCCATCTCAACTCGATATTCGACCTCCTCCAAACTCCGAGAGCTTCTGGATCTCCTCGCCCCCATGCCCTGGGGCAATCATTTGCTGATCATGGATGGACAAACATGAGAGTCGAGCCAGGCTGCTCGATACCATCTCCATCGTATGCTGTGCTCCTCCTGACCTGAGATCTGCTCGGGGCATTATCCTGCGGCAATAGAAATCTCACCTTGCGACGTCGCCTCTCGTCCTTCCAAATCTCCTGTCTCGTGTCTGATCCGCCTCCTGGAGCTCCACCTCGCTCTGGGCTCCGTCTGACTCCCAAAGCTCCACCTCGCACTGGGCTCCCCATTAGATAATAATATCCTCTGCTCCCCTTCTTCCCCTCCAGCACAATCCTATCGCCACGTAGCACATTCAGGATTTCTCCACCAGCTACCATCCTGTAGCCTCTCGAATACAGTCTGCTAAGTGAGATAAGATTCCACCTGAAATCGGGTATGTATCGGACCTCCTCCAATCTCCTCACTGTACCATCATGTGTCCTCCAGTTGACCGTCCCAATGCCTCTGATCACACAGCTCGATCCATCCGGCAGATATACAGTGCCCTCACTGTTCTTCAGGGAGTCAAACTGCTCCTCTCTGCAACATACATGATAGGGGCATACAGAATCTAATATCCACTGCTGGAAAGAAGTAGATACCTCATCAGATATCTCCAGGATATCTCCATCTGAATCACTGTCGGCCGTCGCTACAGCAGCCATCGTCCGATTTTTGAGTTGAGGGCAATCTCTGGCTAGATGCCCCAACTCCTCACACTGGTAACACCTGGTTTTGCTCAAGTCCCTCTTGGACTTGGACCGCCCTCGTTGCGATCTCCTGTCGCTCTGTCTACCGCCTCCTGCTCATCAAGAAGCCACCAAAGCTGAGCTACCGCCACCTGAGCTCGAAGTTGGGTTCTCCCTCCTGAGAACCTCGTTCTGGAGTATCGTCACAGTGACCTCGTCCATCTTGATGGTGCTCTTTCCCACTAGAAGAGCAGTCACCAAGGACTCATTGAAGGGGGAAGCGACGCCAGCAAAACCAACACCCTGGTCTTCTTCTCAACATTCTCGCCAATGCTGAGGAGGTCGGTGAGGATCTTCTGGAAGTGGCTTAGATGCTCCTACACACTCTGTCCCTCAGTCATCCGCAGTTGGTAGAACTGCCTCCAGAGGAAAAGAGTATTGGTAAGAGACTTTGTCATGTACAACTTCTCGAGTTTCGACCATAGCACCGTCGGAGAAATCTCGCTCAGCACATGGATCACCACCTCATCCGCCAAGTACATACGGATGGTGCTCACCGCCTGCATCTATAGCCGTTTCTAATCCCGCACCTCCATGGTGGTCGGCTTCTCATCGCACAAGAGAGCACCGATCAACTCTTGTTGGATGAGCACGTCCTTCACCCTTGCCTGCCACAAGGAGAAATTGCCTTTACCATCAAACTTGTTGATCTCCATCTTGATTGTTCCTGTCTTCTCCATCTTCAATCTTGCTCACCACCACTGCAATCTGCATCCTTGTACTGCCTTGCTCTGATACCACTTGTTGGGTGGATGTCTGGCCAGGACACCATCTCCCAAGACCTTTTCAGTACCACGTGATGCAGCAGGAAGAAAGAAAAAACAAAATAAAACAATCAAAATACGTGGATCAGCCACAAAAGGGCTCGTCTCCACGGGGTATGCAAACTTCACTATAAAAAAAAAAATTTACAAAAAGAGATCTCACCCTCAACCCCCTACATCCAATTTTTCTCTCACTAGAAGTTTTCCTCACAAAAGCTCTCTCTTGGAAGACCCCCTGAACCCCTGAAGTGCCTGGCGTCCGTTGTCCAGGAGCCTCCTGCTCCTTCTCTCTCAGCACTTCTGCCTCTCTCTCTCTTCTTCGGGTTCCTTCTCAGATTCACGTCGCCACAGGTTTCCATGAGAAAATCAGGCCAAAAGACCACCACACCCTCTTTCTGTGCCTCACAGGCCCTTTTAAAGGGTTAAACATGACTTAGATTGGTTTAGGACTCCTTAATCAACCTAAATCAAATCTCTGGACCATCGGATCAAGGTCAAAAATTTTCTGAGCCGTCCGATCATGATCGGTTCATGGAATAGTGCCATGGACCACGAGAACCATGTGGGAAACGCCCATGCGGTCCATGCGGTCCGCCATGAACCGCCCGATCCACGATGGACCGGGGTACGGGCCCATGCAAGGCGCCTGGGCCTGGGCCGCCCGCCCGCCTAGGCCACTTGGGCTGCACGCCTGGGTCGCGCATCCCGCACGTTGGCCCCGCCTAGGCAGCGCACCGCCGCCGCCTGCCGACGGTCCTCCACCGTCTCGGGTCTCGTGCCGACTTCAAAAGCTCGTATCTCCTCCATTCGAGCTCCGTTTGGGGTGATCTTGGTCTCGTTGGACTTCATTTTTCGCCACGAACCTCACTGTAGGCTGAATCTCGAGGCGTCAAATCCTAACAATGGATTTTCATTTGGTTAACCAACTCTAAAAATCTGGTTGAATACTTAGCCATACTCTCACTATCTTTCATCCTCATATTCTCAAACTCCTTTCTCAGAGATTGAAGTTTTATGGCTCTTACCTTGTCATCTCTTTGAAATTTATTTTTCAATGTCTCTCTACTTCTTTAGCTCCATTCACGTTCATGATTCTTGGAAAAAGTGGGTCGCTGATTGCTCTCTGCAAAATGACAAGAGTACTTGCATCCTTTTGCCCCTTCTCTTTAAGCTTCTTCTTTTCATTCTCTGTCAAAGTTGCATCAACTGCTGGCTCTTCATACCCCTTCTCTACAATCTCTCACAAATCAGGAGATCCAAAGATTGTCTTCATCTTCACACAACAAAATTCATAATTTTCTCATGAACTCTGGAACAAAAGATGGCTGACCGGAAATACTAGTGCTGGTCATGATTTTTCTGCAGAAACACCTCCAAGATCTTATCTTTTCACTGATTTTTTCTTCACAACCACAAGCCAAAACGAGATTGCTCTGATACCACTTATTGGTAGCTGAATAAATCAGTAGGTGAGGGCTTATTTTCACTTACAAAAATAATGATTTTTTGGTAGCAAGATCAAACTTGCGAATTTTACTATAAAGCAAAGGAGAATGAGAGAGGAAAGGACTCTTCTTTCATTCAATAAACTCTCATCCACCAGCAATTACATCTAGATACATTTCAAATAGATCTTGACTTTTGTGGAAAACTTAACTAATGCAATACAGCTGAATAACACTAATTAATTCAAGTCAACTTAACTAAACCATACATAAACTTAGAGTTAATACAACATAACTAAACTTTTATTCTGCTGTGATATAATCAATGCATTAACCTCTTAACACAAACTCATGCCAAGCTACCAAAACTAATCACTTGCATGATTTTGAAGTAATCCTTAAACATACGAGTGTGTGTGTCTATATATATATATAGAGAGAGAGAGAGAGAGAGAGAGAAAGAAGTACATGAACAAGAAAGAACCATGTTTTCCTCAGCTTGATGAGCTATACTAATGCTACAAGTGGAACTCAGCTTGTGCCTCACTCTTTCGGGCTTTGGGTTTTCCTAGGCAGGTTCTGGCCCAGCTATTTTACATTTTGCCAAGTTAAACTTCTGCCTGACAAATAATATACAACCTACATAAGCCCTGATCGATCCCATGTACTTCATATTTCAATAATTCAATGCCAACATGCCCATGTCATCCAGAAAAGTTGAAGACAACAGTCCTGGACACACAGAAAAATCACTGTAAACCTGCACAAGTACATCAGTTTACCACCATATTCTGTTGTCAAGCAATATGCGTGCAAAATGTAGATAGACTGCTGACTGTCCTGAGCGAAACCCAGTTAGAACATTTTTTACAACCAAGCCTAACAATGTTTTAAGTCTCAACACTGGGCTTCTCTACCCATACCTTACATGGTATGATATACACATGCTAGACGGTTGGAGTAGGCCCAGTAAATATTACCATGAGTCCATACTGGGGCACACCAAGCCCCATACCAATACCAATCCCCAATTAGGTTGGTACAGTACATGCATACTGCCAGCATTTTTTGGTAATAAAAATGCTGAAGCCTAAAATGACGTGATAACCAACTACATCACGACACCAACAAGAAATAGACACTTCAGAAACTAATTTATTACAGAATTCAAAAAATAAAATAAAATTGACTTGCGCCCAGACTCGAAAACCTTAGTGTCCTAGAATGACGTGATAACCAACTGACACCAACAAGAAACACTCGAACCGGAGACCTTCAGTGTTTTAGACTGACGTGACAACAAACTACACCACAACACCAAGCAACAGTTACGTCATTCGGATACAAATAAAAATCTAAATTAAGAAAGGTTAACCATAACCACCACACCTAGATGAAGGTATTTCAACCATCAACCTGAAAAAATTTGACATGTTAGGCACACATGTACAGATGTGATGGATTAAACCATTAAAGCATCTGACAAGTTAGTCTGACCTTCCTTTCTCTTACCATTAACCTTACTTTTGAGATGAACAATAAGGAAATATCCCCATACTTGCACAAAGTTTACCTTCATCAACAATAGACTCAAAGCTTCTAGGACCTTCGATCCTCAGAACTAAAGAACTCTTCCATGCAGGAAATTACATTGTATCAATGTGACACTGACCAAATGACCCTTGATATCGATTTTCTTCAGCAAATCTTGTAGCCCATGACACTAATACGTATTGCTCAGATGTGCTATCATGTGACATTATTCATTGAGAGCTAGAATTCCATTGTTTGCCTTACCAGACTATATCTGCTCATACATGGCATGGTATATCATCTGGTGGTGAACCAGTACTCAGTTTATGGGAGCATAACAAGTGTCGGTACCACAAACCGACACATATCAATACTGTAGCAGCATGGTATCGATACAGGCAATAAAACTGGTAAATATAAACCATGCATAATTCTAGAACGATTTTAACTTGTTAATACATATTTAATTGAATTTGATAGATATGCCTAAACTCCTCATCGGAAAAGGTATATCTGTTAGAGATGACATATATATTGCAGTTACACAGCATACCTTAGACAAGAAAATCGTATTGGCACCTAGGATATTCTTGAATGCAGGAAGAATTCTTGTCCTTGGTTGATGGTTAAATGATTTTTTTTTAAAGGCTAAGAAGAACAAGTCAAACCAGTACACATGAAAACTCATTAATTTCCAGTGAAAAGAAAACCTTGTTAGTTGTTGCACCATAGATCATAGATTTTCAGATCATTATTGCATATTCAGTTAGTGGAAAAAGCTTATCAGCAAAGACAATAATCTTATCACCATGCTTCTACACATGAAAGCAAACCAGACATTCACAAGCCCTAAATTTATCTAGACTTATCACATAAAGTACCTGGTAGCAGATGAACAATAACAAGCAAGAGCATGGTGCTGAAAAGGTAACAGCATGGCTGAAATCATAACAATGGAAGAAAATCATAACATTTGGAAACAAAGAAGTGGGTTTAAGATGTCTGGCATGCAAACAGGCTCACGATTTCTGTAATTGTCTTATAAAATATGCAGGGAAACAGAAAATTTTTTTTTTTACAGCACAACAGTAAGAAAATGAAATTCACAGTGTTTACATGTATAGTCTTATTTTTATTATGTCATGAAGCAAAATTCTAAATAGTGGAAAATATAATTTATAATTTATTGGCACTTAAATTCATGATATCATTCTAATTTTCATATTTTTGCTAAAACTGGCAGACGATTCTGAAATAATTCCATTACTCAGTCAATTCTTGAGGTATTATTCCGTTGAACTCTAGGTTTCTGCTGGGAAAATCTGGAAACTTGAAACACCTTATTAATTCCATAATTACTATTGAGGATATTGTATTGCTCATTAACATCAATAAAAGTTCCAGATCCAACTATAAGAAAATGGCTGACTACCAATGGAAAGCCAACATGGAGTCCAGCAATTTTAGGTGCCTACAACAGGATCTAGATTGAACAAATAAAATGCTGGATCCAAGTACTTATACAATTTGAAGTGACATGATAAGCTAATACTGATGTTTGTTAAATGGTTTCATTGATCATTTTATCGTAGTTCTCATTGTTGAGTATTTGATCTCATCCACAGTCTTGATGTCCTCGTTTTGTTGCAGAAGATGGGTTGAAAAATATTTTTGATTCACCCAAAGGGCCACCTAAGGGAAGGTTCAAAGAGGAAATTTCGGCAGCCACACCTAGCTTTCCCAGGTGGTTATCCATGCCAAAGAAACCTAGCAGCTCTGTTCAAAAATTAAAAATATTATGTCAATAATACCCTTAAAACCAATGACATTTTATCATCTCCAAATTTCTCTTTTCAGATTTCAATTTTATTCTACCTTCCTGTTTAGAAAAGCTCCAGAGGCTTGAATCCAATTGCAAACACCTATTCTAGAGTCACTAATACTAAAAGTCACGGCATCAGGTGCAATGAAACCATAAATCAGGATTTTATATATATATATATATATATATATGGATTACAGTCATCAAACCACAAAGAAAACCTTTTTCAAAAAAGTGAAAAAAATCTTGAAAATGCTTTGTGCTGATCTTATTCAGTGTGTGAAAAAATAAAAGTTGACATTAGTATTTTTGTATCAGTACCAACAAAAATATTTTCATGAATCCCTATTGAGCCAATCTCTCTCTCAGTCTCTCACCATCCCCCCATGCTCTCTATAATTGCCCTTCCTCTTCATATCACTCCATAAGCAGGATGAGTACTATCGAGATGGAAAGGTACTATGGAGTTTGGGGTGGAGGATAGAGATGGATCCTATAGATGGGGTTGGACAGGAAGAGCAAAAGAGAGCAGAGCAAAGAGGGAGCGATAAGGGAGGGATAGGAAATAGAAATCTGAGAGAAAAATTCAATAGGAACTAGAGAGTCTGGTTGCCCCGTGTTTATGACAAGCTCCACAGCATCCCTAACCAATGACAATATACAGGATATGAGCATGGAAAAGGTAGGCATGGCTCCCTAGCTTTCCTCAATTTCATATATCAAATTTACACTATAAGGAAACTTTTTGCATGGGTGGGCTATTTGTAATTCTTATTTCCCCATAGATTACCTGTAACTTTTTTCCCTCACTTGAAGCACTTTAAATACACTGTGGCTCATGATTACCACTTATGTCGCATATGGAATTCCATAATTCATAGAGGAAATCAATTACTAATAAAGGAAGAATCGACCATGTTAAAATAAAAAAGACAGCTGAATATTGTAATAATCTAGACTCAAATCCACTATGGAATCAAAATAAAAACCTATAGGAAAAGAATCATAAGGGGTGAATAGAATGAGTTCAACACTTCCACATGACATATACAGTCTTTAATATAAAGATATACCTTTTTTCTTTCTTTATTTTTTTTTTCTTTAGGTACTCTACAAAGAACTCCGTTATGGGACACCATACCTCAACACCCTAAAACCCCACTAGTTAGCTTCCCACAACTTTAGCTCAATAAGGAAATTCAAATCTCTCGTGCACCCATCTTGTAATAACCCATGACCCCATCCGAAAAACCTAATCAGAAAGTATAATTTGAATTCATTGACCCTGTATAAGTATCCAAGATCTACTTAGTATATAGTTAATATGGGACTAAACACATATACGAGACTTCACATGGTCTCTCCATTTAAATCTTAGTACTTGCACTAAGCTAAGGATCCAAAAATATTAAAATATAATCACAAATACCATAATCAGTTCGTGGTCAACCTAAATGAGCTCATGCTATAGTGTTTCTAAGTCTACATAAATGATGAACCAGGTCCACTTTGACGCCACTTGTAACAACTTAGAACTTCATCTAAAAAGCTTAGTCATGTATTATTTAGGTTCATTGGTCCTATAAAGTACCAAAGATGCATAGCCAATGTATGACTAAACATACGCCTGCACAAGTCCTTCCATATCCTCTTTCAAAAATGTTACTTCTATAACAGGCAAAAAGCAACAAGAAAATAATATAACTGTAGGCACATAACCGAGAAATACAATTTGATTGGAAGAAATATAGACCTGTCCAAGCTCGCAATGAGGTTTGGTGATGCTGATACCCTCACAAAATGTGTGTAGGAACAATATGCTCCAGCAAACACAATAATATTAAGATTTTTTTGTTAAAAACATCATGTCTTATGGTTATTGAGAGACAGAATTACTTATAGACCGTTCATGCATAACAAATGATATCCCAATGGATTATAAGTAATCTAATAGCCTTCAAAACAAAAAATTACCTCATCCATAAGAAACAATCCCTCTCTATTCCACATTTCTTCAACAATTCTTTTTCAGAATCTTCAATTCATTTGCCCCCAAAAGAAAACATGTTATAAGGGGTCTCAACTAATTCTCTATTCCATCCTCCTTTCCATTATACGGCCTTAGCCTCAACCTGGTGAAATCCCACTTCTTGGTCTCCCTCTCCACTACTCTCATATCAAATTCCAACAACTAAACCGAAAAGCATAACCAGAATTACATGAAATTTTTCAAAAAGTAAAATCTCACGAATCAAAATACTTTCTTGGTTATCTTCATTGAAATCGTCAGCATAATTCCTAATGTCATCTACTTCGTGTAGAAAATTTAATCTTGAATGCAGAAATAACATACCTTTAGCCATTATTGTTCCAGTTCAAATAAATTAAAGATAAAAAATGTTGTAAAAAATATCATAAGATCAATCTATTAGACGGATTTATCTTGCTTTTATCTTGTAAAAGAATACTATAAAAGGGTTCTTCCAGTCTATACCTAAGGATCTTGATGCTTATTACTTGATGCAGAGTCACAGACTTTATTTATAAGCTAGATCAGGGAATCTTTTAGATTAACACAACCTTTTTTTCATCAAGAAATTATAACCATAATGAAGTCCTTATTTTGATCAGAGTCCATCTTTATCTCAAAAGAGTTTTAATTATTTATTATCACCTTAATTATATGAAATTATCTTTAATGATTAGGTTACATATGTTGAGATCTTCTTTGATCTTTTGTTGGAGTGTGGCGATCTTGGAACTAGCAACAAAGGCTATCGAGTCTTCTTTTGATAGCAAATCTTCTTTGAAAATTAGCCTTCAGAAATTTTGCAGCATTGATAGGATTGTTGACAGAATTTCTTCCTTTGCCTAAACCCTTTTCTCTTTCAGATCTAAACTCTCTTTTTTAGATCTGAAAGTATCCTTGATGGAGCCCCTAACCAGCAAAAAAAAGGGGTGTGGAAGTCCCTCTTGGACGATGTGGAGGCGTTGAAACACAAAAGGGTTGCAGAAGAAAATCTGGACAGCAGTCTTTGTATAACTACCCTTTGTTCTTCTTCCCAATCCTTTTAGGATTGCTTAGGGATGCCAATCTCAACTACTAGAAGGGCAAGGAGATCAGGAACAACAGCAAGTATGGTGGTTTGGGTGTCCCAAAGTCCTAGAACAACCAAAAAATCAAGTTGTGGGCAATAAGGACCTTCTCCTACTCAAACTAGGAGAGGATGATGGAAGCGGCTTGGGATTAGGTGGCCTTCTTGCAACCCTAGATGGCGGCTAGGGTTTTCCACACCAAGGGGGGTGGCAACCAGATAGAGGGTTTGAGAGTTGAGAGTGTATCTTCTCTTGTATTTATTTCTTTCTTATAAGTGAAGCTTGCATGCCCCGTGAAAGTAGACCTTGGTCTAATCTATGTATTTGATTGTATTATTGTTTTATTTCTTCTTTCTTTCTGCTGCAATAAAATAGTACCAGATCTTCTACAAGTGGTATCAGAGCTGGATTGGTGTCAGGGGGCACAAATAGTATTAGAGTTGGATTGGTATCAGAGTGCGCGGTTGTCCAAGTTGCGATAATGGTGATCAAGATTGAAGATGGAGAAGACAGGCACAATCAAGATAGAGATCAACTGTGAAGGATTGATCGATGCTCTCTTATGCAAGGAGGAGCCATCTACGATGGAAGATACTGGTAGGAGCCTAGTGCAAAGTGAAGCTCTAGATGGAGATGGATTGAGTATGAGATAGGAGACTCGAAAAGATGATAGGCGACATCGCTAGATGTCTACCTCGAGCAAATCTCAAGTCATGCAGGATGGAGATGGGATCGAGTGGTCTGCCTCGACTTTCATGTTTGTCCATCCATAAGTAGCAAGTGTATGCCTCGGGGCCTGGAGATGAGATCATACGAAAGCTTTCAAAGTTAGGTGGAGATTGAATATCGAGTTGAGGTGAAGAATTATTAAGAAAAATACCTCAAATTCGATCTACAAGGAGCCCACAGCGAAGTCCACAGCAAAAAAGGAAGCCCATGTGAAGAAGGCCCATAGGAGGAGCCTGCAGCAAGCCATGACCCAGCATGCTCGTCCGACCCAGGCGTGCATGGGTGCAGCCCAGCGGGCATACATGGGGGGCGCAGTCCAGTGGGTGCACCCGTAGGTGTATTTTCCCTGAGTTTTCATGGCTAACCCAATATGAGATTATGATCGAAGCCCATATATACCTATGACTTGACTTAATCTCATCTTCTTTGAATTCAAACTGAGTCCAATACAAATTAGCCCCTCAACGTCCAAATCTCATGGATCTCAAAAAACTATGAAGGCTGACAGCCGTTCATCCTAGGGCCCAAACTAGCCCTAGAACCCCCATGAATGTCTCATGGGTCATAAATCTTGATCTTTCTCTTGATCCCCTAAGCCTTGGGAGCACCACACTAGGTCTTACAATCTCTATCTTGATACCCTAAGATCTCAGCAAACTCCATCCTAACCATCAATTCCATCAATGCCACATATTTGTAAAAGCTGTCCTATGAAAGTACCTTCGTCAATATGTTAGTTGGATTTTTTTAGTGTGAATCTTCACCAGCTCCACCTCGCCTTCTTCCACGAGCTCTCTCTCAACTTAGAAGCACTCACCTATACAATGCTCTCAAAGTAATCTCAAGGAGATCCTCTCACAGACCTACCATATTAGGATCCTCGACATCTCTGGATGCTCTCTATGATACTCTCAGTCGCTACATCATACCTCAGCCTTTGTCTCTAGGCTACTCCCATCGTTTCAGGATACTCTCGACTACTTAATGCCTCTGGCGCTCCCTAAAACCCCTCCTCATCTCCCTGAGATGCCTCAAGTACTACGATGCTTTGCTGTGATGCCCTGATGCTCCTTTGGGTTATCTGCTGACCACCATGTTCTCTGTTGCCCACAGGGTCTCTTAAAGGCCTCAAACCAAGTCACACTCAGAAACAGAACTCCAACAGAACTTTGTGTCCTACTGCAAGTCCAAAACCTCCTTGATCATGTCCACAGCTATCAGATCATGATCTGATGCATAGAAACACATGTAAACCTCATGAATGGACTAGCATCAGGTGCGTGGACTGTGATTTCCACTCTGTGGACTGGTGGTCCACGGTACTCTCCATGAGCCACCCGAAACCTAGGGGAAACGTGCCTATGCGTGCGCCCGCTGGGCTGCCCCCCGCACGTGCTTATTGGGTCGTGCCCGCGGTCGGCCCACGTGCACGCCCGCACGCACCTGGGCCATGGCCTACTACAGGCTCCTTCTGCGTGCTTTTTTCACATGGGCTTCCTTCCATGCTATGGACTTCACTATGGGCTCCTTGTGGGTCGAATTCGAGGTATTTTTCTCAACAACATATGGGCCACATCAAGTTCCTAATATTGAGATGAGTACAACATTCTTCCACTTGGCCCATATATTATAATTAAAATACTAAATAGATGATAAACAAAACTGCAATATGGCCATAAACCAACTCAAGTCAAAACTCCTACTTAAATAAAAAATTTCAATACATGAATCATAGTAGTTATATCGTATAAATTGAATACTCTCTTCCATATATCATGATGTAATAAAACTCGTTATTTAAATACTTTATATTTTTCTTTATGAATAATTTCTTATAAGTTATTTAGAGTCCAACTTTATGTGCACAAAACAAAATCATATCCTTTATTTCTAAGAATGTTATAAAAATTTATACAAGAAGCGAATTAAATAAGAATTAAACTAATGATTCCCATATGATCCATATGATCTTTAAACTATTTGGCCAACAATCCTTTAATCATGGGATCTATAATTATTAATTTAGTACTAATAAATTGGATATCCATTTCATGTTTTTTGACATAATCTTTAATAGTAAGATATTTTATATCGATGTACTTGCTATGACTTTCATTTTTATCATTTTTAGAAAAGAAAACTATAGCAGAGCTATTACAATATATCTTTATTAATCTTACAATAGAATTAACAATTCTCAAATTAAAAATAAGATTCCTTATCCATATTATCTATGAAATAGCCTTATAGAATGCAACCAACTCTACCTTTATAGTAGATGAAGCAACTATGGATTACTTATTACTTCTTTAAGATATAACACCTCTAGTAAGAAGAAAAATATATCCTGAAGTAAACTTTTTTTGTATCCATACATCCACCAAAATTGGAGTCCGAATAACCAACCAGTTCAAAGTGATCAATGTGTTTGTAGGTAAGCATATAATGCTTGATTTCTTGTAGATACCATATTGCTTTTTTTATAGCTTTCCAGTGATCAAGGTCAGGATTACAAAACCAAAATTTAAAACTAATATTAAAGTTTCCACAGCTTCTACATGTAAACGTCTTTGATTGCCTAAATACATATTTTTTTTCACTTTCCTTCGAGTCCATTAGATGGAGAAAGCCCTACATGATATTGGCAATGTAAATTATAGTTCTAAAATCAATCCATCAAATATTATTAGGGACATCAACAGAAAAAAATTCATGACATACTAGAGATATAAAAATACCTTTTTTCTCAAGCTATTTTTTATGCTTAATGCAATCCTTCTTCATATGTCCTTTTCTTTTACAAGAGACGCATCCATCTTTATTGCCATGACATTTTATTGGCACTATAGCATTCTTTCTTTTAAGAGCACCTTTTTCCTTTCTTTCTTTACCATGAGTAGTAAGATTAGCAATTTCATATTTTATTTCTAGATTCTCTTGTTTTAATCTTTCTTCCTCTTGAACACATATGGTCAAAAATTCATTAATAGATAATTTTTCCTTATGTGTGTTATAAAAAATCTTGAAAGGATCATTTCTACAGATAGAGAATTCAAAATGAAATACACCAGAAAAATATCAGAAATCTCAACTTTCAGAGACTTGAGTTGAGCAGCAATATCTTTCATCTCTTTGATATAGTGACGTACATCTTTAGTACTATAAAACCTCATGCTTAAAAGCCTCTTCATTAGGGTATTGGCCAATACCTGATTAGAACTCTCAAATAATTTCTCAATAGCCTTCATAAAATCATTGACCTTATCACATTGAGGGATTAATCCTTTAATACTTTTAGGCATCCGAGACTTGATGAACATCAAGCTCAAGCGATTAGATCGCTCTCATTTCTCATATGTCAAAATCTGTATTGGCGTACTTGAATTCGTAGGAATGGGTGGTTCATCCACAAAAAGCGCCAAGTCAAAGTCCTTATACCCAAGAGCATAAAGAACACTATCTTTCCAATTAAAAAAATTATCATCACTTAATATTGGAATAAAAGCAGCATCATTAATATATACAGTAAGATTAGTTGCAATAATTAATAAACATAGAAAACTTTAGTGCTATGAAGCATAAACTGTAATCTATAATAATCAATATTAATTTCAATAGTAAATTCTAACCTTCCTATGGATAAAGGTGCATCATGCATAGAATTCACTAATACTTTATTAATAAGACTAGCAACATAGATATTAAAAAATAGTAAATTTTTATATCTGTGGGTCTAGAAAAATTTATCCTTGATATCTAGATTACCATCTTATTCTAATTAAATCACAAAAATAACTACTCTTTGTAGGTAAAGTTAATTATTTTCATAACTTAATTATAATTTTATTCATATGCCATTATACTTTAATTTATAGTCTTATATAGTTTTTATCATATCTAGGATACTGTGGCTACTTCTGAATATAATAAACTCACTAACTTTAACATGACATCGAATAACTCCAAACAATCATATAAGACTTTATTATGATTTTCATCTTTTTCATGATCGTGAAACTTTTAGCAAATAAACAATAATCCAGATACCTTTATGTGACCAAAATAAATTATAAAATATAATTTAAAAGAATCTTTATGTAATAAAGTTTATTATAGAGACTAAATAATAATTCGAAGATCTTTATATAATAAACTTTATCATAAGTATCAAAATGCAATTTTAGAAGGATCTTTATGGGATTAATTACTTTATTAGGGACTAAATTGCAAAAGTCCCTAAACTGATCTAGTTGCAACAATTAGAAGGGCTTTTACCAAATATATATACTCTATCAAGGACTTTAATGAAAAAATATCCTTTTTTTCTAAATAGATTCAAGCCGGATTTCGGGTTGAGACTCGAAATCCAAATCCATTAGCCCTTCCTCCCTTTTTCTTCTTCTCCTCTTCTCTTTCTCGATCAAAAATCCTTAAACCCCATGGCCGATGGTGGGAAACACCCCAAATCCACCACTGAAGAGGCACTGAGAGTCCTCAACCATCGACAATCAGTCTAAGACTGTCATCCCGACCATCGATGAGCCGACAATTAGCCAATTTTTTTAGATGGGAGATCGATGGGAGAAGATTTAACAAAACATGTGGTTTCTCTCTCAAAAATAAACGATTGTGGGAAAAGAAAACTAGGACGATTACTTGGCACGATGACTGTCGGAAGCAGACTGGAAGTCCACCTATGGGCTAACGAAAATAGAAAAGGAAGGTGACAATGGAAGATCCACTACTCTTCCCTCCTCCCTATCCTTCTTTTTTTATATATCTATTTTACTTTACTAATGAGTGGCTGTCAGAAAAAAAGTTGTCGGAAGGGGGAGATGCCAACAGCTAATCATGGCTATGGGACATGGATCGGAGGTCCGGCCACCGTGACGAAGAAAAGAGAAGATTCTTCCATCTTTATTTATTTATTTATTTATTAAAACAATAATTCTATCTCAAAATTAAATCATAGAATAAATAAATAAATAACTACACATCCTTTACATGATCTAAAAATAAGATCCAGATGTCGAGGCTTCAAGATTCATCATCAACCCCATCTCCTTGAATGCCAGAAGAAGAAATGAAGATCCTTTTCTTCTTCATTTTATTCAGCAATAATAATCATAAAATCTCTAATATGTCAAAAATAAGCAGAAACATGGCATATAAAAATTTTTCATATAGCAACAGGATCAATGGATTGAATAAAATAGTATAGATATCACTAAATATAGAAAATTTAATCTTAAATGTGGAAATAATATGCCTCTGGCCATTATTGTTCAAGTCCAAACAAATCAAAGATCAAGAATGTTGTGAAAAATACCGAAAGATCAATCTACTAAATGGATCTGCCTCACTTCTATCCTGCAAAAGAATGCTACAAAAAAAATTTTCTAATCTATGTTTGAAGATCTCGATGCCTATTACTTGATGGAGAGTCATAAGTTATATTTATAAGCTAGATCATGAATCCTTTTAGATTAGCATACTTTTTTTTCATCAAAAAATTTTATCGTAGTGGAGTCCTTATTTTAACCAGAGTCAATCTTTATCTCAAAAGAGTTTTAATTACTTATTATCATCTTAATTATCTTAAATTATTTTTAACGATCAAGTCATATGTGAGCTACATCAAGTCGCTAATATTGGGATAAGTACAACACTTTGAGGATCTGAGGAGGCTAAAAGAGAAAGGAATTAGAGCGAGAAACAGAAAGGAAGATAAGGTTTTTTGATTTCAATCGATGATTCACCTTTGACAAGATCTTTTGCTTCTTGCCAGGATGACCCCTTTCATCTAAAATGAAATAGGAGAGAAATTAAAGAGAAGAAGAGGATGAGAAAGATCGATCGAAATCAAAGGGAAGAAGAAAGCAGAAATTACCATGGCCAGCCATGAATCGAGAAAGAAGGGAAAAAACCATAAGAACAAACGAGAGAGAGCTCTAGGCCTACACTATACTAAGTGGACCCTAATAATCCATAGCAGATTGTAAATCGGTTTGAGATATGCCTTCAGAAATGTCAGTTTGTTTTAAAATACTAGGTTTAGACTTCTTTGAGGATTTTCTTTTGCAGATGTACTATTATTGCTGATGTGTCATTATTTGGTATCACTTTTACATAATCGAGACAACAAACATTACTAGGATCCATTTGGTTGGATATCTCAGATAGGGATGACCTAATAATTTCTGAGAATCATTTATTTAAAAATATAATTATAAAAAAATAATTTTTATTATATTTAATTGATAAAAAATTATTTTAAAAAATAATAATAGAAAAAGATTACTATGTATGGTTGGAGATAAATTTATATAGAAATATAATCAAATTTATAAATATATCCTCCAATATAAAATAATTTTTAAATACTAGAATAGCATTGTCATCTTCAATTAATTTTTATATAATGACTATAATCATATAGTCTTTTGCATAATACCATCTCTATTTTAATTTATTTTATAAAAGCTCTTTATTGAATCAATTTAGAAAGACATCAAAATAAATTCAATGATTACATGTGCAGCTTTATTAGAGATATTTTTATCAAGTATAAATTACTACTACTCCAAAATTTATCGAATACAAATCTTTATGGTATTTATTTTACTTTCTCTCTCCAAAAAATAAATGTAGGATCCACTAATTTTTTTATCATCTCTCTTTAGTTTTTCATACCAAATATGACAACCTGACATGGGATTCATTTTTTCATGCCAGATTATCTCCAACCATACGGACATATGGGGCTGAGCAAATAACTGAAATCCTAAGAAATCCATCCAATTCGACCCAATAAACATTGGTTTCGGTTGGTTGAAAGAGATAAATCGGATGGAATTGGATTGAAAATTATAAAAAATTGATTATTTACGTTCGGATTCGGTTCCTACACTTTTAATCTGTATTCAATCGATTTAGTATTTTATAAACTTACTTTTATTTTGAAACGACATCATTTAGACTTCAATACTTTGTTTAGACTTCATTCTAAAAATTTAAATTTTTTTGTATTAAATTAATTTAAAAAAAATAAATAAACTTAAGTGGATCAATATTAGATTTAAAATCAATATTAAATTAATATTAAAGTCCAAATCGATACACTTGCTACAAATCATTTACTTCGATTTAAAACGGTTTATACATGATAAACGATCGGCAGCGAATTGAATTTTCTTCAATCTGATTGGATTCGATTGGATGAAATTTTTCTCTTAACCTGACCGAATCTGACCCATGCTCAGTCCTACGAAAATGAGTATAATTTTCTATTATTTTTTATTACTTTTATTATTTCTAAAAATAAAATAAAAAATTTTGATTTTCAATATTTTTAAAATAAAAAATTTATCTTTATCATCACCATTCGCCACCGACATTAACTCTGCCACTACCATTCCATCGCATCGCTGTTGCACTCTTACCTTTATCATCTTTGTTATACCATCATTATCATCTTGTCCTCACCATATATCTATAGCCATAGCTGTTGCTATCACATTGCTGGCACTTTTTATCATCACCGTAGCCATCAATATTTTATGTTTGCCACCTCCATCATACTGTTACCATCATCTTTCCCCACTACCGATTCTGTCATCTTCGATGTCTTCATTATTACCACTGGCTCACCATTATATTTTTTAAAAATAATTAACTATACAAAATATATTCATATTATTAAAAAAATAAAATTATATATAATGATAAAATTATGTTTTCTGAAAAATAATGAAAATAAAAATATGCCTAATAGCATCCTTATTTAAGCTTTGAAAAAATAGCTAAATATTCGTACCATTGTATTGATACACATCTTGCAAGTGAGAGGAAAATGAATAGATTATGATTTTTTTTCCTTATTTATTATTAATTAAGGGGACTGGCAATGGTTTTGTGTTTTCTTGGCGTGGTGCATTCTTTTGTTATTATTTGAGATAGAATCTCAACAAAAAGTTTCAAAGAAAAATGTTCATCGAGGGATAAACAGACAAATTAGACATGCATCAAATTGGGTGGTCGTAAACTGGTGCTCATGCCTCAACTTTTTATCATTTTTCACTCGGAAAAGCACTTTATTAAAGAGGGTATATCTACTTCAATAAAAAACCGAATGAGCTTTTGAAAGCTTAAAAAAACTGTATTATGATATAAAAAAATATTCTCTTACACATATGTAGAAGTATACAAATAATTTAACATGGAAGGCATTTGAAATAATTTTATAGGCATATTTAAGTGTGTGAATAATTTGGGAAGGAAGATATTCAAAAAAAAGATTGCTTTGCTTCTCATCAATGGATTTGTGATTTAGAAATTCAAATTTTGACATGAAAAAAAAAATAATGTATCTTAATCTGTGCAAATATAACTATATAAGCGATGAGTACATTTAGCGCATATAATTTGTGTTTCTTCTTCTCAAAATGCGGTATAGTCTTTTTTTTTCAAACTACCAGCATTATCATATGAAGTACAAAAAGGCAAAAATTGTTCACCAAAAATTATAGAACAAGATTATATGGTGAGGCTTAAACAAGAGGATACTTGGTGTTTGGCAACAATTGTTCACCAAAAAGTGTGCTGTTTTGGAAGCCCATGATGGAGCCTGGTGTATATAAAAGTTTGGGCTTCAACTATGAAGGTTTGGGTTTCAACCATCCTTGCAAAGCTTCTCAGGTGCAACCAGAGGCTCCATTCAGAATTATGGGAACTTGATCATTGGAAGAGAGTTGTGGACGTTTTACCTTGTCCTTTTATGCAGCAAAGCCAACACTTGCCCAAGAGGTTACAGAGAAGTAGGTGTCTAAGTCTTGCATAACCTTTTGGCCAAGAAGAATGCAAGGGTTCCATACTGAACTCGGCACACCATGCATTGCAAATTTATGTTACAGCAGGTGATCGGTTAATGTCTCATTTGCCATACCTCACAAAGAGCACACCTTGGCCAATAAAATTCCCTGCCAACTTTTATGAAGATTCTCCATCATAAGAAGCCTGTCATGGATCAAAAGCCAGAGGAAGACTGATATCTTGAGTGGTATCACCCTTTCTCCACAAATGAGAAGCCAAGAAACAGATCAAACCACCATTGTTAAGAAATCTGAAAGCTTCATACCTAGAGACTACCTTAGATTCAGCTTCCTGCAATGTTGATTTAGAGGCTTGAGTGGCATGACTATATATGGATGTGAAAAGCATGAGTTGAGATGATGTGCTCAATCCAAGAATGATCTACACTATATATGTTTAGTCCTATTTAAAACCATTACAGTGAGACAAAAGCATCTTAAATTGAGCAAGCACAATTAATGAAAAAAAAATAGGGAAACACAGGGGATAAATCCACTTCCACTGATGAGTGAAAAAGGACATGAATGTCATATACTTTTTTTTAGAGATGGACCGTCTCCTCTAGAGAGTAGAAGATATCTATATTTCTCAAACTCAAAATTAATAATAGAGCATCCAAATCAAAGATTTATATCAATCTATGCCGCTAAAATAATAGAAATCAAAATCATATATTTTAGTAGTCTCTAATTTACTCGTCATGTGGACACAAAAATGGATGATTTCTGTTATATACTAATATGCTAAAATATATGATGAAATATTTCAATTAAACATTAACCTTAAAGGTTGTGATCTATATATAATAAAACATGTAGAGATAGAAAATCAATATTTTTAATATCGTCTAAATCATAGTAAATTATGTTCATATAATTTTATATTCATTTGATGTATAGGTTATGGATCATCGAAGTACATGATTTTTTAGGTATTTTTAGTAGCATAGATCATTATCAATAGTGACTATCTTCAAGCTTAATATTTTATTATTGATGTTGAAATTAAGAAGAGTAGATAACTTCTACTCTCAAGAGGAATATAGTCACCCATTTTTTCAATATCAAAAATTATGCAATATATGTAATTAGGTGCATGTAAATATTCATAAAAACATCAACACAATTCTCATATTACTCAAGTTGATCACCGCTCAACCATTTCAGCCACTCCTCATTGTTGAGATAAACCACAATTTTTAAAACCTTTGATTGATATTGATATGATGATCGTTTGTATTGATTTCAAAAGCTTTTATTAAAATAAAAAAACTTTAAAAAATATTTTGCTATTGATCACGCCAAATATAATGTTCCTTTGGGTGGGTGAGTCATTAGGGTTATTAGATGCATGTAAGAAAGAAATCAAGCAAGGCCTAGCTTTTCTTTCAAAACTCGCAAGATAATCAGCAGCTTGATTTACCTAATTAAGGATATGAGGTGTTTCAAATTAAATTTGGACAACTCTTAAGTATTGAAACAAGTCTCAAATGGGACGGTACCGTCTACTTGAGCATCGCAACAAAAACATCTCAATCAATCATGAAAACATTAATGCACGTAACTTTCATGATTTGGAGGTATATCGGTCCCTTATCATGATCGAATCTTGTCATCTATGGAATTGTAATCTAACTCATTCGAATATGCCAGTTCAATGATTAAGGAATTGAACAAGGTTCAGTGCACTTGAATTAGTTTTAGCAAGATGGTATAGATTCAGATGTACAGTCAATTGCATCTATCCATAATTAAAAAGAACTTACTGAAAAACAACCCAATTAACAAGGCACCGTGTGTTTTTTTCTCTTCTCCAAGGAGACTTGTGCTTGTTTCCAAGGAAGACTTTTAGGGAGGGGAAAGAGAGAGACCTCTACGTCAAGGCATGGAAATGTTGGCGTTCTAGATATAAAAACTTGCTGAGGCAAGGCGAAATTTTTTGTTAACAATTCTATACCGCAAAGCAACGTCCATTTGTCACTATGGGTTGACCATTGGTAAAGTAGCCGTTAGATTGGCATTCCAAAATTATAAATCTATGGGTGGTGTTTTGTGGGACTTTATTTCTCAAAGAAGAACTCTGGGAAATCGAAAGGGAAAAAAATTCTTTAGGGTGCTTCCAAATTTAATTGAAATTAAAATTGTTTTGGCAAATGAGAGCATATCTATATCATTGGAGAGATAGATAGAGAGAGAGGATGGGGCTTGTATCTTTTGTGCAAGAGAAGAATTTTTTTTCCTCCGCAAGAACCGGTCATTGGATTATGCAACAGCCGGTTCTAGATTTACGCAAATAGATGGATGAAAGATTTCAAAGTGCTTTGAGATAAATCATTCTTTGAAGAAAGATACAACCCAAACCTCAGAATAAAGGTGCAAGCAGGTAAAGTAGATGCTAATCAGAGTTGACATGAGTCTTATCATATCCAAAATATGGAAAAGCATTGGTTTTGATCTAAACCCAATTTATCGAATGAATTATATGCAAGTTTGGCAAAACTGGACTGTAGTGACTGGAAATGTACAAAAGACTGGCAAAGGCTGTAATATTTAGATTCAACCTACTGATCCTAACCTCAAATTTTGCCGCACAAAAATCAGATGGACTTGGATGACACAATAGACCCAATACTTGAACCACTAAATGAGCCCATGCATTGACCTCTACTGTTGCCAAGTTTTTTTTTTTTTTTGATATAAAGGGAGGGAAAAAACCCACCCAAATTTATTATAAGGATGTTGCCAAGTTTTTTAACTCGTACAATGTGTAACCTGTCATGATAATTGTAATAGCCACAAGATTATGAGATCCAAAAGGAAAACAGAAGTATAGATGCATGATATAAATGGTGAATCATCTAAGCAAATGATTTGAATTCTACTGATCCTACAAGCAAAATTGGTTGCCAAGACTTTCTCATCCAAATTCATGTTGGTAGTCAGGGAAACTATTCATGCAATCAATTCTGGCAAATGGAAAAATAATTCACACTGTTTGCAAGTTGCAAATCATCTAGTGAGGACAAACAAAGATAACAATTGGCCATTATTATATTGTATTAATGTTCAAAAATATAAATTAGTCACCCCATTTACTACTATAGCATTGTTAAATGTACATAATTATGTAGGCAAAAATCATCTATATAGCTCAAAAGTCATCCATCTAGCTAGCAGCCAATTAATGTAGGCCTGGGATGCAATGAGCTGGTGTGCTCGCATTGTATGGTGGCTGACTTCTCCTACATGCGTCATAGGCTTTCATATTTTTTTTAAATCTTATACAGAATTAATAAATAAATTAAGTGAAGCTAGATGTATGTGTCTGATTCCGATTCTAAAGTAAAATGAAAAAAATCTAATCTATCTAAAATTTAATTTTCATTTTTTAAAAAAATTTAAATTTTTATTTTAATTTTAATTTCTATCACGAAATAAAATTTTAAAAAAATTTAATCATTCTGATTTTAATTCTAACCTATTTCAAATTTAATTTGATTGTAAACCAAACACCTGTCAAAAGTTGTCATTGTATTTTGAAGCTAAATAACCTTCTATCTATATTTAATTGCAGATAAATTTGGTCATATTTGGAGTTAGCTGAGCATTAATGCAAGGACAATCATCCTAACCCCACCCATGCCACTTGCACAACAAGCCGGACAATTATGTAGGTGGCCCTTCACATCAACCTCCAAGCTTGGGGACCCCATGACGGATGGTTTTTATGCTTTAATTTCTTCATAGGTCCTTTGCCCTTAAACCAGGGTGCTTGTATGAAAGTGAAAAATAGCTTACGATAATTATCAAAAAAAAATGTTACATCAAAGCAAAAAAAAAAATCTTGTGATTAAAAACTTAGTTTAGCTACAAGACGTGGCGTTTCTAAGGCCCTGCAATTCTTTAACCACTGATAAAGATATCAAGCCATTGGGATCAGCTAAAGGAATCAACAGAGATCAACCTCTAATGCGAACGCAAGAAGAATGCATAATTCCACAGTTACAAGTCAACCGTTCACTCCCATCCATGCTACCAAGAAAGGAGAGGCAATAATGGAATCTATATTTATGAGATATATATATATATATATATATATATATATATATATATATATATATATATATATATATATATATATATATATATATATATATATATATATATCTCCTAGGCACAAGGTTTCATGATAACTTGGGTTATTAATGAATTTAGGTAAATGACCACTTAGACAATATCACAATGCCTATAGGAAGTCAAAAATTCTATAACTCAGTTTATTTTTTAAAAAAAAGGGAAAAGAAAATCCACAACAAATTTGCTCTTTCATCAAAAAGTTTTGGAAGAGAGAGGTTATATAACTTAAGGAAACATTATTATAGTGATTTCATGAATTGTAAAAACATTTATTTTGAGTGATGCACTTAGTATAATCCTTGAAGTGTGGATTGAGTCCATATTACCAAATAATAATTAAATGGAAAACTGTGTAAGTATGTCTTTAGGTATGATTATTATCTTGAGAACAATTTAATAAATCAAATAATTTTTTTTTCCTGATTTTAACTACTAATCCATGCTAGTATTTTACCAAATTCCAATTGATCATGTGCTCGATTTGCTCATGATCTCAAGTGTGATAAATGTGGCTAAAATGTGTCAATTCCAACCGAGATAGTATAAAAGCAATTATGTGGACAACAAACTTTGCTACTTGCCCATACTTTGTATGGTCAAGATCTATTACCTAATATTGACTTTCCCTCCAATGAAAAGACTACTCCTTGTACCAAAAAGAAAAAAAAAAAAAAGACTACTCCCCTGAAGACTCCAACTCAAGACATATTACCAAATAATAACTTTTACTCTAAATAGTACTACTCTACTGTAGCCATGGGAGGACTTTATAAAACACTTAATAGTGTTGCAAGCTTTTAATCATGCATATAACAATACAAATATTACTACTGAAAAAGGACAATGAGATATGAATGTCCTCTGATCATTGGAGACATATAATTTGGCAATTATAAATTGTTCCTACAAAATGGAATAGTGAGTGAATTAATGAAGGTGGCATGCATCCTATCCAATTATTAGTTATTTTGCATTTTATGAGTATATAGTAATTAATTGGTATTAAATCTCTTAAATTTAAATATAAAATAAATAAGATCTAAATTATAATCAAATTAAATTAATACCTCAAACTCTTGCAACAACTTAGAGACACGTCACACAAGTACCCAACTAAGAAAGCTATTATGTTGATGCTTTTCATCTACTAATTATCACATTTTTCTCCCTATCTAAGTCATATAAGTTAAGTTTTCTGTACAAAATCTTCCACGTTTTGTGGAGACTAGTTTGGTCTAACATCTTTTTTTCCTAAGGTGTCTAGTTTGGTCTAACATCATGAATTAAAATATATAAAAGGCTATCCATTTTCAAAAGTAACTAAGGTCATGACCATCTAGTCAGATTTTAATCCCTTTTTTCAAGAAATTTTTCAAAAATTTAAATCCATAAAAGTTATTATTTCTATACAAGTTTTTTCATGCTTTGGGGAGACTAGCTAGGTGTAACATGATAAATAAAATATATAAAAAGTTATTCATTTCAAAATCACCTGGAAGTTCATGGAGAATGTAAAATCTAACATTATGAAGATCTTTTGCACAAAATGCCAAGTCATATCCATCACATAGAGATATTACGTTGATGGCTTTTGCCAATTAGAGAGATTATTTTCTCCCTTACTGAAAAATTTGTAAAATTTTAAATTCATAGAAGATAAAATTTCTATAAAAAAAAATATTCTATGTTTTGAGAAGACTAGCTCAGTCTAACATTAATACAATAGTATATAAAAAACTATAGATATCAAAAGTACACACAAGGTGATGACAATATAAAATGGATGAATGGAAGGCACTGTAAAACGCTGTACGAGTGGGGAAAGAGAAATAGAGAGAATTCCAATGTGGGGTTTCTTGGCCTTTGCAATTTGTCAAGAGCCTTAAACGGCCGTATTCCTCAACGCTTTCAAATCACAAATAGGATGTGTCCCACATTAAGAAGAAAGAGATAGACGACGCGAAAGCTTCGTTCCAATATTCCTCTGATCCTTGGACCCACATTTCCAATTCACTGGCTCCTAACACGTATCTAGTGACTTAAAGATGTCTTTGGGAATTTTACGTGGAGAAAAAGAACCTCAAAGTGGGTCTCTTGTCACCTGTGAAGGACTTTTCTATGTCAGTAGAAAGAATCTTTAGTCTGTCTTCGTTGATATTAGAATATATTAATATATTAATACTTAGATATATAGATCTGCTGGAGGAACCTTTATCTGTTAAGAGTCTTCATGGAATGTTGGTAAATGGCGGATTGGCATTCAGCAGTGATTGGTTCGTGGAAATGACTTCTCCCTGGTACCTAGTGGGTTGATATAACTGAAAATCCATGATGCATATATTAGGCTCTTGAGTTATTTAATTATGAGATAAGTATTAGATGTATATCCTAAAAATCTATATAACAGACATATTATAATAATTTTAAGATATATATTTGTACTTAAACTATTAAAGTGGGCAATTTCTATCCATTCTTATGTTATGTATCCGAGAATCATCCAAAAAATTAATAATTTAAAGATACATATTCTAAAAAATTTAGAATTTGAGATATGTATAATTAATTTTTAAATTGCTTCCGATCGATGGATCATCATGGAGATGGTGATTAATCCAGTTAGATCGGCGTACGAATCGCTTCCTTTGGAATAGATGAGTTTTAAGTTTATGATGTAGAGACACGAGCGAGAGTGTGGATGGTTGTTAGAGAACGTCAGTACTAAGCATGACCGAACGAGAGATCACGTGGATGTCTCCTCACTTATCACAGATCTTCTCAATGCTGTAGTGGTGTGAGTAGTTCCTTGATGTGGGATGCCTCGACTGCTCACAATATGATTGCTGTAGTTTGACTACACATAAACATAGTTCCTAACCATATGGATCCTCATAGTGGATATTGGTTGCAGTAGATTCAATGTAGGAGTAGGATGCGTACTTATAAGGGATCTATCTACCTTAATAGATAAGAAATAGTCCTATGAGATTTGAGAAGATAAGTCTATAAGTTTGTGGCTACAGCAAGATGATTGATGAAAAAGAGTTTTCATGAGTTTCACATTTAGACTTGAGCTAATCGAATCTTTCATATGACAGATGAAGGGGTTTGACGAATTTTCATAACCTCCATCTTATCGGGACACAATAGAAGAACTGAATCATATGATAATTACACCTAGAGTTTCTTATTCTATTCTGCTGGATTACCATCATATGTTGCTAGACGTCAGTAGTGGGTTGTGAGAACTCACTGGGATTATTTTGAATTGATGATCCTTGTTGAGTGTGAGTTGAAATTGTTCTAGCCCATCGAAAGGTGTTTCAATGATACTATGATGGAGATCATGATATGTCTCACCAACATGCAGAACAGAACCTATGGGGTGACATACAAAAAAGATTTTTGACTAATCAGATGGTTGAATTACAATTATGAATCGTAATAGAATTTAATTATTAATATGATTGATAACACAAAAGTTGTAACTAACTAATTCGCTAAGTATTAGTGAATTGTAGAAGGATTAATTAGCAATTAGATTGCTATCTAACTCAATCTGATTGAGCTATAGGATTCAAATCAGATCTAACTGAATTACATTCAATTTAGTTTGGTTTGGATTTGATGAGATCAAGCCTAATTGGATTATGAGATAACCCAATTATATAAGGAGATCAATTCCTAGTTTGACTAGAACTTGATTCAATCAATTTTATAATTAGATTAAGATTCAATTCAGATTTAATTGAGTTCCTAATTGGACTAGGAATTAGCTTGATTTGGGTGCTACCTAATCCTAAGTTGGTTATGATTAAAATACATTTAAATTAGATTTAAATCATACCTAAAGGGATCCTAGTTAGACTAGGATTCTATCTCCATGCGTCCCACATATCCATGTTGATAGAAATACCATGTCCCTATAGTTTTTATGCATTCAAAACATCACGCCAAGCCTTCCACACATCTTCCCTTGCTCCTCTTTCATATCTGATTTGATTTAGAATAAAATCAGTTTGATTATGAACCAAAATAAGAGCCATAGTTTGATTAGGTGTTTGACCTTGTCAAAACTTAAATCCCATACAACTCATGGACTCCATTTATAAATTAAGGGGCTTTGGGACGTGAAATAAGATCAGAAAACCTTCCTTGGGGTATGAGCTTGGGTGTGGATTTCTTTTGGGCATTGGGTTTTAGAGAGAAGAGAGAGGGGAAAAGAGAAAGCATTTTCATAGCTTCTTCTTCCTCATCTTTTTCCTCCTAGTCTCTTCTTCTTTGACATAGTCTTAGAGATTGAAAAATATCCTTTCAACAATCAAACAAGCAATCTCCATAAGAAAGCTAGCACTCCGAGAAGATTAAAGAGTCTCTGATCAAATCAAATTTTATGTGGAAATCTGTAGAAGTCGGATACATGCACGGCTACATCGGAACCTGAAGACAGCCTTAAATCCGAATATGAAGGAGTTCAGCAATCAGATATGTGATTCAATCACAAAATTATTTTTAGTTTTTTAAAATTATATGCTTTATATCTTATTTATTATCATATAAACAAGATCTATATGTATTTGATTTAGATCAATACATGCATAGGATTAAATCAGATTTAATCTTTTCTTCTGTTGTTTATATTCAAAATTATTTTAAAATTTGTATGTAAAATATTTAAAATTTAATAGTGATATCAGAACCACAGGTTCATATGTATGAGAATAAGATGAGATCTGATTTCTAAATCAGATCTAAAATTAATCTGATATAGATCCGACATCAAGATGATATAAAATTGTCCTGGTATATGATTTACCTCTTATATTGTAAAGGTTATCCTATATCGATGTTGAATATTTTAAAAAATATTTTTAAAAATTTAGATCTAATTTTTATTCATATATGAGATGTATGAATATTTTTAGATCTGATATATCATGATTTCTTCGACATTGATATGAAACAAGGTTGTCCTGACATAAGGTTTACCCTTTATATTGTAAAGATTGTTCTATATCAATGTAAAACGATTTTAGATCTAATTTTAAATCATATATGAGATATGTGATTGTTCATTTAGATCTGAAAAATTAGTTTTTAGATCTGATTATTTGTCATGTATGAGATATATGAATCATTGTATAGATCTAAAAAGTGGTTTTAGGTCTGATTATATCATATATGAATGATTGCTGAAATTTGAAAACTAGTTTCAAGATTATAACATATTTAGATCTTAAATTTAGAATTTAGATCTAAAATCTGAAAGTTATTTCAAGATCATAACATGTTAAATCATTCATATAATTCAAATCTGAAATTTAGATTTTAGATCTGAATTTAATGTTAATAAGATTAACAATAGGTTATGGCTGAATAAAATTAGGTCCAGTAATTTGATTACACCTAGGGTAATTGATTTGAACTTAATAGAACCCAATCGATTTGAGTGATTGATTAAATCCATTCAAGAGTTGATTAAGATTAGGTCAAGAGTACTCATGATCAAACTAATAGTTGTAGTTAGTCGGATCGATTGAAATTCATACGTTCAATCGATTGATCCAAGGACTTAATTCGGCTCAATGGCTCGAGCCTCAATCATTGAAGCTGACATATTTGAAACAAATTTACTAATTGGTGCCTAAGGCAAGTGTTGGATGGTGGTTACTTAATTAGGACCCTTGAATGTCCAAGGGAGAGCCTCCTACTCATCTGACCAATTTGGTAGATTGTGTCTTGAATCAGATTGCTTGGTGGATCAATTTATCCCATGCCAATAGGGCTAATCATGGTAATGACTAATTAGATGAGACCTAAATCAAAAATATTTTCATAAATATCAAGTCCTAGATCTTCCATCGTTGTAAGAGTATTGGTGTCCTACCGGTGTTGATTATTTTCAGCTGATTACAGTGATTCAGTTGTATCGGAAAGACGCAACCATCCTATTATGGTGGATCTATAATCAGGCATGGTGAGGAACCTAATAATGGCTTTACCTATATATTGAATGGTGGGTCTGACTTAACTAAAGATTGGACTAATAATCAGGTATGGTGGGGCTTCATGATTTAGAGATCAATCGCTGCAACATGCTTGAGAAATATTGGACAATAATTGTCCACTCATCGGTATAAGCATGTCATCAATATCTGTCAAATGAGATGCACACATATCGATGGAATCACAGTACCCACTAAGAATTTTAGTCACGTAGAGGTTTTCGCATCTCTATTGGAGAGTGTGAGAGATCCGTAAGAATAGTGGGAGTCTAATTTATTTCTTAAAGTTTTTAGAATAAATTTGAATTAAAATATAAATGTCTAACTAGAATCTTTATTCTTCACAGTTTAGCCATGTTAGCTTCAAATCCTTTAGTCTCTATCTTAGAGTTCAACCGTTTGATCGAAACCAATTTCAAAGACTGGCTCAGATATCTCAAGTTAGTCTTGATATCAGAAAAGTTAGGACATATTCTCGACCAGGACCCCCTTCCTTTGTCAAACCATCCTGGTGCAGGATAGAGAGCTATACTAGATAAATAGATGGATGATGATAATCGGATCAAGTACTATATATTGACTCTATATCAAATAAGTTGCAAAGCCAGCATGAGCACATGCCAACTGTCAAGACTATAATCACTCATCTGTAAGAGTTGTATGATGAGCAAAGTCGAATGATATATTTTGAAGTTTCAAAGAAACTCTTCAACTCCAAAGTACGTGAAGGACAGTCGATCCACGATCACTATTTGATAATGATCAAAGACCTAGAAGAGCTTGAGAAGCTCGATTTAATCATGTAGAAGGAATTGCAAATAGATCTGATCCTACAATCCTTGACTAGTTCATATAGTCAGTTTATTGTAAATTATCATATGATCAAGTTGGACTACATCCTATCTGAACTGGTCAATATATTGGTGACCACAGAGGAGATCTTGAAAAGTTTAAGGGGCTCTGTTCTTAGTATGGAGTAGGCATCTTCTTTCAAAAGAAAATCTTTTTGGAAGAAGAAGAATAAGCCTGCGAAGAAATAGAAGAAGGAGAAGAGGCTGAAGAAGGACACTCCGATAAAGGCTACAGACAAAAGAAAGTATTTTCATAGCTGACGGCCACATAGCTGATGGCCATTGGAATAGAAATTGTCCTGTGTACCTGGAGAACCTAAAGAAAAGCAATAGGGGACATGCCTTTAGAAGGTATGTTAGATCTACTCAATATTAGTATCTGAACAGATAGTGAGTACCGTAGGATCTAAGAGATCCAAAGATAAGACAAATCCGAAGTATGTGTGGCACCTCAAGTTTGATCATTTAGGAGAAGACAGAATATATAAATTAAAAAAATATGAGCTCCTAGGCTCATCGACTATCGAGTCATTTTTGATTTGTGAATTCTATCTTCAAGGAAAGATGGTCAAACCAACCCTTTATGGGACATAGAGTGAGGACCACTAAAATACTTATCCTAAACATTTTGACGTAAGTAGCCCGTTTGATAAGCTGGCTAGGGGTGATTCTCTTTACTCCATCGTCTTTACCGATGACCTCTCATAGTATGGAAATAAGTGTGAGACACAAATCTAAAGTCTTAAAAGGTTCAAAGAATTCAGATACGAGGTAAAAAAAAAAATTAGAAAATCCTCAAGATTATTCGATGAGATCGAAGAGGTATATACCTTAGTGAAAGTTTTTAATCTATCTCAAAAAAAATGGCACAGATTCATAATGGACTCTTCCTAGTATACCTCAAGGGGTGTCAGAGAGAAGGAATAGGATCCTATTAGATATAGTCTGATCTATGATGAGCTTCACTCACTTATCGTTAAATCTTTGGAGACATGCCTTATTAACTACAATCTAAATAGGGTTCTCTCTAAATCCGTTCTTATCACACCGTATGAAATATGGTATGGTAAAATATTGAGTCTTGATCATCTCAAGATTTGGGGATGTCAGTCTATGTCAAAAAATAAATAGTAGACAAGTTAGAGGTTAGGTTCATGAAAGCTCACTTTATAAGGTATCCTAAGGAGTTAATAAGATATTACTACTCTTCAGACAATCACAACATGATTATGAGTCGACACACCATAGGAGATTGATCGAGCTCGAAAAGAAAGTCTCTAAAGAGCGATGAGCTGTAGGATCCATCAAACCCACTAATACTGAGCCAGTAGTTCCTCCTCCACCTTGTAGATTAAGGTCTCCCATTCTTTTAAAAAATATTTGGGTATGTTTACAGAGAATATAGAGAAAATATTTTTTGTTGGAGATAAGGGTCATGGAGATGATCTCAAAACTTATAATGAGATAATGTCGGACATCGACTCTGAGAAATAGTTGAATCAATGCATTCAAACTAAATATGGATCTTAGTAGATCCACTAGTGGGTATAGTACTCAGGGTTTGTAAATGGATCTATAAAAGAAAAATAAGTGTAGATGGTTAGGTAGGGACCTATAAAGTTAGGCTCGTGGTGAAATATTATAGCCAGCACAAAAGTGTTGACAATCAGGATACCTTTTTGCCTATGGTCATACTTAAATTCATCACACACTGCTTGCTATTGCAACTTTTTATGATTATGAGATATAGCAGATGGACGTGAAAACTATGTTTCTGAATGGATATCTTGAGAAAGATATTTATATGGAGCAGTCTTTGGATTTTACTTTCAGTGATGGAGATCATAAAGTTTGCATACTGCAAAGATCCATTTATAGATTAGAGCAGGCTTCTCAAAGCTGGTATACTCATTTTAATGATGCGATCAAGTCATTTAATTTCATTAAGAACGAGGAGAAATCTTGTGTATATAAGAAGGTCAGTAGGAGTGCTGTCAAATTCATCGTACCATACATGTATGACATCCTCCTTATTGAAAATGACATTCCTATGCTGATCTCGATCAAAAAATAATTGTCTAAGAAATTCTTCATAAAAGATCTATGATAAGTATCTTATATTCTGGAAATAAAGATCTATAGAGATAGATCTAAAAAGATACTTGTCCTATCATAAAAAATGTACATAGAGAAAGTACTGAAGAGGTTCAGTATGGAGAACTCTAAAAGGAGATTTCTACCTCTAAGGTATGGCATAACTCTCTCTAAGAAGATGTGTCCAAGCATATCTGAGGAGATTGAGCGCATGAGTAGGATTCCTTATGCTTCGACTATAGGGAGCTTCATGTATGCCATGTTATGTACTCAATCTAATATTGCCCTTGCTGTAAGTGTTATGAGCAGATATCAGTCAAATTCAGAAGAAGAATACTGAATATCTATGAAGAACATCCTTAAGTACTTGAGAAGAACTAAAGATTTGTTCTTGATCTTTAGAAGAGGATCGGAGTTATGGATTGAAGGATATACTGATTCAGACTTTATGTCTAATCCTGATGATAAAAAGTCTATATCAGGGAGTGTGATCATATGCAATGATGGTGTTATTAGCTGGAAGAGTTTCAAACAATAGATCATTACAGAACTAAAAAAGTTGAGCATGTCATTGCTTATGAGGTAGCTAGAGAAGCTTTTTAGTTTTAAAAAGATTTGTTTCAAAATCAAGTGTAATGTCATGAGATGGCACAACACTGTACTGCGATAACATTGATGTTTTAGCTCTAGCTAAGGAGCCTAAGTCTCATCAAAATTTCTAGCACATAAGAACCATATGTTTCATATAATACGTGACTATCTCGAGAAGAAATACAACAAGGTGTGAAGAGTAGACTGCACGGACAACGTGACAGACCCACTGATGAAGTAGTTGAGCCAGTAGAAGACTAAAGTCCATCTTGAGAAAATGGAACTTAGGTTAGTGGCCAATTAGCTTTAGATCAAGTAGGAGATTGTTCGATATATATCCTAGAAGTCAATATGGCAAACATATTGTAATAATTTTAAAAAATATATTTGTACTTAAACTATTAAAATGGATAATTTTTATCTATTCTTATGTTATGTGTCCAAGAATCATTCAAGAAATTAATAATTTAAAGATACATATTCTAAAGAATTTAGAATTTGAGACATATATAATTAATTCTTAAATTACTTCTAATTGATGGATTATCATAGGGATAATGATTGATCTGATTAGATCGACGTACAGATCGCTTCCTTCGAGATAGATGAGTTTCGAGTCTATGATGTAGAGATATTAAACAAGAGTGTGGATAGTTGTTAGAGAACATACTGAGCATGATCGAACAAGAGATCACATAGATGTCTGCTCACTTATCAGTGATCTTCTCGATACTGTAGTAGTGTGAGTGGTTCCTTGACCTGCGGTGCCTTAGCTGCTCACAGTGGAGTTGCTGTAGTTTGACTACGCATAAACATGGTTCCTAATCTTATGAATCTTTTTAGTGGGCGTTCGCTGTAATAGATTTACTGTAGGAGTAGAATGCACACTTATAAGGGATCTATCGATCTTAGTAGATATGGAGTAGTCCTATAAGATTTGAAAAGCTAAATCCATAAGTCTGTGGCCACAGTAAGGTGATTGATGAAAAAAAATTTTCATGAGTTTCACTTTTGGACTTGAGCTAATCAAATCTTTCATATGACAGATGAAGGAGTTTGATGAGTTTTCATAACCTCCATCTTGTTGGGACTCACGATAGAGAAACTGAATCATATGATAATTACACCTAGAAATTTTTATTCTATTCTGTTGGATTGCCACTACATATTGTTAGGCGTTATTAATGGATTATAAAAACTCATTAAGATCATTCTGGATCGATGATCCTTGTTGGATGCGTGTTGAAATTATTTTAATCCATCGAAAGGTATTTTGATGATACTATGACAGAGATCATGGTATGTCTCACTACCAGATAGAATAGAATCTATAGAGTTATGTATAAAAAAGATTCTTGATTGATCAAATGGTTGAGTTACAATTTTGAATCTTAATAAGATTTAATCATCAATATGATTGATAATGTAAAAATTATAATTAACTAATTCGCTAAGTGTTAGTGAATTGTAAGAGGATTAATTAGCAATTGAATTGCTGTCTAGCTTAATCTGATTGAGCTATAGAGTTCAGATCAGCTCTAATTGAATTACATTCAATTTGGTTTGATTTAGATTTGATGAGATCAAGCCTAATTGTATTATGAGATAATCCAATTATATAAGGAGATCAATTTCTAATTTGACTAAAATTTGATTCAACCAATTTCTTAATTAGATTAGGATTCAATTCAAATTTAATTGAATTCCTAATTAGACTAGAAATTAGCTTGATTTGGGTGCTACCTAATCCTAAGTTGGCTAGGATTAAAATATATTTAAATTAGATTTAAATCTGTATCTTAAGGAATTCTAGTTAGATTAGAATTCTAACTCTATGCACCCCACATATCCACGCTGATAGGAATACCACATCCTCATGATTTTTGCACATCCAAAATATCACACCAAGCTTTTCACACATCCTCTCTTGCTCTCCTTTCAGATCTGATTTGATTTGGAATAAAATTAATTTGGTTATGAACAAAAATAGGAGTCCTAGTTTGATAAGGTATTTGACCTTATCAAGACTTAAACCCTATACAACTCATGGACTCCATCTGTAAATTAAGGGGCTTTGGGATGTGGAAATAAGATCAAAAAATCTTCCTTGGGGCATGAGCTTGGGCGTGGATTCCTTTTGGACATTGGATTTTAGAGAGAAGAGAGAAGGAAAAAGAGAAAGCATTCTCATAGCTTCTTCTTCCTCCTAGTCTTCTTCTTCTTTGAGATAGTCTTAGAGATTAAAGAAAGTTTTTTTCAACCATCAAGGAAACGATCTCTGCAAGGGAGCTAGCATCCCGAAGAGATCAAAGGGCCTCCTATCATATTAGGCCTTGTGTGGATACCTATAAAGACCGGATATGTGTATGGCTACATCGAAATCTGAAGACATTCTTAGATCCAAATCTGAAGGAGTTCGGTAATTCAGATATGTGATTTGATCATAAAATTATTTTTATTTTCTGAAATCAGATGCTTTATGTCTTATTCATCTCATATGAACTAAATCTATAGGTATTTGATTTAAAACAATGCATGTGTAGGGTTAAATCTGATTTAATCTTGTCTTCCACTACTTATATTCAAAATTATTTTGAAATCTACATGCAAAATACCTAAAATCTAACAACAAGGACAAACAAATCTTTAGAAGCTCAAGCTCTAGTAAAATATGTTGTCATGGCATTGCTATTGGCCATGTTCTTCAACTCTCCCTCTCGCACTAAACTAAATGCATTATTTTTATAAAAATGTTGATTTTGCAACTAAGCTTGTTTACTCTTTTATATATATATATATATATATATATATATATATATATGTATATACATATATATATATATATGTATATACATATATATATATATATATGTATATACATATATATACATATATATATATATATATATATATATATTCATATATATATATATATATACATATATATATATATATACATATATATATATATATATATATATATATATATATATATATACATATATATATATATATATACATATATATATATATACATATATATATATATATACATATATATATATATATGTGTGTGTGTGTGTGTGTGTGTGTGTGTGTGCATTTATATTTAATTTGATAAATAATTTTTGTGGCACATGAATCACAAGCTACCAAAGCATCATGACTCTTTTGCAACACATTTGTCCATAATTTATAATCTAAAATTGAAGTACATTTTTGGATAGTGTAAAAGGTTCCAATCAATACTTCTCGTGTCCAACTAGATCAAACACCATAGAACTAGATTATGCACTTCAACTCTTGTTGTCTTGTTAACTTAATACACTTTTCCATTGAAGTGATGATTATGAAGGTGAACTTAGTTACGGTGATATATGCATTTGTACTCATCTAACAAATTATTTTAACGATACTTACAATGCAAGCTAGAAAACTATTGTAAACGTAACGTACCTGCAAATAAATTGACTCTACTTCAATATATTTGTTCATTGACATAAAGCCATGACCAGTGCAAAAGGTTAAAAATCCACTTTCTAATGTCAAACCAATGTCTAACATGGTATCAAACACTATAGGGTCGCATGAAGAATGATGAAAAAAAAATTTATGCATTGCCATGTAATTTCATACATAAAATTGGCAGTGAAGAAGCAATTAATGCATATATGTCCAATGCATACCACATGAATCATGAAGTAGAATCCAAAAATCCTTGTAAATCATGATGCATTGCTTATTACATAAAAGATAAGATGTCATGATCCATAAGCTAGATGAACCCTACTAATATCTCAAAAGCCATTCAAGTCTGAATCTTGATAAGTGTAATTATAAGAAATTCTTATTGGAATTATCACAACATCTCTTGATTTTGAGACAAAAATAAATAAATAATTACACATGCGTCTACTAAAATAACTCATGTACCCTAGAGAAATTTCCAACAACTTCTATTAGATTATCGGCTGCTCCTAGGTTGTTTGCCATCCTGATATTGCTATCAAGATTATAACCTTCTACTATTTTCCCTCTCTTGTTAGATTTAATACACATCCAAGTGAAAATGATAATTTTATAGATAAACTTGTTCACCTTTTTTGGTAAATTAGAAAATAAATTATTTTTGTGGTGTGTGCAATGCAAGCCTATATATCTTTGTGATTACATGTACAAATAAATTCACTCTTCCGCTCGTCTCATGGATCTATGGATTCTCCTCCATATCTCAAATGACATGCACCATGTATGACCACATGATGCACACCCAAAAAAAAAAAGAAAAAAAAAAAAAAAAGAGGTTGGATTCAATGTGGAGGGCGACAAGGGAAAGCGGCCTGAGAATAATAGCGTCACCCTCCCCACCAATCATAGAATTTCGAGGGCCCCACCCCCTCCACTCCAGTGCTCGCTGTCCAGCTGCCATTGCGGTGGTGGGGACCATGGGGTTGTATTTTTTTGCCCCAAAGAAGGATCGACCTTCCTTCTCGTGAATCCACCGTTGAATTACATATCGCACAACTCTCAAAGCTACGCGAATTCTCCTGCATATATCTTGGGGTGGACGTTGGATGATCCAACGGTGGATTTGGGAAAAGGAAGGCGAATCATTGCTTCGAGCCAAAGACACAACCTCGATCCCACGGGGGGCAGGTTGTGGGAGAGAACGGTAATGTAGGCTATTGTGGGACCGACCAACCAAATAATTCTCCCCCAACATTTCCCCTGTTCCCCACAAGCCGTTATGACGCCATTATGGTGGAAAGTGGGCTCCACAATAGGTGGTCCCACTCCGATGTTGGTTTGCGAGGCTCAAAATAACGGCATAAGGAATTAGATGGCAGTCTATTTCGTTATCTTAATTATCACATATCAAAAATAATATCTTTTTCTGCTTATATATATATAATCTGACAAACAATAATTCAAACAATAATACATGATTTCTATTACTTTTTATTATGGAGCAAGCAATAGCCATCATAAATTTTATTTTTATCATATTTTTAAGTTTTAATGCAAATACAATCCTTTGTCTATATTGTCTATAAAATGAAGCGCACATCGAGTCTACAGGGCCCACACTCAAAATATGCCGGAAAAAGAAGAAGAAGAAATCTTAATTTTTTTTCCATCTCAGAAATCTTCATATTTATATGCATATGTTAATTAATCCAAGATTTATCTTTCAATAAAAATCACATTCTTAAAATAAAAAAACTAAAATATTTGCTAATATAAATAATAAATAAAGTCTTAACCACCTATATTTTCAAAATTATATATATATATATATATATATATATATATATATATATATATATATATATATATATATATATATATATATATATATATATGTTTTCACATGTATGATATGTATCAAAGACTAGTTATACATAAAGAAAATTTTTTTAATATGCTAGATGATGTTCATCTTGCATGCTGCTAAGTTATAAGCAAAATCATTTAATTCTTAGGCTATAATGCACACTGTGTGGGGAAAGAGCATTGATTATAAACATTTGATTCTATCTTAGGTTGGAAAGAAAAATTATAAACTCTTGAGAAACCAATCAAACCAGATGGAACAAAGAAAATTAATAAATATGTATATATAGAACGGCACACTACACATAGTAGGTCGATTGTGCCGATTCAAAATCTAAAACAAATACCAAACAAAAAATATTTAGAGAGAATTGTGAAAAAAATTATGAAATAATAAAAAATTAAGAGAAAAAAATAATTTATTCAAAGAAGAATAAGGACCACAACCTCACAAAGATGCCTTACGAAGGAGTCTTCACACGCACAATGATCTTTCCTCTCTCTTTTTTCACACATTTTTTTCAACAATCTTCCATATTATTCCCTATATGATTCCATATATTGAGGAGACACAAAAGATCTGACTCATATTTTGACTCACAAACCAAAAACCTATTAGGACATAAATTCTAACAATCTTTAAAAAAAAATAATTAAATAAAACAACACAAGAAATAGAATATTTATTAAAATTAATGATCAACTAAAAATGGAATCCTAATTAAATTAGAACTTGACAATAAATCTCAACAATATATAACCTTCATAAAATTTATTAAATTCAATATTTTAATTGCTACTCACACAAAAGGGTAATGGTTATTTCTTCTTTTTTTTTTTTTATCACATGCATGCATGTGTGCTTTGTTCTAATAATTAAATAAGAACAAGAAAAATTTAGTATCAGGGGATAAAGGCGTGACTAATTAAATCTTGATTTGTACCGTTTATTTGCTATGGTTTTCATTCATCTTAGGGCAGCCTTGCCATTCCATTCTAGCTTCGGGCATTGTGGAATCTTTTAACAAAGTGGGGTCCAACAGTAACACCGCATCGAGCTGATAAAACCGTCCCAACGGTCATGTATACAAAATTACTATTACAAGTGATTCAAGTTGGCAAGAGAGGAAGCCTCACAACTCACCAATCAACGCATAAACTATGAAGGAGAAATGCCACCTACCACTATTGTTCTTCTCATCCTCTCTATTCCTTGGACTACAACAAGAAGAAGGATATCCTCATGAAAATACTGTGCACCTTATGGCCCTATGAGTCGCAATATTTATGGTCACCCGTGCATTACATGCAAGATCAAATGCGGTTGCTAAAGTTAGAAGCTAGCATTATTCTATTGCAAAACTCTAGCATGATTCTAATGACACCCTTAAGATCATATATCATGTGTAGCCCAAAATTGTTTTTGATTAGAAAAGAACATGTGATTACAAAACATTTGTAAAACTCTTCCTTTTGTGACCCAAAATTTTATGGACTACTAAATTTTTGTAACTAACTATCATTAGGCTAGAAGATTTGGTAATATTAATTGCTTCGTTGATTCACTATAATAGATATAAAATAAGCGACATCATCTATTTTGATATGAAAATTAAAATATATATATTTTTTATTTTAATATATGTAAGATTAAGTAAACTTTTATATATAGGTTAAAAGATGATATTTAATTATAAGCATGGATTGTGTTTATTAGTTGTTGCTCTTGTTGTTATATAAAATATTGATGAGTTGTTGTTGAAAATACCATGTTATAATGGCCGTAGTACTTTTACAATATATCTTTCATTGTATCTCATTAATTATATGTGTTTACAGCTCGTGGAGATGCATTGAAAGTGTTACAATCGCCAGTGCAACACTAAAACGTTCGTTATCTATAAACATAAATTTTTGTATTGTGTGTAGCAAATAACAACTCTCTTTTTATTATAGATAATGCCTAAGTTGGGCAGAGCCCTGAATTCAATTCTAGATAAGTTCCTCCTTTGGTTGTATCTCATCTTAAAGGAGTCTTGAAGGAAATATGGTGCATCATTGTCACTAACTCAAAACTAGAGTAAAATATATTTGCTACTTCAAAACTAGAGTTTTTTTTTGTGTGTAGCTTGGACATGCTATTCCACTTACACACGAGAAGAAGAAGAACCAATCTTACTTAATACCTCATGCTCTGTTGTTGTCCTCCCTTGTAACAAATAATGTTCCCCTTCTTATACAGTGAAAATTTTGTTACCTTTTTGTTTTTTACCAGCTTGCTATATATGATGAATTTGGAGATTTAACAATATTATTATGGTCAAAAACTCATGGCTTGACACATGAGGTATTGTTCACTCTGATCTATGAGTCTCACGATTTTGTTCTTTAAAAAGCATCTCATATAGAAAGAATGGTCTTCTCTTGTATAAAGCAGAGTCCTTTTTGACTCACAATCAATGTGGAACTAATGAAGCTCCCCACTCTACACTACAATAATTATATATATAGCTCCGATATGAATTTCAGAGCACATCATTTAATCAATAATAGTAATCATAGATCTCAAAATTAACAGCGTATAGCGGCAGGAAGAAAACAACTCAACATGAAAGGAATCGGTTCAACCATACGTGAGATACATGTAATTACTTGAGATTAATTCTACTGTCAGGGTGTTCAGTCATTATTACTTGTATAGCTTCTAATAATGAAATAGAAGAGCATCTAAAACTCAATATCTAGTTTCTAGTCCCCGTATCCTTTTCATTTAGAAAGTGGTGAACAGATAGGTAGAAAAAGTATATAGAAGGCTACGACCTAATCTAAAGCGCCATCCTGAGCTTGTCTTTATAGGTGTAACACCCAACTATTATGGCTTGACTCACATTTATCAAATGTGCTTGTGTGATGTGATTATTAGACTTTCTTTCACGATGGAATACATTCCAATGTCGTTGTCTCATTGTCAATTCCCAAGATATTTACTTTTCCAAATTCTTAATCACATAATCATCAGTTCAACAAGTGATAGTGTTCCTTATGATTAACTGATTCAAGCTTTAAAAAAATTAGAGACTTTTTTCTTGGTGATTGCATATTTTTTAAGAGATAAAAACTTATGAAATTAAACAAAACTAGAAATATCAATTTTGTGATTAAGCAGCAATAATCTTTGGAAATGTAGGGATTATGTGAAGTGAATCATAGGAAAATATTAATATATTCATGTACACATAATATAATGTTGGAATCATTGATGAAATTTGTCAAGCATGCATTATGGAGCCTAACAATGGTGGTACCAAATTGGTTTCATAAAAATGAGAATATTCTTCCCTCCTTTTTTCCCTTCTCTTACTTTCATTAGGTGGGCACTTTATTTACAAGCATCAGGTATTGAGGAATCATTGTCATATGAACCAAATTCCTCAGTCTAGAAAAGCAAATAAACAAGTCATAATAGGCAAAATAGGCTGACATACATTACTACCCTACACCATCTACACTATATGGCTGTTGTGTACCACACCAATCACACATATCTTTCCTCAGTGATTAGCATGATGCACGATCATATCGGTGCATGCAGCATAGGATATAATTTTCCGTTAATTAGGCCATGAATGGTTTGATGGCTGATCACATACTCGAATTAATTTAGAAATTGTTCCTCACTTGGATGCTTGTGTGCATGACACTATGTGAAGCGCATGCACATGATTGAATATCCTGAGCATCGGACTGCATGTACATCATGTAATACATGATGGGCCAGACTGCATGCTTATTTTAATGTAGTTTGTAACGTGGTTCACACACACACACATTCATGGCTTCCCAATTATTACTGAACTTTGAGGCTGGGAAATATCTGTGGGTCAGCCATGCGAGGAAAAGAAACGTGGGTTGTACGCAGCATGCGTGAGTGCAGCACACACCAAAATGTCCTCAACCATGAGCTAACGCACACTAAAAGACATGACCTCTATTAACACATTGTCAAGAAATCATTACATCTCCACCAATCACAGCTTTCCTTGTTGTTATATATGGTTATTTTTTCAGGACAATTTTAAGAGCTGAGGTGAGACAAGAGAGGGGACGTAATACTTATGTCAGCCACACGAAATGGAAGGATGTATCCATTCACGAGAAGGTAAAGGGTTGGAGTTCTAATGATGGTGATTAACCTAAAAATGTAAGAATTTGAGATAAAAAGTAATAAAAGATGCTCAGAAGCCAGGGATCATGAGTGCGTGATGGGAAACATTTTCCTTTTTATTTCTAAGATTATTAATAAATTATATAAATAATATAAATAATTTTAAAAATATTAAAAATATATGTATGGATGAATATGATGACCATACCGATCAATCGAAGGTAAGATGTAGCTCATGCTATTCTTAAACAGGCTGTCTGCATGCGTGTATGACTCTTAAATTAGTTTGAATGGTCAAATTAAGAGATTCGATATGATAATTTTATGTTTTCTCTCGATATTTGGCATCACAATCATAAATTGTCAATGAAGGTGATGTTATCATTTAATTACCTTATGAATAATTTGCGACATGTCAATTTTAGACTACTCAGCAACTATCTTCACTGGCCTTTTATTCATTCATATCTTTGCTGAGAAACCTTATGAATTTATATATTTTATAAAACAAAATCTTATAATTTTATTCTGAGAAGTTTTCAAATATAACTGAGAAACAAAAAGATACAGAAAATCTATCATGCAGTGCAAAAGAAAGCCAATAACATCATGGATTACCATGCATGAGAGGACCACTTGCTAAGGGACAAGGTTGATAACAAATAAAAAAAAAAACATGCAGAGTAAAATAATTCTCAAAGGGGGCAGAAAGGCGATAGTAGTTTAAGTGGAAAAAATAAAGGGTGAGGGTGGGGGAGACAGCGGTCCCATGCGGCCTAGTCTCCTTTAATACCCGTTTTAATGGGGATTAGTTGGGAATAGAGGACCACTTGTCTTCCCCCCACCTCGGTCGGCGCCAGCCCCTATATTCAGAATATAATTCTACTGGTAGGAGAGGAGTAGCAGTGATATATACAAATCTCCAAAATCCCAATCCATCTCTGTCCTCTTGTGAAAGAAAGAGGAGGGCCACCAGAAGCCCATCTGAGAAAAGATTTTAAGTGTGGAAGAGAAGAGAGACAGAGGGAGCACGGAGAGAAAGAGAAAGGGAAAGGGAAAAAAGAAAAAGAAAAGAGAGAAAAAAAAAAAACTCATTTTGGAGGAGTTGGGATTCTAGCCAATCCCAGTTCAGCCACCCTTTCCACCAAAGAGAAAGGAAAGAACAATTTATTGAAGTCGGGCAGTGATAAGTGTGAAAGAAGAGAGAAAAGAGGGGGGTAGCCTCCTTAAGTTAGAAGGACCAAGATCTCTTTCCCAGCTTTTTCTTTTTTTCTTTTCTTTTGTTTCTTTTGCTTTCCTTTGGTTCTCCTTTTACTTCCTCGGGAAGTAGAGCTCATCCCAAGGTCTCTCCTTCGCCTTTCTAAAGCCACTACTTATAGGGTTCACTACATGGTTGTTTTTTCGCTTGTAAAGGTGCACTATATGGTTGTTTTTTTTAAATATATATAAGGTTCCCTATACGGTTGCTCTCCTCTCTCTCTCTCTCTCTGGGGAATCCATTGAAAGGAGGCCTTCTTCTATATCTTTGTGGCTGTGATCAATCCTAGAGCTTTTATATGATGGCCCATGAGTCCCACTATGCTGAATTCTACGCCGGCGGCCACCCGGCGATACAAAGCTTCGAGCCCAACCACGACCTCTTCGGCCCCCAAGGAGGGATGGAGATGTTGGGACCCCCTTCCAAGCACCCAAGCTCCAACCTTGGGAGAGGTTTCATCCCCCCAGGCTTCCTTGAGGCATCGAACAAGAACTTTATGTTCTCGACGGAGGCGGCGGCACCGACAAGCCCATGGCAGGTAGATGACTCCTCTTTGAGGTCTCTGTTTCCCTGCCAAGGGGCCGAGCAGCCCGGTGGGAGGCTATTACTCTCTCTCTTCAACCCGAAGCCCTCCGACGCCATCGGTGTTCCCCAGTCCTTCCATCAGAGTGATTCCAGGGATGTATTGCTTTCAAGAGCAGAAAGTTCTCATCAGCAGCAGGTGTTCATGCAGGAAGGGAGGGTTTTTAATTCACAGCAGCCCTTTCAGCTGAAGAATTCCAAGTACTTGATCCCAGCTAAGGAGCTTTTGAATGAATTCTGTAGTTTAGGAGGAGAGATCAGCTCAAAAAAGAGGTCCCAGAAGGCAAGCCAAGGGGAAGAAGGTGGGCCTTCTTCTTCCTCTTCTTCTCTGTGGAACCAGTCCCTAAACTCCATGGACCTCTTGGAGCTCCAGAGGAGGAAGGCTAAGCTGCTTTCCATGCTAGAAGAGGTCAGGAATAATTACATACTGATCATTTTTCTTCTTATTCTTCTTCCATCTTATTGGAGTGTTTTTTTTTTTTATTTTCAAAAAAAAAAAAAATCCTATCAGTGGGAATCCCAATTGATTGGTTTGGAAGCTCGAATCTGGGGCTCAATTATGTAGGACTGCAGAACTACCATTTGTGTGGTTCTGAGCCTGGGGTAGGGACAGATTGGCAGTTTTGGGCTTTACTATTTACTTTTGGAAGCCTCTATTCTCTTACTTTCTCGTAGCCAACTAGCCCCACCATTCTTCCATCTGCCTTTTTTAATGGAACCCACCACCTTTCCCTCTTCTTTTTTCCATTATAATAATAATTACAATTATTCTTGTAACTTCTAATTGCTATTATTATTACCATCATTACTACTATAATTATTGTTGATATTATTTTTTACTACTAATAGTGCCAAACCTAGCATATGCCAAGTCATTTGATGCATAAACCTATGGCTACCATGCAAAGTTAAAAAGGAGAAGAAAAAAGCACATGGCTAATTACATTCCAACCGAGATCATATGCATGGTCTCATCGCAATATTCTAATTACTCCCATATCCTTCTGTTGTTCTTAGATTATTACTATATGTAACATGATACTTATTTGTACAACATATATATCATATATATGTATAGGATAACATATACCATATATCATATATATCATATATAGCAGTAGTGGTTGTAGAATTTGTGATAACATTTTTCAGAAATGCATTCACTCAGGTGGATAGGGGATACAGAAAATACTGCAAGCAGATGAGGGTGGTGGTGTCATCTTTTGAGGCCGTGGCCGGGGAAGGAGCAGCCACAGTCTATTCGAGGTTGGCTTCCAAGGCAATGTCGAGGCACTTTCGATGCCTGAGAGATGGAATTGTCGGTCAGATACGAGCGATGAAGAAGGCGATCGGAGAGAAGGACAGCATCGCACTGGGGACTACAAGAGGTGAGACGCCAAGGCTCAAGCTGCTCGACCAGTGCCTGCGACAGGAGAAGGCGTTTCAGCAGGCAGGGATGATGGAGAGCCACCCTTGGCGACCCCAGAGAGGCCTTCCAGAGCGTTCTGTTACCATTCTTCGAGCTTGGCTCTTCGAGCATTTCCTTCACCCGTAACTCTCTCTATCATGAATTATGAAAAAAAAACTATGCCTGGATTTAGCTTACCATACTGCAGATTATTGAATGATGTGCCTCTTAGGTCCTATTTGCTAACTTTACAGTCAACAATTTTGATTTGGTCTTGGACTAAATCTAGAAAAGAAGTTGAGGCAGGAGGACTACATATGTTAACCTTAGCATTTTGTGGGATGAATTGGTTCAAGCTATAGTTCTTTTTTCGTTTTTTTTTTTTTTCCTTCTGTGCACATGAATAAAACTATAAGACTTCATTTAGTGGAATTGACCGTGAGTAATATGTTGGGTAATTGTGTCAACTAATCAAATCCAGAAATTTGATCAAAACTTTATTTTAACAACATTGGCTGCAATTGCTACGTACTGTGGCTTTATGCAATGTTTTTGAGTATATGGTAAGAAAAATAATGTTTTTGGTATTTAATGTCCCTCAAGATATTGGAATACCAATCTAATTAATTAGGGTTATCCATGGCAGTGGTTTCCAGGCCATCACAATGTTTGAATTTTGTATGGGTGATTTTGTTATAAGAAACGTAGAAACCAATAAGGCTAGCTTCCATGCATGGATGGATGCCAGTGCTGACTATTGCTCCTTCCAGCTGTCTCTGGTCAGCTGCTCTTTGTTTCTTTAGCATGGCATGGTAGTTTCCCTTGTATTGGTTTGTAATAAACAAGGAGAGACCCAGACCATGACACTGAAAAGAGAACAAAAAAAATAAAATAAAAATAAAAATAGAGTTGTTATCATTCAGGTTTACTCATACTTCATCTGATTTCTTCTATTTCCAGTGTTGGATTTAAGAATTGCACTTGATACAGGTATCCCAGCGATGTCGATAAACACATCTTAGCCCGGCAAACCGGACTCTCGAGAAGCCAGGTATTTCAATTTCATTACATCTTTCCTCATACCCATCAGAAATATATCCTTCATTCATTCCCCTGTTTTATATTTTCAAATTAGTTGTATTGATTACCTTTGTCTAATATACAGATATGGCTATGTTTGTATGTTCTTAGTTCATTCAATATCTGGAATCATTCAAATTTATAAATTATCAAACTATATTATCACTATATGGATTGCACCCAGGTCTCCAATTGGTTTATAAATGCAAGGGTGAGGCTTTGGAAGCCAATGATAGAGGAGATGTACTCCCAAGAGATGAATGAACACAACAACCAGTCCTCCCATGCAGCAACTTCACATGAAGATAACACCAACCGTAACCCTAACCATAACTTCAGCCTTAATCAGAAGCCAGCACCAGGGCAGCTGCTCAATGACTCCGATTCGCTCTCATCGATCATCAACAGCAGCCACCACAGCGATGAAAAAGCTACAATAAATGTCAAAACTTCCCAAGATCACAATCCAGAGCATCAGGTTCCCAGGACTGAGAGCTTCGGTGCCGTCGGCCGGGACATCTCCTCCTACAGCAGCTGTGGCAATCAAAACTTGCGCAGCGGCGTGTCCTTAACACTGGGCCTTCAGCAGAACAGTGGGGTAGGCATGAGCCTATCATTCTCACCTGCCTCTCAGCATTCTCTCCTCTTCTCCAGAGAACATATGGACGATGGCCAACAGGTGCAGTTCAGCATTTTAGATGGGGAGGCACGGAGCCTTCCCTACAGGAACATGATGGGAGCTCAGCTGCTGCATGACTTGGCAGGATAGAGGATAAAGAAGGCATGCCATCTGCATGGTTAGAATAGAAACATACTGGCTCTAGTAAGTAGATAAGCTACACCTTTTTGTATATTGTTTTGCCTGGTAGGATAAATAATTTTGTCCTTTGTAATTGTTTCTCCCTGCTATTATATTTGAATCCTATATTAAATAGTGACATTATGCAAATGGTGGGGGAGGTGTCACTTGTAAGTACAAGTAAATATATATTTATGCATATAAAACTTCTTTCAGTCAAAAAATAATCATACAACTACTACATTCAATAATCAAACGCCTCTCTCTCTCTCTATCCCTCTCTCTCTCTCTCTCTCTGTCTATTATCTATCTATCTATCTATCTCTTTATCCAAAATGTTTGTTGCATACGTACACATATGCACTTGTGTATGTGTGCATGCAATAAAACAGGTAAGGTTTATTGAAGTCATTCAAATGACATGGGCCAAAGGCCTTAATTTTGTTGGTATTAGTTATTCTTATTTATTTGATTTTATTCGATATGCATATAATGCACCAAATAAATGACTAATTAAAAGATCATCTTGGCTTAGTTTCTTGGGGACAAAGAATGATATTTGGACAATTTTCCCTTTATGTATAAATACTTCTAATTACTGCACCTAGGATGAGTATTATAGCTCTTCAGTAGGCTAATATAAAATAAGGACAGAGCTGAAAATGAGTTCCTGCACTACAAAGAACTTCACAATTATGTAAATATGCCTCAAAAAAATTATGTAAATACTTCATCATCTGTTTCCAGTAATTTTTTTTGAGGAACGAGATGCACAAAGTTTCTTATATCTCACGTATGCATGTATTGGCCAAATTATATATGCATGTTCTCTTCTTTTATGGCATTTCCTTTGAGGCATTAATATGATTTTTTAAAGGCCTTGTCCATCAGTAGTGAAATGGATATCATTTTGTGAGGAAAAGCACAAGCCCTACTTATGAAATTTCAAAGCAGCAACGTAACTAGGAGGATCAGACTCTGACATATGAGCGTATATGGAATAAATTTGTGACTTGATTAAATTAATCAATATCATGGAATAGTTGATTAATTTCATGGAATTAATTGCTGATGATAAATTGAAGTTATTTTGTGATTCTAGTCATGCATTTTATGGTTGTAAATAATTCTTATGTGGATGCTCAGAGACTGATTGCAATACCATTGATGCTAAAGGGGAAACCCTTACCACATCATACGCTTATCATGCATTTCTGAAGACTATCTTTGAAATTGCTGTTGAATTTAATAATTATAATTATATAAAGATATTTCTATCTGCTGAACATCAATTTAATTCCGGGAATATAACATCTGGAAATTAAAGCTGCGTTAGCTAGTTTGATCAAAATTAATAGGCGATTTAGCTTGCAAGGAAGTCAAGATAGAAATTTAATATCTGGACAATATATCAAGCAACAATGGACTTCGATGAAATGTGTGTCATCAATAAACCATGTTTGTAAATGAAAATTTAGTGAGATTCTACTTGACCTAGAGAAAATAGCATTCCCAGTGGCCTCATTCATGCCTCAGATTTTCTACTAAAATGCATTTTTTGCCGCGCCTATAAATATGGGCATTTGCTATACTTTCAGTGGCATTAGCTCAAAATTCCAGAAATAGACTATTGACATCATATTTAAGTGTGGCTAACACTTTCTACCAAAAAAAAAAAAAAATAGTGTGGCTAACACTATTACCAAGTGCCGCAATTGGAGCTTTAGTGGCACTTGCAAATGCCCATAATAATTAAACTTTTAGTAACATTTGTGTAAATGATACTGATTAATTACTAACAACATCTACGGCTCGCACATACAAAGATATTGTAATTAGTATCTGCAACATTTTTTTTGGATTTTAGCTGCATTGACAAATGCTAAAGGCTATTTTTGTTGTTATGATATAAAATCTCTTGTCATTCCATGTGAATTAACCTTTGATTATTATTCAAATCAAGAAACTTAAAATCAGAATGGTTTGAAGTTTAATTAATTATGAGAATTATGGTGATTTTTATCCAAAAGGTATGGATCGTAGAATATCTCATTTGATTCATCCAATTATCCCATATAAATCATACTTGATGCACCATTGAATCACTCGAGCGAGGTGACATGGACGCTCAATATCTAGCATGCATCAATAAATGCCTAAAATATTAGCTTAAATTCAAGATTTTGTGGGTTCCATTTGATGTTCTCCAGAGATTTCTTCAGCTATATCGTAGTAGCAACAAAAATATATCTCATATGTGCTTATCTGCACAGGAGATTATTTGGATGCTCTAAATCATATATTTAATAAACTTAGCTTCTTTCATCTCCTAATATGTTCATGGGGCAATCAAAAGATGCTTGGCCAGAAAAGCCATTTGTTGGACTTTGTATTACTACTAATACTATAAAATGCTGCCACTTTTATATATATATAAAAAGCAGAAAATAAAAGGTCATAGAGATTTCATGTTTGCCATAAAAGTTTTTTCTCGGGAGAAAAAAGAGAAAAACTTCTTGCCTTGAAAGCAAGGCTAAAACCCAACCAAGTATCTAATTTATGTTGCATTCAGATCTTTCCCATACTAAAAACGCAACTCCTTCACAAAATTTAATATTTATGGCTGTCAAAATACTTTTTGTTCTTCTCAGGAAGAAAATTCTCTTGTTTTAAATCATCTGCAAGTCATAAATGGAATGAAAACTAGGGATGTATGTATACATACCGATTATTGGCACTACTTTCATGACTTACATGGGTAAGATTTTTCATTTCAGGCAATGGACAAATATTTTGTTCCAGTAAGGAGCTACCATGATGATGAAGAATAGTTACAACTCAATTCTTGTCAAGCTTGACTCAATTCAGACTAAGCAGCCAAGTTTGAACAAGGGTATACATGGGTATTTGGGCAGGGTTAGGCCTAAAAGCCTGAAGTTGGAGCTCAGGCCCAACCCGTACAACAAAGACATAGTGTTCCTGGCCTAAGCCCAATCCAAGGTAAGACAGTTCTCAGGACCGGCCAGCCCCAAATCTGGGATTAAAAGAAATTCTTTGTGCACTGCCCGCGGTGTAGAAAATCTGATATGGAGTGCATTGCTTCATCTTATTGGATCATATAGTTGCTATTTTTCAACGCACATTTAATATCCGCAGTTTTACTTTTTCGTTCGAAATTTTGAATGACAAAAATGCCCTTCTTAAAAATTATGACACTCCTTCTTAAAAATTATGACACCCTTTCACAAAATTTATAATACCCCATTCCTTTCAAAAGAATTATGATATCCCTTCATAAAATTATGATACCCCTTTATAAAAATTATAATACCCTCCCTTACAGAATTATGACACCCTTTCACAAAAATTATGATATCCCTTTCCTTTCGAAGGTAGGTATCATAATTTTTAAAAAAGAGTGTCATAATTTTTAAGAAGGGATGTTATAATTTTTTTCAAAAAAAAAAGATGTCATCATTTTTTTTAAGAGGTGTCATAATTTTGGTGAAGAAGTATCGTAACTAAAAGACAGATATTTTTATCATATAAATTTTTAAACAAAAAAGATGATCTATAAATATTAAATATATATTAAAAAGTAATAATTATGTGAACTAATTAGATAAAATAGTGTGCTCTATGTTAGATTTTTTGTACCATCCACGGTGCACAAAAAATTTCTCCCGGGACTAAATCCTGTTTTTAGGCCAGTTTCGTTGTAAGGCCCAGGAATTTACACCAGACATGGTTCTTTGGGCTGCTCAGGTTGAGGCTCACTAACAGGCCTGAGTCAAGGTCATATTGTCTTTGCTAAGTGACCCTCTTTTTTGAGGCGCTAATAAATAATTTAAAAATAATATTTTTTTTTAAGAAAATATTATTCTCCCACATCGGTTAGTTGATATATATTTCTTTGAGATTATAGTTGATATATTTCACTCTCTCTGTCCTTTCGAGAAATATATTGACAATTTTATCAACAGAATGGATTAAAATGCAAAAATCAATTCTGAAAAGCTTATATGAAGTGAATACTTTTCACTAATCAATTTGTTTAACTTGATCCAACCAGTTGTGAGTTGGGGTGGGTTACTTATTTAATAAAATGATTAGATTTTGATTTAAACTTTTGATCTGTTTAATAAATAGTTTGAATTCAGATTAACAAATTTCTAACCTAATCTGTATCCAATCTATTCCATATGGATCTGACCTGACCGAATTGGAACCCTTGCAAACTTTATCCAACAAAACCCCCATTTGGGTGGTTCTGTGGGATTAATATGAATCTAATTTGATATAGTTCATGGTTGGAAAATATCAACTTGAGTTCATATTCCTGAGCGACATTAGAGGAATATTAGGCCCAATCTAATTTTTTATACTCAGGCTTTTCCAACCCTCTCCACCTTTACTATAATATCCATGTATGTATGTGTGCGCACGCGTGCACACACATATACATACGTATGTATGTATACTATATAGTGTGCACGTGTGTGTGTATATATATATATATATATATGTAGCCAGGTTAAAATCAAGTTAATCGGATTTAGATTCCGATCCGATCAGATCAAAACTTTATAATAGAAGACCTACATCAATGATCTAAATCATTAAATGTAATTTACTACTTTAAAATTGTTTACACACAAAAAATCATATGATTTGAAGATCCCTAGCCTATACATCGAGTAGTCAAAAATTGGACAGTCTAAATAAAATTGAATTAAATATATTTTTTGATTATTTGATATATAGATTAGAAATCTTTAAATTATATAATTTTTTGTATGTAAATAATTTTGAGATAATAAATCACATTCTATGATTTGGATCATTGATGTAGGACTCTCATTGTCTAGTTTTGATCTAACTGGATCTGAGCCCAAATCCAATCGACCTTACTCAAATCTGTCCCTATATATATATATATATATATATAAAAGAGAGGACTTTCAATCCAAACCAACATAATCCCGGCCAAACTAATCATGCAAACTAATGGTAGCATGGTATCAAAGTTATGTTTGGAATTAAAAGTTTTTGCTAAACTTGGGTTCAAGTGTGGGTGACATGGAGTTACGTTTATGCATTTTGTTGTTCAGATTGGTCTTCAATTGGCCCTTAACCCAGTCCTATCTTCCCAAGTTCATTTACAAAAGCACTCCTGTACAACATTACCATGCAACTGCTATATTGATCAAACAATCTGGCAAATTGGGACCAGTCATCAATTGGGAGAGGATTTCACACAGGAATAGAGATCTCAAGGCAGGGCTGCTACCGTGGACTCAGGGCTAGGGTGCAATAACGGTCAATTGTGAACCTCTCTAATTTCTATTTCCATTCATTTCATGACACTTTGATGGGTTGGTCTCCATTCAAGTGATCCACTATTCAAGAGAAATTATACTTTATATCAAGTGCCCCACGACAGCAGTCCACCATAAGAACAAACTGAGATAAAGCCAGGTGGGGCAGCAATCCGAGATGAATGCATAATACATGAAGTCTATAGAAACTGATACATGTAATTGGTGGTGTATGTTGAAGAGCACTACCATATGGTGCATATGATGTAGGACATAATTTCTCCCTATTTGATCTTTTGACTTTGAAGTAGGAGTGGGATCCACTCAAATTCATTGGTGAACGGAGTAGACAATGAGTAATTGAAAGGATAGAGCTGGGCCAAAACAATAATGGTGAAGAATTTGAGCTCTAATTTTAGAATGAAGAAATAAGAGAGTGCGAAAAAATAATGGTAGCAAGATTTCAATAATTTTATTTTTCTAAATCAAAATGATAATAATATATGCATGTATCAGTACCATATAAGGTTTATTTGTAAGTAAACTATCAACTACTATAATCACCAAAGTTGATTGTCGCAAGGGAAAGTAATGAAGGATACCCTAAAAAAGGGTTATATTCTTTAGAATGTTGTTCTTCAAATTTAAAAAAAAAAAAAAATAATTGGCAAAAAGTTTTGGGTTTAAAATATATTACTTTACTAATAGAAACAATAAAAATGTAAAATAGTAGCCACCATCCTTATTTTAAACTATCGTTACTATAAAATCATGGCCAAATAGCAAGCATCATTCAAAATAATATATACCTGCATAATTAGGCTATTCAACATACCCAACAGCTCAAGCTTAGCTTGAGAAAAGCTCAAATCAAACTCGATAAGAGCTCAGAGGATTCCAGCTTGAGCTAGAAAGATAGACTTAAAAAATAAGCTAAGCTCAAAATGACCTAGTTTGATTAGGCTAGGCTTAATAAAGCTTGAATGTATTTATTTTATATATGCTATATTATATAGAAAATGAAACCTTGTTTGGAGATTTTAGACAATGAATTTTATTTATTTCTTTGAACCAATTAGATATTAGTTCAGTTTTGAACTATGCTTGATATCAAGCTTGAATCAAGCTATAATTCTGGCATGAATCATGCTTGATTTAACCTAGAATTGATTTTAGCTCAATTAAGCTTATGTTTGGCTCAATTTGAAATTAAACTTAAATCGTGATCAAAATAATGATAAATAAATTAAGTTTGATCACAAAATACAAGCTTAAAATTAATTTCAAATCAAATTTAACCAGATCGAGTTGCCTCCTTTGCACCCTTCTACATTACACATTAGGAGGACACCAAAAAATATTGTAATGACCATTAATATAGGGATCACCATCTTAAATCTCAAATTGTACCCTAATGTTATATGGAAAAATAGTAAGAAGTGAAGTGATCAGAATCTATCATTTTCACTTAGTGAGTGAAACATCCTTAGCCTTCCCATGAGGCCCCATCTATTGACTAGAAAAGAAGAAAAATAATTAACTTTGTTGTGATCTGATACCAAACCCTACTTTAGATTTTAACAGACATTGGAGAACAAAGGAGATAGACCGCTCATCCAAAGTCACATCCTCTGGGCTCTGAAGCTAGAAATGAATGAGACCAAGCAATAGACTGACATAAAAAGGACTGCTAGCCCCCTCCCTTCGGCTGTTAGGGCATAGAAGAAGTGACAAAGCTAGCCAAGGACCCCATCACCTTGCACCAAAAGGCCCCAGATTCATGTCTATTTGCCCATGCCCGCCCCCCAACGGCGTCTACTTTTATCGCCGGCTCTCCCCTGTTTTCCCCATACCATCGTGTCTCTTTTGGCAGTACTTTTTATTTTTATTTTTATTTTTTTTAAAAAAAATATAAAAATATCTATATGATTAATTATTTAAAAATAAATATGTCAATAAAAATGGAGACGATGATAATAATAGTAAAAGAGATAGTAATATTGATGGCTCTATTACCGATACGGCAGAGGTAGTGACAATAATGATAATAATGAGGTGGAGATGATGACGACGACGATGATGATGGTGGTAAAAAATCAATAATATGGTGAAGAAGATAGGTAGCAGCAATATTATAGTGGGCATAACAATGACATTGACGATGGCGGTAGTAATGATGGTGATTGAGATGGCAATGATAGCAGTAATGGTATGGAAGCAGTGACGATGTGGCAGTACAACACGGGCCATGGCAAAGGCATCAACGATAGTAATAGTGTCGGTGGTGATAAAATCATAAATTTTTTGTTCATAAAAAATAATGAAAATAAATATTTTTTATTTTTTAAAAAATAAAAAAATAATTTTAAAATATAAAAATAATATCAAAATATATATTTTATTTTTATTTTTATAATTTTATTTTAAAATAAAAATCATGATATAAAAAAGTGCCAAACAGGCATCATTAATATATTTTTATTATTAATATTATTTTTATCAATGGGCAGCTAGTTGCGATTCATGCATCCTAAGGTAACCAAAGGGCATTATGTCACAATACGTGTATTTTTTGAGTTTGGGCTATCATTCTGTGTATCTTTCATCCTTTGGACAATTCATCCTCTTGAAAGGAAGATGCAATCTAGATAGCAATCCTAAGCCACTAGTTTCAACCATGTCTACAATGCCTATATGCATGAAGACACGCGGGTGACAAATGTATTACCTCTTGTTGCAAGCCTACTACCAAATCATTTGATTGATATTAAAATGGTATATGAACCAATTGCCATATGGAGAGGAAGGTTAAGAACCCAACAAGATAATACTGATGCCAGGGCAAACAAGATAATGGCTTATAATTGTTCTTGTCACCGATGAACTTAGAATCGAGTAAATTTGATCAAATTGGTGGATTTTGCTACGGTGCTCCAAAAGATAGTTTAGTCTTTTTATAACTGATCTATTTTTGACCGTTAGATTAAAGATGGATGACTTGAATTTTTTCATTAGCAATTAGTTAGAGCACCAGATGTGCATGATTGGTGTGGTAAATGCCTCAAAGATTAGGGTTAAATTGAATGCCATTTTTTTTCCAAAAGCCTTCTCGCTATCCCTCCTCTCTCAAATCATGATTTTTTGATGGGGTGGGTGGTGGAGTTGGAGAAGACCGAAAGAGGAAGACTTTATTGAAAAAAATATCTCGAGGTTCGGTCCATAATAAACCTAAAACGAGGTCCAGGACAATGAACGAAATCCAACGAGCCCAAGAACAGTCCAAACAGAATTCAGACGGAGGAGATACATGCAGGAGAAGGTCAGGAGCAGTAAGTATGGCCCACAGGCTATCGAAGGGGCCCACAGGCCAGTAGTAGGTGAAGCCCAGGCCCAATGCATGAGGGCCGACTGTGTGGGCGCGTGCGAGCATGACCCAGCTCAGGCCTGACTGTGAGCACGGGCGTGCGTCCCACCTTCTCACGCGGTTCACATGCGATCGTGGATCGGGGGCATTTCCCACCCCATTTCACACGATCTACGTGGACCAGAGGAGCGTTTTTCCTCGATTTCCTATGGTTCATGGGATTTTTTATGGACCGGTATGTGATCAAACAGTCATCTTCATTTGCAGGCTTGATCGGATGCTTGGAAGGCCTGATCGAGAGCGAGAACAGGCTACAAGTGCACGATCACACGACTGAGAGGCTTGTGGTGCTAATCGGATGGTCCAGATACATCTGGAATCCGATCAGAAGTGTTTCTTCGATATGGTTTGGATTTTGGGGCTCTTTAAAAATCCTGTGGGCAAACAGAGGGGGTTCGCATGGTGGTTTGGCAGAGAGTTAGTGCAGCCGAGAGCCCTATAACAGATCTTAGAGAAGATGCTGACAGGGAGCAGAAGTAGGGGTTCGAGCAAACTGTCAGATAGGGTCTTCTTAGGTTCTAGTAAGTGCTTTGTAAGGATAGCTTCTAATTAAGAGAGAGATTACATATAAGGGTTGAAAGTATGAAGATCTTCTCTTGTACTTATTCTTTTCTCATAGTGAAGCTTTGCATATCCCGTGAAGGTAAGTCTTGGGCTGATCCACGTACTTAATTATTTTCTCTTATTTTATATTTTTTCTCTTCTTTCTTTCTCTTGTAGTATCTACACATGATCGAGTATAATGCGAGTAGTATCGAAAAGATCCTGTGATAGTGGTGTCCTGACCAGACCCCCTAACAACTGATATCAGAGCTCAAACGGAATCAGTGCACGAGGTTGTTCAGATCGTGATGGTATTGATTGAGATTGAAGATGGAGAAGACAAGTTCAATCAAGGTGGAGATCAATCGATTTGATAGAAAGAGCAATTTCTCTCTCTGACAGTTGAGAGTGAAGGACGTACTCATCTAGCAAGAGTTGATCGATGCTCTCTTGTGTGAGGAGATGCCGACTACCATAGAGATAATGGTTTGGAAGCAGCTCCAGATGCAAGCAGTGAGCACACTCTGCTAATACTTGATGGATGATATAGTGATCCATGTGCTTAGCGAGACTTCTCTGACAGTGCTGTGGTCGAAACTAAAGGAGTTGTAACAAAATCTCTCACCAATACTCTCTTTATCTGGAGGTAGTTCTACCAACTGCGGATGATCGAGGAACAGAGTGTATAGAAGCATCTAAGTAACTTTCAGAAGATCCTCACCGACCTCCTCAACATTAGTGAGAAAGTTGAGGAGAAGATCAGGGCATTGGTCTTGCTATCATCACTTCCCCCCTCTTTTGAGTTCTTGATGACTGCTCTTCTAATAGAAAAAAGCATCATCAAGATGGAAGAGGTGATTTCTGTACTTTTTGAGAATGAAGTTCTCAGACAGGAGAGCCGAGCTTTGAGTTCAAATGGTGACTCAGCTCTGTCGGTGATCGGAGGATGTGGTGGCGGAAGATGAAGCGACAGAGGATCGCAACTAGGCAGTCTAAGTCCAAGATACAGCAAGATCAGGTGCTACCAGTGTGATGAGTTGGAGCATCGAGTCAGAGATTGCTTTCAACTCAAGGATCAGACGATAGCTACTATGGCGGTGGCTAGTAGCGACACTGAGATCATTGATGTACTTATGGTCTCAGATGAGGTATCTACTCCTTTCCAACAATGAATCTTAGACTCTACTTATTTCCATCATATTTGTTGTAGAGAGGAGCTGTTTGAGTTTCTAAAAAATAGTGAGGGCACCATTTACTTACCAGATAGATCGAGCTATACGATCAAGAACATTGGGATGGTCAGTGTGGAGACACATGATGGAGTGATGAGGAAATTAGATGAAGTCCGATATATATCTAGCTTTAAGAAAAATCTAATTTTTCTAAGCAGACTGAATTCAAGCAGCTATAGGTGGAGAGCTAATGGAGGAATCCTGAAGGTCATGCATGGTAATAAGGTCGTGATGAAAGGGAAGCAGTATGGAGGACACTATCTCTTGGCAGGGAGCTCAGTGTGAGGTGAAACTCCTAGAGCAGATGGATCGGATACGAGACAGAAGACAAGAAGGATAACAGGCAATGTAGCTAGGTGAAGTTTCTATTGTCGCAGGAGGTTACCCTGAGCAGGTCTCAGATCAGAGTGGACACAATCCATGATAGAGATGGGATCGAGCAGCCTAACTCAACTCTCATATTTGTCTATCCATGAGCAGCAGACATTTATCCTAGGATATGGAGGTGAGAGATGAGCTCTCAGAGTTATTGCGGAGATCGAATATCAAATCGAGATGAAAATTGTTGAGAAAATATCTTGAATTTTGTTCCAAAATAAGTCTAGAACGAGGTCCAAGATGACAAATGAAATCCAATGAGCTCAAGAACAGCCCAAACAGAGTCCAAATGGAGGAGATACGTGCAGGAGGAGGTCAGGAGCAGCAAGTATGGCCCACAAGCCGTTGGAGGGCCCATGGGCCGATAGCAAGCGGAGCCCAGGCCCAGCGCGCACAGGCAAGTGCGCGGGCCGACTGCACGGGTGAGCGTGTGGGCCGACCACATGGGCACGGCCCAGCACAAGTGCGTGCGAGCACGGCCCAGTCAGGCCCGACCATGAGCACGGGCGTGCATCCCACCTTCTCACGCAATCCACGCACGACCGTGGATCGGGGGTGTTTCTCGGCCCATTTCATGCAGTCCACATTGACCAGAGGTGCATTTTCCCTCAATTTCTCATGGTTCATGGGATTTTTTGTGGATCGGTACACGATCGAACGGTTGTCTTCATCTGCATGCTTGATTGGATGCTTGGGAGGCCTGATCTAAAGCGGTAACGAGCTACAGGTGCACAATCAAGTGGCTGAGAGGGTTGCAGTGCTGATTGGATGGTCCAAACACATTTGGAGTCTGATTGGGGGTATTTCTTCGATGTGGTTTGGATTTTGGGGCTCTTTAAAAACCCTGTGGGCAAACAGAGGGGGTTTGTGTGGTGGTTCAGTAGAGAGTTGGTGCAATTGAGAGACCTATAGCAGATCCTGGAGAAGATGCTGACAGAGAGCAAAAGTAGGAGCTTCGGGCAGACTGTCAGGCTGGGTCTTCTTGAGTCTAGTGAGAGCTTTGTAAAGGTAGCTTCTAGTTGAGAGAGAGATTGTGTATAAAAGTTGAGAGTGTGAGGATCTCCTTTTGTACTTATTCTTTTCTCATAGTGAAGCTTTGTATGCTCCGTGGAGGTAAATCTTGGATTGATCTATGTATTTGATTGTTTTATCTTGTCTTGTATTTTTTCTCTTCTTTCTTTCTTTTGCGGTATATACATGTGATCGAGTGCAACGCAAATAATATCGAAAAAATCCTATGATGGTAGTGTCTTGACTAGACCCCCCAACACAGTTGGGGGGTGTGCATCGAGAGGGCAAAGGAAGAGGGGCGAGGTAGCGATGTCATTAGGGCAGAGCAAATAATCGAAACCTGAAGAAATCCATCCAATCCGATCCAATAGATATCGGCTTTGATCGGTTGAAAGATATAAATCGGATGGAATTGGGTTGGTTTTTGTAAAAAATCGATTATTTACGGTCAAATTCGGTTCCTACATTTTTAACTCGTATGAAACCGAACCCAACCGATGGAGTATTTCATAAACTCATTTTTATTTTGGGACGGTATCATTTAGACTTCAAAATTTTATTCTAAAAAACACCGCATCACGCATTTGGATTCACGGGAATATTAACGTTGAATTGTTGATGGAAGCACATCAATTTGAAATAATTCTAAAATAAAAGCTTTTAGATGTAGTTACTTTTAGGTGACTAAATCTTCTCTTTTTTAATTTTATTTTGTACAGATTCAAAAATAAGTCCAAAATTTGTAACTTATAAGGTTTAGAATTTTTTTGCATTAAATTGATAAAAAAATAAAGTAAATAAGTTTAAGTGGGCCAACATTGGATTGAAAATCAATTTTGGATCAACATTGAAGCTCATATTGATACAACCCATCCAAACCTGCTACAAACCGTTCACTGTAGTTTCAAACTATTTACGCATGATAAATGATCGGTAACGGGTTGAATTTTTTTTAACCTGATTGGGTTTGGTCGGATGAAATTTTTCTCTCAATCTGATCGAATCCAACCTATACTCAGCCCTAGGTGTCGTCACCAAAGGCGGAGAAAGAGGAGAGGGAGGAGGAGGAGGAGAGAGCAGTGTGCACCGAGGAAGGAAGAGAAGGAGCAAGGCGTCGGGGTCATCACCAAGGGCGGAGGAAGAGGAGAGGGAGGAGAAGGAGGAGGGGGGTGTGCACTGAGGGTGGAGGAGGAGGAGCGGGCCGATGGGGTTGTCACCAAGGGCGGAAGAAGGGGAGCTTGGGTTTTTGCCGAAGACGGAGGAAGAGGAGAAGAAAGAGGGCAGCGTGTAGCGGTGAGCAAGTGAGCAGCGGAAAGGTGAGCGAAGGAGGAAGGGGGCGGCGGGCCCGAGCAGAGACGGTTGGACTGTAGGAAGATGAGCGACAGAGGCAGAGGAGGGAGGTGGTGGGCCCAAGTATTGGAAGGGGAAGAGGGTGAGGAGGGAGGTGGTGGGCCCAAGTATTGGAAGGGGAAGAGGGTGAGGAAGCGAGCGACGGTGGTGGGAGGCGAGTAGTGGTGGGGCGGCAAGCACCAATGGGGGTTGCGACGGCACGCCCAAGCAGTGGAAAGGTAGGTGGAGGAGGAAGAAGATGAGGATAGCATGCAGTGGCGTGGAGGGGGTGAGAGAAAGAGGAGAAGGATAGTGAGCGGTGTGTAGCGATGGGGAGGCAGACGGGAGGAGGTGAGAGGAGGAGAAAGATGTGGCGCAGTGTGCAGCAGCGGGGGAGACGGGTGGGAGGAGAAGCTAAAGAAGAAGATAAAGGATGATAAAAAATAATAAAATATTAATTTTTTTAAAAAAATAAAGTATAAAAAAAGATAATAATGTAATACCTTAAATATCTTTCATAATAAAAAAATTATTAAAATAATATTATAGTAAAACTTCAAATTGATTTATATTCACAAACAAGTTCTCTCTACTTTTGCAATCTGGTAATAGTTCTCTCCTTCAATTAGTAAACAGGGGGCAGTGTCTCACTCCATTACTCTTTTCGTATGCCACACAGGGATACTCTATTGTTGGTTATTATACAGATAGGTTTACTTGGCTACATTTTGTGCACTTTCTGTGCCCCTTTCTTTTTATAATGGAGAGCTTCACCTTGGTTTTTTGTTCCAAACGAACTGACCCATCAATGAGAAATTTTATTCTATACGGCATGCACTACATAGATATGTACCCCATGAATAACAGTCGCCCGTTCTGGTGAACCAAAATGAGCGTTTGATGAATGAAGCATATAAAAATAAGCCACTGTGATTGGCAGCATATACGGCCATATGATGCACGTTGTGCAAAATATAATTGCTCCTGTTGGATCGATCATATGATCATATCCTGGAATTTGGTACCCAAGCAGCATTAAAGACAAGGGAGACAATCTGCTCGTGACCAAGGGAAAGACACACGAGAATGCTAGCTCTCGGTCCAGGCCACAATAGACCTGGAAGGACCACACTAAGACCAACTCTCCCTTCCCTCTTTTTTCATTTTTTTTGGGTAGCATCTCTCCCTTCTACCATACTTGCCTCTCCCTTTAACATGGGCACCGTACAAGTGGTCATGGACGGCTAATCCCCCCCCTACGCTTTATAATTCCATCATTCCATCTCCCCTATGCAAGTAGTGGTTATTATGGATGCATCTCAATGGTTCGGATCTAAGCAGAGAATGAATGTACCTGATATATGTTAACATCCTTTATTCCTCCGAACATTAATGTTTTGAGAACTATTTTTTATTGTTCGAGTATAAAGGCACAAGTATTTGAAAACGCCAAAATCTGGTGTAGGTTCATGAATGCTAAGGTGGAGAGAACATTATACTAGAGGATAATGAGATCTTTTCTTGAAACCTTTGGATTAGTGTCTCAAACATATATAGGGAAGGAAATAGTTGGACAGATTGGTAGCTGAAACAAGTACTAGGAGGGGATCTTCTGCATCTTGGGACCCATATTCTTATGGAGATTATTCACGTAATTATAAGACTTTTATATGATTTTGAAACTACCCATTATATAACATTATGCTTCTAACTTGCAAGAGTAATGCAAATTAGGGTTGCCTGATAAGTGGTCATACTCCTTTGCTTAGAATCAAAAGTTTTAGATTATAGTTGCATGGTGCATTTCCAAGGATTTGAATTGGAGTAACCATAGAGCAAAATATTTTCCATCTCTTCTAAAATAATAAGCTAAAAAAATACAGGACTGTAGTTCAGCTAAGTCTCATCCAACCTGAACCTGACCCTACTAGATATATCAAATAGATGCATCAAATTTAGACCTCAATTATAGATCCAAAACCCATGCTGATCCAGCATAAGCTGCACTGAAAACCCTAACCAAGCCACTTAATTCACACTTGCTTCTCTCTTTCAAAACCTGGATCTATGACTACAGGACTATAATTCCAGGTTGGGCTTGAACCATGCAGGACAAAACACAACATTATTGTGTACCAGACCATAAACTTTTGGCCTGCCCTTGTCCCACATACTTGTAGCTTTCCTCAGGTGGGGTTAGGCCTGCAGGACTGGGTTTCTCCAAAGTCACGTATTGGACAAATTCCATCGCAAAAGGTCAGCTCAGGCTCAGGTCACTGCATACTTAATGCCCTAGCCTGGCTCTCGTACGAGCCAGGGTGCAACTTACTCGTTAGCCGAGGTAAGGGGAACGTGAAATCCAGATCATGTTGACATGGTTTTGTCGTTAGCTTCCTCAGGATGGGAGGTCTAACCACCGGCCAACTGCTGTCATGGTGTCGTTTAATCAAATATAATTTGGTTTCTTCCACCATAAAACAAATGCATAATTCTCGTATACTCTATTCGGAAATGTGGGCAATGTCTTGTTACTGGGGAGAAGATGATTTTTTTTTTTTTGTGGTTGTAGATTGGGTGGTCACATGGGATCATAACTTATGCCTCTAGATGTCATCACAGAGGGACCGATGATTGAGTACCTTAATCAAGATGCTTGTACGAATGATTATAGGCTTTAGATGCATGAGCACGTACGATCGATCTGGATACTAGGATGCAACCAACGATAGATACAAAAAAGATTGTATAAAAATATTATTATCATCATCATAGGTAAAATGGTGCAATTACATGATTCTCTTATAAATACAATCAATAGTATCAGAATACATCGGATCCCGTAGATGAGCGGCACCACTCTGATAGGCTCTTAGATATTGAGCTCATGTGATTCACCATATTATTCATAAATATATCTTTTTATTAATTTTTTTCTTAATTAAACTTTACTCAATGTAGTGGCCTCTTAGCATTTCACTTTCACATTAGCTTGTAGGCTAAATTCTGAAATAGCTCCACAAATCTCCAAGCCATTCATGCCTTGTCATGAACACTTCTTGAGCAACAAATGGGATTTCAAAACCATGACTTGGGCTCAGCCTCATCAATTAATTCTTTATTAAGGAGCAAGGACTGTGAAAGCTTCAGGGACTCTTTTCCGTATAAATCTTTCAAAATTTATAATTCTTATTTAAGTTTTAATTGCACACTAACCTAAAATATGAGCTCATAGATTTTTACCAAACTGTACATAATCATAAATTCCACCTTGAAAAGTCCAGCATCTTGGGAAAGGGACATAATTTTTCCATCATCCGTCTCCATGCTATCATTAATTCTTCGTTTCACCTCAACCCCATAGGGAGGTATGCTTGGATTCTGTCGCTCGTAGCGTCTTTATCCCGCGATCGCATACGTCTCTCTCCACCCCGACACACTTCAATGTCACACTTCCTCCAGCTTGAACGCTTGCGCGCTAGAAGATGGGACGTGTCTACAAATCAAAGCTATGGACAAATTCCATTGGGAATGTCTTAGATTTTAATGTTAGCTCCAAAGTCCCCACAACATTTTGCATGACAAGAACCTTGGACCCTCACCCTGCAATGACGGGTTCAGGTTGTATCCTTCGCGACATCAACTATCGGATTATGTTTTGCACCACTTCTAAACCATTCCAACCTCTTCCATCTACCGCATAGATTATGAAATTGATATTGTGTTTTGAAAATTGTATAAAATATGATCCAATGATTGACATCATGAAAGAAGATCGATCATTCTTTCATATGAAATATCCAGCTCAAATCCTACAATGATGCTAGAAAAACAGTAATTTCTTGGATCTGCCATCGACAATATCCTTGGTAAATATTCTATTTATCCATATTCCGCACAACATTTGAACTATGGAGCTTATTGGGCGATGATAAAAAAATCAAGTAAATAGAATGGCCTGCATGGAATGCAATGCACCTACATAGAAATTTGCATGCATGAATACAGAATAAGATATCATCCTCACTGCAGCACCTATGTACCGCCCCCATCTCACACAGAAAAATCCAGCCACTAAAATATAAGGATAACCATGGACCAACCCTCTGTATGCATCATCACATAGCCCCCCCAGCAAGCAAGGAACAATCTAAGCCTCCCAACCCCACAAGAAGAAAATGCCAAACCACCGGCTGCTTTCAGACACAGAAGGACAGAACGAGTGGAGAGAGAGAGAGTTGGGGGAGGGAGAGAGAGATTGTCGCATCTCAACCCTTTGAGCTGTAGTTGCTGTAGCTCTCGTTTGCTTGATTAAAAGGAAGCCAAGTGCAGCAATATACAAAGTGTGACGTGCACCAAGAAAGGCCTAGAGATCCCTCAAACTCAAGCTCAAGCTCAAGCTCTTTTCCCTTCCTCCTTCCCTGTATCTCTCTCTCTCCACCCTTTTTTCTACCTCTAAAGAGACTTCTGGCTTTGGTTCTGAAATGGGATTCCCCATGGGCTACTCTGAGCTCCCAAAGCTCTTCCTCCAACTGCTCTACCTCCTGGGCCACCTGAGGCACCTCATCTCCTGGGCCTTCAACTCCCTCGGCCTCGACGGCCTCGACTCCGAAGCCCAACGGCCAGAAACCACCCACCACCACCTACAGTCCAATTCAGTGGCGGCGGAGCTGATCCAAAAGATCCTGCCGGTGCAACGGTTCGATGACTTGCTTCTAAATCAAGGTGGCAGCCGGCGATTGCCGGAGAGTTGCGCGGTATGCCTCTGTGAGTTCGAGGGGGATGCGGAGGTGCGGCGGCTGAGCAACTGCCGGCACGTCTTCCACCGGTGCTGCCTAGACCGCTGGGCGGAGCACGACCAGTGCACCTGCCCCCTTTGCCGGGCTCCGCTTGTCGCCGAGGAGTTTCTGGATGAATTCGGCAATTGAAATGACGACTTCCCCACTGAGTACTCCTCCTTTTCCCCGCTGCCGGCGCCTGTACTTGTTCCTCTTCAATATTCTTCCGCATAGTAGTAGTTTAAGTGAAAGAAGAGAATGAAGGAATGGACTAGCAGTGTATATAATAGAAGAAAGTAGTGAAAATCCAAAGGAGAAAGCAGTTAGAGAGGAAAAAGGAAGAGACTGGTTGCTTTCCTTTTCCTTCTCTTATTCTTTTTCCTCTCTACATGGACTACTGGGAAATGGATTTGATTGGATTGTATTTGATTCGGAGAATTTTGCATTTAAGATCTGCTCAGAGTAATCCGAAATCCTTGGAGAGGATGGTCTGGTTTGATTTGTTGGGGCTCGAAGGGTCTGTTCTCAATTTGGAAGGTGTGTACTTCCATGGTTAGACAGAAGAAGGCTGAAAACAGGGAGAAGAGAAGAAAAAGTCATGGTTTTTTCTTTCTGTTTTTGTATTCTTGCACTTCTTTCCATCTTGTTTCCTCACTTGTTCTTAAAAACCTTTCTGTTGACTGCTTGTTGGATTCTGACTTTGCTTGTGACATTGAGAATGGTTTGCTCTTTTTTGCTAAGAAGGTTTTGTTTAATTTTGTCTTTCTGAGGAAAAGGTGAGTAGGTTATACCAAACTTTTATTTACCCTGTCACCAAAAGAAAAAGCCAAACAAAAAACTTTTATTTACCCAGGTTTTCCTTTTAAAAGTTCCTTCCTCAATTTAGAAGGAATAACTAAGATGGACCTGATGCAGAGGATTGTTGTAGCACATTCTTTTGTTTTTCACATTCTTGTACAGTAGAAAAAAATATAGTAAATCCACGACTTCCTATTACCTAGTGAGGAAGATCAGTACTGTTTTTATTAAGGTCTGGCCCCTCCAAACTCAGGAAGAAAAATCAATCAGATAAACAATATTTGAAATTGTTGGTAAAATTTTAGAGCTTTTGGGAGCAAAGATTCATTGTTTTCAAAAAGAAGTGAAAATAGAAGCAAGGAATAGCATAAAGTTCGTGCAAATGCCATCTTCAACATCCAACATCCATCTCCAACTGGAATTTCACATATATCTGGCGAAATAAAAGCACAAGAACAACATCCATGCCAAAGGCCCCCCAAGGTATTCCCCCTCCTGAAAGAAAGGCATTTTGCTTGATTCAATCTGAGATGAGCTTCATGCTCAACTTAATGCTTAAGTACAATAGTTTTTTCTTGTATTCTTCAAAGACACGTCAATCAAGTAGGACGCAAGTGCTATTGATGAAACACCGCTGCTAAAGAGGATCATCAACAAATGTAGCAGCAGTTAAAACTCCAAAACTGATCACAGGGTGAGAGAATCTGTCAGAGTAAAATGATGATTCCTTCAAAATATATTATATTACTAGCTTATATATTATATTACTAGCTTAAAATCATGTGTTGCATGGTATATGATTATTTTTTTAAATAATATTTTTATAAATTAAAATTTTAATATAATATAAAAGACATCATAGATGATATCAAATATTCTAAATCAAAATATAAACTCAGACACATATATCTTTTTGTCTGATTCAAGGTTTGCAGCATATTAAGGTCCCCTCATCTTCAACACTCTATGGGAGCTAGACAATTCAAAAGGAGCTAGGCATCCTATATTTACTGGTGGGCAGTAGATGAATTGATTTACTATTCGGTTTAAATTTTAAAGAACTGAAGTTAGGAAATAGGTATTTATAGTGAGTTAAACCGTTCACTATTTATCATAAGCAATTGCAAAGTTCATGAGAAGTCCATAATCAGCTATTACTATGCCATGATGACTTCGTTTAAAATCATCAAAAAGCTATGAAAAATATAATCAAATATGCAAAAAAAAAAAATTGTTTGAGTAGAAAGAAACAAAAGATTGAAGGGTTAAAAACTATTTTACATCAAAAGTTTTAAATTCTCTCAACAATCCTCGATCAATATTAATTCCATCATCCCATAAATCAAGGATCGAAAGTATATATTATCTCTTTTTCATTCCTCTCCTAAAAGAATCATAAAATGATGAAATTATGTTTTGTAAAGAACTGAGTGCAGATGTTAAAAAGTGTGGCGGATATTTTATCAGATTCGAAAGCAAGCAATCTATGGTCATCGTAACAAATGTCAATTCCTAACAATCCCTTCTTCTAAAACGAAAGGCCGCCAAATAAACTCAAAATATCTAAGGTCATTTTCATAATTCACTATTTTTTTCTTTTTTTAATCTTTTTCGACATCATCGGATCCTGATGCGATCAAGCAAATGGTCTCCGATCACTTCTCCATCGAGAATGCTGTACGAAACTTGAAGTAGGCACGCCCGACGGAAGGAGAGACGGTGATGGGATTCATTTTCGATCAAAAGAGCGGTGGAATCCTAAACCCTACCTGGCTCCTCCTCCACCAATGCCAGCGATTGCTTGGGCCAACTGGTGCCGCAGCTCTGCCACGGACCATGGAAGCCGCGGGTGGACTCGGGGGCGCTGTCAGGGTGGAGCACGATGCTTGAAGGTCTGCACCAGCAAGCATTCGGTGGACAAAGGACTCCTCCATCTAGTTGAGGAAGGATGAGTGGCTTTTCTCCATCCAAGGACCACCGAGACCGTCCATCATCGACTTGAGGTCCATCGATCAAACGATAGAGAAAGATGGAGCTCAGAAAAATGACATGCGATGGCCTCAGTTCCTTTTGATCCACTTCCGCGAACACTTACGACGACAGAGAGGGAGAGGCCGTTGATGATGATGGGCGACGGTCGTCGCTGCCGACGCACGACGGCCGACACGTCGAGCCCAGGTAGTACTCCGACGATGATGTGCGATGGCCCAAGCTCCTATGATCCACTTCCGCCCATGCAATTTTCTGGACATGTGGTATCCAAAAGGCCCAGCAAGATTGTACCCCTGCTGCCGGCACCGTCCAGAAAGATGACCGTCGCCAACATCAATTGCTCTTTCACCGCCCGTGAGCCCAACCCTAAGAAGCCCCCTACCTTCCCACTCTCCGCCACCGTCCGTCCGGCATAACCATCTGGGAGGATTCTCCAAAGGCAAAACCCTCCCCCCTCCTCTGCACGAAGAGCCTGAAAATGTCGTTATCTCTAACAATGCTGCTGACCTCACCTAGGACTCGACCACACCCTCATTGCTGGAGGAATTGGAGGGGGAAAGGTCACATGCGGAGTTTATCGATCACGTGCAAGGCGAAGGATGCGGAGAGTGGCGAGAGCGGAGAGATAGAGCTGGCGGTGGTGGTGGGGGGCCTGGTGGCGAACCCGATGATCAAAGTATCTCTATTCATGCTGAGGACGATTGGTTGCAGCCTCCCTCCAGATCTCGAGGGATCGATTGGGGTGGCGGAGAAAGTGAGCTACCTGGTGGTGGGCGGCATCGTAGCGTGATCTCTCTACACCAAAGTCCGGACGGAGTCTGACCTCCTGACGGGGCCCTACAGTTTGCTCGGGGCCGTGGAGGGCCTCTCCTATCTCACCGTTCTTGTCGCGGAGTTCTTGGGCAACACCTTTGCATAAAAAAAAATGTGTTTTTAGCGATGCATCATGTAGTTTTTTAGCCACGTGTCGAACAGAGGATGCCTTAATGCGACTGCTCTATATATATATATATATATATATAATAGATTAGAAAAATAATGCAAATAATAGCACAAGTATTGCAGATAAACTAGCTCATGAGTTGAAATGCATAGTAGTGTCAAGGATATGTAAACATAGGCAGCGTATATTATCTACAGAAAGCAAAAAAATTGATGCATTGTTTTTATATTCAGAAATGCAATATTTCTAGATAAACTATAATTGTGCTCAAGTTCCCAGAGATGCTTGGTCTAAGTTGGTCCCAGTCTGATTGACCCATTAACAAATAATTTGTTGTTGAGTCAGTTAAATCATCAGCTCAAATGAATTCTTTCTATGCACATATGGGGTCCAGACCACAAACCCAAATTTGGACCGAGTCAAGGCCAGATATTTGTAGGCAACATATGAACCTGGTGCAAACCCTAACAAACGGCCTCCCAAGCCACCATCATCCCTACGAAGCCAAATTTGATCCGAGTCCGGGCCAGATATTTGTAAGCTACATTTCGACCTGGTGTAAACCCTAACCAATGGCCTACCAGGTCAGAGAGTCACGAAGGAGTAGATATGGCAAAAAGAGAGCACAAAGCAGTAACCTTCAAGTCACATTGAAGGCATATCTTCTAGAGTAATTTTTTGTGCACCGCACAGCGCGGGCCGGGCAGCGGCGTGAGAAAAAAAAAAAAATTTTTTTGTCCGATCCGGTGCGTGAGCCAATCACCGCATGCCGCCTATAAAAAATTTCTCTATCTTCTAAGCCAGATGGGCTCCAGAAGGTCGATCACACTATGTAGACCAAAAGTGGTGAAGAGCCAGCTTGCTTCCCAAACACTTACCGTAGATTCCTAAAGATTATCCAAAATATATATAATAAATGCATAAATGGAGGCTAAAGGATGGGAGCAGTGACATGCAAAACAAATAGAAAGCATGAAAGGAGTAGCTGATTCGAAGTCTATTAGCCGTACAATGGAATGCTACTCTAAATAGGTTCCAATCATCTACAAACTCAATGACTACCTCAAAACAAAGGATAGAATCCAAATGATGTCACCAACCTGCAGAGGAATTGCTTCAAGAGCTAAATATCAGCAACCAAGAGGTACCGTAAGATATGCACCACGTGTGGCTGCCGTGGTCAACAAGAAAAATGCTTAATCTCCCCAAAAACCTCCGTGAAATATGCTTTCTTGTTCTTTTCCTCCTCACATATCAATGCAGCACAATAACCTCATCCACCAAAAGAACTTTATGCCACACTGTGCCTTCATATCATTCTAGAAATTCTGAAATGACTCAGTTTATCTGATGTACATGCAAATCTATGTTCAAGAATTTGGGTTAGCATCTCCGATGCTGCTGCATGTCTAAGCATCAGGCCTTATCATATCTGAGAAGTTCTTTTTATGGAGCTTCATTGAAGTGTCATTCCAATCTGTGTTTAAGTACCGGGTGCAAGTATTTAGGCTAAATTTGTGTGTCCAGGTAACGTAGCTAAAATCATAATGAATGTGCTGAAAGCCAAGCCTAATCTATGTAGAACACATCCTGTGTATCCTTAATATTTTTTACATTGCTAGATGAATTATTAAATAATATTATCAGATACCATAGATCGCAACTTACTTGCCATCAACATGCCTTTTTTAAGCCTAAGCGCTGTTGCGGCCAATCCCCCGTCGTCCGATCGTCGGTATCGTGCACCTGCAAAAAAAGTCCTCACAGATCAGAGATGCCTCCGATGAAGACCCTCCGACGGTCAAGTCAGAGAGGAGACTAGGCAACAGTAGAAAATCAAGAGCTCAGCGGGGGAGAGAGAAAGAGAGTCCAAGAGCTTAGACGCGCTTCTCGAAACTTAGAACTTAAGACTTACCAAGACTGTTGCCTTACCCCATTTTACAGTAGAACGCGGTATGGTCCCGCCATTAATGATGCAGACAACAAGAGTGTTGTCAAATCGTCAGGGACTGTCAAATCGCCGTGGACTGTCAAATCGCCGTGGGCTGTCAAGTCACTGGGATTAATCCGTATCCTTGGCAGGACAATGCCCCAGGGCGGCCGTGCCGCATGTCCTTGACAGGACAACTGCCCATAGCGATCGTACGGCGTTTGGGTGGTCTGGCCGACTATATATCGGTATTCGACTGCCGAGACGTCGGGTGATGACCCAGGGACACCATCGGCGGGTCTGGTGCCTAGCGAAAGTCGAACGTCGGCTGCCACCCCCGATGGTGGGTCGGTGATTTGGGCTCGGTCGCTTGGCCGGTCGAAAAACAGTATGGGTCTGTTCGGCCGATGTACCTTCGATCGAATATCATCGAAGGTCATTGTCGGCAGTCATCGTCAGAGTCATCGTCGGAATCGTCCATCGATTCGATCGGCAGAGTCGGGCGACGGTTAGATCGGTCTGAGGGTAAGTCGGCGTACAGGGGTCGGTCAGTATATCCCAACAGTTGCCCCCCCACTCCTGAGTCGGATGGCGTATTGGCCAACGCTTCTACGTGGGCGACGACTTCGGACGAAAGGAGTGGTTTCCCATCACGTCATGCTCCGACTTTGACGATCGTACCAACGAGAGATCCGATGTCGGACGACTCCTTGGGAATGCAAATCACCATCTTCTTGGGAGCAGAAACCGTCGTCTCCTTGGGAACACGAACCATCGTCTCCTTGGGAACACGAACCGCTGTCGGTTAACGAATTTCGAGATGCAGTTTTTCCGCCACGTGTCAGGGGGCCATTGGGCCGGAGCTGTTCACGTAGATGGAGGCGATGTAGCTCGATCTGGTGGTAGGTGCATCGAACCGTCGGATCGGGGAAGGGCCCAGGCACTGCCACATGTCGGCATCCAGGGAGCCCTCGTCCGGTGCGCTTTCATCTCGACCGTTGAAGGGCCTTATATATATGCGGCTACTTACATCCAAAATTTCACTTTTGCTGCAAATCTGCTCCTGGCACTGAGGCTCTGTCGAGTTGTCCCCCAGTCCCAGGTAGTTGTCTTCATGCTCTCTGTTCGAAAGCTCTTCTCGAAGTTTTTCTTGTCTGTTCTTATCTTTTTGCACCCTTCCTCCGGTGCCATTTTCTTTTTGTTCTCCTTTCTAGGGCGAGCGTCATGGCTAGAACCTCTCCTCGAGGAAGTCAGTCGGGGAACCCGACTGACGATTTCCGATCGACCCCGAAGGTGGAGGTTTCTTCACTTTCGGGGGCGAACGTCGAATGACTCAGGGAGCAGTACAGTATCCCAGAGTAGTTCGAGCTTTTTGCCCCTGGGGCTGAGGGTCGGGTTAACAACCCGCCTCTGGGCCAGGTGGCCTTTTATGTCGAGGACCTTCGGGCAGGTCTTCATTTTACGATTTCGGAGTTCGTCCGGAACGTCTTAGATTACTACGAGCTTTGTCTGGCGCAACTGGTACCGAACTCAGTCCGATTGATAATCAGTTTTGCATTGTTGTGTCGGCTTTTGCCGATCTTTCCTCGTATTTCTCTCTTCCAGATGTTCTTCGTCCTCCGACCCCACCCGAAGGCCCGAGGGTGGTGGTTCTTCAATCCCCAGAAGGGTCTTTCGTTCATCACTTGTCTTCCATCGTCAACCCATGGGTGGAAGAACCAATTTTTCTTTGCTTTCTCTTCGCTACCTTGGGGGTTCCCTTCCCACAGGGGTGACCCTCGGACCCAGCCGAACGAAAACAGTCGGGTGGAGGATGGAGACCGAGAAGACTCTCACCGACTGAAGGATGTGTCGGTGCCGAAGCAGAGGGAGCTCGTCACCGAGCAAGCTCTGTACGATGCCGGTCTGAATTCGGTTCCTCATTTAGGTACATCTCGATTCATCGGTCATTTTTTTTTGTCTTTTTTTATCTGTCTTTGGACTCGTGCTGACCCTTTGTTGAAATTGTAGGGATGCCGCCAAGAGTGAGGCTGACCGACGTCGACATTCGGCAACATACGGCGAGGAAGAGACCAGCGCCCGGGGTCGGACCATCGCGGCCTCCCAAGAGGCCTCAGATATCATCGCCGACCGACTTTGCGACGGCGACAGCGCAGCCTGATGCCGAATGTGCATCGGGCTACGAGCCGATCATCGCTCTGTCGGTGCAGGCGGTGCCACCTAGGGCACTGTCCAAGGAAGGGGCGGTTGAGGGGGCTACCGAAGGAGCGTCGGCTCCCCCACCCACGGAAGAGGTTCGGACCGAAGCACGTGAGCCCGAACAACCTGCAGCGGTGGCCGTCGCGGCCTCGAGAGGGACCCAATCGAGCTCGAGCTTCCTGTCTCTCTCTGATTTTCGAGCCTGGGTGGCCGAACGAGGGAAGGCTCCGATGGCACCGGGCGGCGACACAAGGTCGGCCAGCCACGCCGCATCACCCGACGTTCAGCTTCCCGAAGGATCATCGGCCCTGGCCAACCATGATTTGGCTAGGAGGTTGTGCCAGGCAACCATTCTCCCGACCGACCGGGAGATCATGAAGAGTCAGTTGGTGACCGACATCCTTTCTTCCTTTTACCCGACTATGATCCAGGTGAGCTCCTCTTCTTCCTCTTTCCTCTTCATTATTATTTTCTATCAGTTCAGTTTTCTGACAACCAGCCTCCTATCTGCAGCTGATCTACAATATGTCCGAGCTGGAGGTCGGGTATCGGAGGTTCGGTGACTTCCGGGCAGCCTAAAAGAAAAGGGCTGAGATCACCGAGGCTGAGAAGGCGATGCTGGTCGACCAACTGAAGTTATCGGTTGACCGTGAGGCTAGGCTCGAGGAGGAGATCTCCTGGCTCACCAACGGCCTAGCCGCGTCAGAGGCCGAACTTCAGTCAGCCCGCAAGCAGATCCGATGTAAGACCTGCTCCGTTCACCGACTGCGACGGGAGCGGGACGACTGTGTCAGAGAGCTCGAGGTCGAGCGCGAACAACTTCGCGTTAGTCTGGAGAACCTGGCTAAGGCCGAGGAGAACTTGTCTTCCGCCCAAGCCGACACCGACATAGCAAAGGCGGAGGTGGAGTCAGCCAAGGAGGCACTGAATCGGGCGCTGGAGGACTTTCGTGGCTCGGACGAGTACTGGGAGGAGCTCTTTGAGAGTGGCTTTGCCTCCTATCGGGTGGGGTACGAGGATGCCCGAGATGCGATTCAGAGTCTGCACCCGAAGCTCGACTTGAGTGGCATCGTCCCTCCAGGGTCGGAGGATCGAGCCGCAGAGGAAGAGGCCGACCCACTACCGACGGAACGAGTTGCTGAGGATGAGGTGGCTCCAACCCCTGGTCCCTCCCCGACCCGAGCGGGCACGTCGGTTGCTCCCGAACTTCACCCGGTGCAAGAAGTCGAATCCGACGAATAGTCGAAATATCTGCCTGTTATCTTCATATTTTTGCTTTCTATTTAGTCTTTGATATCTGTAATCGAGCTTTGTCCCAATTTTATAATTGAGTTTTGACCCAATTTTGTAATCGGGCTTCGGCCTAATTTTAACTTAGCAAAATCAAAGACTTTTCATACTTTTTCCCACATGTGGTTGAATGTGTTTGATCGTCCGAACCATCTCTAAGTGCATAGGTCGTAGCTCCGACATATCCCACTAGGACATTCGGTAGGGTCTAGCATCCGCCGCCCGAACCTTGGTTGGGCGTGTACGTCAGGCCGAGTGTCGATCGATTGACGAACGTAGCCCGTTGGCACGATCATTCTATAGTGTCAGATAGTTGAGTAGTGTCCGACGTATTCAGATAGGATAATGATGAAGAGTCGAATATCTGTTGTCCGGCCCTTGGTCGGATGTGCACGTCGGAATGCATGATAAACAGTGGCAAGCTGAATATCCTTCAACCGGTCGTGACCAAGTCGGTTTGTCGCAAGTCGAATACCCATTGCCCAGACCTTGGTCGGGCGGGCATGTCGCGACGCATGATAAACAGTGGCAAGCCAAATATCTTTCGATCGATCGTAACCAAGTCGATATGTCGTAAGTCGAATACCCTTTGCTCGGACCTTGGTCGGACGGGTACGTCATGGCTGTCTTGGCATTTTGCCCTTCTCAGTCAAAGCTAAGTGGGCAAGTTAGCCAGCCGCGTTGGTCGAAGCCCTTTGCCTTTAGAGGCGAAGGCCGTTGGTTTGGCGATCGAGCCGTAGGCTTGGCTTAGATTCGGTGATCGAGTCGTAGATTCGACGTAAAGTCATAGATTTCCAATGAGACGTTGGGACCAAGTCGGGACGTCGAGGCCCGTATTTTTTTACGGGCCGACCTTCGACGGGGAGCCAAACTTTGTAAACTTTGGAGTTCTGAAATTGTATTGTATTTCAAGCAAGAAGGGCATACAGAGTTCATTGGTAATACAATTTTAGGTTGTCAGCATTTCAGGTCCGGAGAATGGCCGTCCCTTCCAGGGTTTCAAGTTGGTAGGCACCCGACCTGCAGGTGTCTGCAGTCTTGTAGGGTCCTTCCCAGTTTGGAGACAGTTTTTCTTGATCCAGAGGCTTCAAGACTTCTGCCTTCCTCAAAATCAGGTCTCCGGATCTGAAAGATTTTGGCCTAACTTTAGCATTGTAGTATCGGACCACTCTCTGTCGGTAGGAAGCCATGCGGAGTTGAGCCTCGTGTCGGAGCTCGGGTAGGAGGTCCAAGTCAGCTCTTCGACACTCGGAGTTGTCCGGTTCACAGTATTGCTCAACTCTAGTCGATGGTAGTCCGATCTCTAGTGGGATTATTTCCTCCATCCCATAGACCACGTTAAAAGGAGATTCTCCGGTCGGGGCCCGGGGCGTCGTTCGGTATGCCCACAGGATCGAATGCAACTCTTCGACCCAGAGGCCTCTGGCTTCATTCAGTCGAGTCTTCAACCCATGCAGAATGGTTTGGTTGGTTACTTCGATTTCTCCGTTGGACTGTGGATGGTCGATCGAGGTCAGTCTGTGCGTGATATGAAATCTCGCACAAAACTTTCTGAAGTCATTGTTGTCGAACTGTCGCCCATTGTCGGTGATGATGGTGTGCGGCAGTCCGAACCTAAAGATGATGGACTTCTGGACAAAGTCTTCCATCTTACGCTCGATAATTTACGCCAGAGGTTCGGCCTCCACTCGATGAAGTAGTCGATCGCGACAACTATAAACTTTCTTTGGTTAGATGTCGGAGGGAAAGAGCGAGTATATCGATCCCCCATTGGGCGAAGGGCCATGGGGCGACAATGGCCGTTAGTTGGTTGGCGGGCCGGTGTTGTAAGTTAGCGTACTTCTGATATGGCTCGCATCTCCGAACCAAGTCAGCTGCATCTTTTTTCATGGTGGGCCAGTAGTAACCTTACCGTAGGACTTTGTAGGCCAAAGATTTGCCCCCCAGGTGACTCCCGCAGATCCCTTCATGCACCTCCCTGAGTGCGTAGTCCGCATCCATCGGTCCCAGGCATCGTAGCAAGGGAAGGGAGAACGACCTTTTGTAGAGTCGCCCGTCCATCATTACATACTGGGAGGCCACCCATCGGAGTCGCTTAGCTTCCACGGGATCTTCGGGGCTGGTTCCATCAGTCAGGTACTAAACGATTGGATCCAACCAGCTTGGCTCGGTCGTCAGTTGTAGTACCTCCTCAGTCCTATCGATGCTCGGTTGCTCGAGACTCTCCACAAGTGTCCGACCCAAAGTGCCGTAGATAGATGTCGCGAGCCTGAAGAGTGCGTCGGCTCGAGCATTCTCTGACCTGGGAATGTGGGAGATCTCGAAATACTTGAGGTGTGCCATGAGATCTCTCACCTTCTGGAGATATTTCGCCATGGTCGGGTCCTGCGCTTCGAATTCGCCCTTGACTTGCCCCACAATCAGTTGAAAATCGGAGAAGACTCTAAGGCTGTCGATCCCGAGCTCCTTCACCACTCTCAAGCCAGCGAGAAGCGTTTCATACTCAGCTTGATTATTGGAAGCTTTGAAGTTGAATCGGAGGGCATACTCGATAACCACTCCCTCCGAGTTGGTGAGCAGGAACCCAGCCCCGCTCCCTTGGGTATTGGAAGCTCCATCTATGTGTAACACCCAGATTGTCCCGGGGTCAAATTCAGAAGTCGCAGCTTCTTTGGAGCTCCCGTCTTCTGATATTTGGTCGGCTGTCGGGCATTCTGCAATAAAGTCGGCCAGGACTTGAACTTTCAAAGCAGGTCGCGGTCGGTACTGGATGTCGAACTTGCTCAACCTCACTGCCCATTTTGTCAATCATCCTGATGTGTTGGGATGGTGGAGGATCGCCCTCAGGGGCTCGTCAGTGAGGACCACGATGGCGTGTGCTTGAAAATACGGACGGAGTCGTTGCGCAGATATGAGCAGGGCAAATATCATCTTCTTCGCCCTCGAGTACCGAGTTTCGGCCCCATGGAGCACTTTGCTGGTATAGTATATGGCTGGTGAATTTGGCTCTTGTTCTCCCGGATGAGTACCGAACTAACAGCCTCTGGAGCGGTGGCAAAATAAAGGTACAATATTTCTCCGATCTCTCGCTTTACAAGCAGGGGCGGAGAGGCCAGATACTTTTTCAAATCTTCAAAGGCTTGCCGGCACTCATATGGCCAATAGAAGTCCTTTGTCTACCTCAGGGTTTTGAAGAACGGGAGGCATCTCTCAGTCAATCGAGAGATGAATCGGCTGAGCGCGATGATCTTTCCATTGAGCTGCTATACCTCTTTTTTGGTGTTCGGGTGCCGCATGTCGATGATCGCCTTCATCTTCTCAGGGTTGGCCTCGATTCTATACTGGGAAATGAGAAACCTGAGAAACTTCTCCGAAGCTACCCCGAAGATGCACTTAGTCAGATTTAGCTTCATCCGATGTCGTCGGAGAGTGCGGAAGGTTTCTTTCAAGTCTTGGACATGATTTGAAGCCTGTGCGCTCTTCACCAGCATGTCGTCCACGTACACCTCCATGTTGCACCTGATTTGGTCTTTAAAGACCTTATTGACGAGGCGTTGGTAGGTGGCCCTAGCATTCTTCAGACCGAAGGACAACACTTTGTAGCAGTAGAGGCCCTTGGCGGTCATGAAGGCCGTATGCTCTTCGTCCTCGGGCACCATCCAGATCTGGTTATACCCGACGAAGGCATCCATGAAGCTGAGCAGTCGATAATCGGACGTCGCATCCACCAGTTGGTCGATCTTCGATAGGAGAAAGCTATCTTTCGGGCAGGCCTGATTCAAGTCGGTGTAGTTGATGCAGATCCTCCACTTTTCATTGGCTTTCTTCACCATGACGATATTTGCGAGCCAGTCGGGATATGTGGTTTCTCTGATGAAGCCCACCTCGAGTAGCTTGTCCACTTTCTCGTCGATGGCCTTCTGTCTTTCGGAGGCGAAAGTCTGTTTCTTTTGTCTCACCGACTTCGCGCCAGGGGCGATGTTGAGTCGGTGAGTCATTATTTCTGGAGATATGCCGAACATATCCGCTGTCGACCAAGCGAATACGTCGGCGTTAGCTTTCAACAGCTCTATCAGCTGCCATCGCTCTGGGTCGGACAACTGCGACCCGACCCAGACGACCTGTTTAGGATTCTCGATCATCAGGATGGAAACCAGCTGTTCAGCCGGTTCACCCCGCTCCTCCTCTTTCCATTGGTCCATCTTGTCGACCGTTAGGGAGTCTTTTGATTCATTGCTTTGAGTAGAGATTTGGAAGCACTGCCGGATGAGTTGTTGATCCCCGTGCATTTTTTCGGCTCCATTTTTAGTCGGAAACCAGACCAGCAAGTGGTATATCGAGACTATCGTCCTGAGGGCGTTTAGTCCGGATCTTCTAAGTATGGTGTTGTAGGCCGAAGGTACTTGGACGATCGTGAACGTCATGTGGGCAGTGCTTTGTCTCGGTTCGGTCCCAGCTATCATGGGAAGAGTAATTTCTCCTTCCACCGCGACGGCTTCTCCGACGAAACCCACTAGGGGCGTAGAGACTCTCCTGAGTCGGTCGGTCGACAGTCGCATTCGAGAAAAGATCGAGTAAAACAAAACATTAGTGGAACTTCCATTATCAACAAAAACTCTTTTTACATCATAGTTCACTATCGTCATCGAGACAACAACAGCGTCATTATGGAGAGTTTGGATTCTCCGAGCATCCTCATCTGTGAAGATGATTACATTGTCTTGGTGCGACCTCTTCATCGACTCCTCTCCAGCAGTCGTCCCCCGATCCAGTCGTTTGGACATCATGTTAATGACTCCAGCGGTAGATTGGTTATTCATCGCCTCTTCAGTTGGTTGGGGTCGTTGGTCGGAAATAGGTCGAGCCGGTGGGTCCTTTCAGTATTTTTTGAGATATCCTCATCATATGAGGGCCTCTATTTCATCCTTGAGTTGGATGCATTGCTCGATGGTGTGACCATGGCTCCGATGGAACCGACAGTACCTTCTCCAATCGAGGCCCTTTGCCTTCAGAGGCGGGGGCCGTCGCAGGTATTCCACTCCTTCGATCTCCATCAGGATCTGCGCATGAGGAGCAGAGAGAGGAGTGTAGGAGTCATACCTGTGATGCGTTGGTCTCGAACTCCGACATCGGGGCGATCTCGGGCTCTGTCGTTGGGGCGAGACCTGTTTATCGATCGGGGGTCTGCTGGGTTCAGCAGCAGCCCGACTTTTCTTTCGCTTCTCCTTCTGGCCCGCACCTTCAATCAGGCACCGGTCGGAAGCTCCTTCATCCGTGCGCATGTATTTATATGCGCGCTCCAGCAATTTAGCATACGTCCGGGGGAGGGTCTTGTCCAAGGAATATGTGAATCGGGACCCCCTTAGCCCCCTCTTCATGGCCGAGATTGTCATGTCTTCATTGAGGTCCCGGATCTCAAGTGTGGCCGCATTGAATCGGACCATAAAATATCGGAGCATCTCGTTTTCTCCCTATTTGAGAGAGAAAAGACTGTTCGAGGTTCGCGGTGACTTCTGGCTGGTGCTGAAGTGGGCCACGAAAGAATGCTCGAGCTGTCCGAAGGAGTGGATACTCCCTGAGCGGAGGTCGGAGTACCAAGCTCTGGTAGCTTTACGGAGCGTGGCGGGAAAGCCGATGCAAAGGAGGGCATCGATTGCCCCCTGAATCGTCATGAGAGCCTTGTAGCTCTTCAGATGGTCAACTGGGTCGATGGAGCCATCGTAAGGCTCCACATGAAGCATCTTGAACCGACTAGGGATCGATTCGTTGAGAACAAATCGGGAGAGAGGTTGGGTGGTCTAGAAGTCGACGTCGTTCGAAGACTTCTGACCATCCACTTGGAGTTGGGCGAGCCGACGGTCGATTTCTTCAAATTTACGTTCGTAGTCGTCCAACCGTCGGTGTTGGAAAATCCCAGGGATCGAACCTCCCAACGAACTTGAGAGTGAGGCGGACGGTGTCTGTGGCTGCTTCTCCTTCCTGGCCCACTTCAGCTGGGAAGGAGAAGGATGCCGAGATCGGTGGGTGTCGCACCGTGGCCGCCTCGTCCCTTCTCGGTGGGAGTGCTGAGACGGCTGCTCTTGTGGAGGAGACGGAAGTTGACACGGACGTCGGCGGCTACTTCTGGATGGCAGAGGATGCGCCGTCGGTTGTTCTGCCGGCGGTTGCAGCAACTGAGTCGGTTGCTGTTGGAGGTTTTTGACCGCGTCTGTCAGAATGATCATCTGCCGCATGATCGCCGTAATTTGCGCCTTCGTGGTTACCACCGGGTGCGGAGAGCTGGGCTCCGCCATGGATGGTGAAGGAGGGGCCTCTTTCCGGTGGGAAGAGTGCCTCGCCGACCCGGTAGCTCTCGATCGCTGAGCCCTGATTTTTGTCATCTCGAGAGGTTTCTTCAAGCTCTGTGGAGCTCGTTGGCTTACCTCTGTCGAACTTTTCCTACCTAGCGTACCAAATCTGTTGCGGCCAATCTCTCCGTCGTCCGATCGTCGGTGTCGCGCACCTGCAAGAAAAGTCCTCACAGATCGGAGATGCCTCCGGCGGGGATCCTCCGACGGTCAAGTCAGAGAGGAGACTAGGCAACAGTGAAAAATCAGGGGCTCAGCGGGGGAGAGAGAAAGAGAGTCCAAGAGCTTAGACGTGCTTCTCGAAACTTAGAACTTAGGACTTACCAAGATTTTTGCCTTACTTCATTTTATAGTAGAACACGGTATGGTCCCGCCATTAATGATGCAGACAACTAGGGAGTTGTCAAATCACCGTGGGCTGTCAAGTCGCTGGGATTAATCCATGTCTTTGACAGGACAATACCCCAGGACGGCCGTGCCGTATGTCCTTGATAGGATAACTGCCCATAGCGGTCGTACGGTGTTTGGATGGTCTGGCCGACTATATGTCGGTATTCGACTGCCGAGACGTCGGGTGATGACCTGGGACACCATCGGCGGGTCTGGTGCCTAGCGGAAGTCGAACGTTGGCTGCCACCCCCAATAGTGGGTCGGTGATTTGGGCTCGGCCGCTTGGCCGGTCAGAAAACACTATGGGTCTGTTCGGCCGACATACCTTCGGTCGGATATCGTCGAAGGCCATTGCCGGCAGTCATCGTCGGAGTCGTCGTCGGAATCGTCCATCGGTTCGGTCGGCAGAGTCGGGCGACGGTCGGATCGGTCCGAGGGTAAGTCGGCGTATAGAGGTCGGTCGGTATATCCCAACAAGCGCCAAATGGTCACATGCAACAAATTCAGGGTGGCTCAATGTTACAGTATACTGAGATATTAATACAACAATGTCATTATAAAGTCAAAAGAGATCTATAAAATGGAATCCTGCAACATATATATATATATATATATATATATATATATATATATATATATATATATATATATATATATATATATATATATATATATATATATATATATATATATATATATATAGTATTTTGTTTTAATCTGAGACAAAACAAAATACACATCTCAGTAATCTAAAGTTAACATTGAAAGAACAGTATGAAATTATGGCCAAAAATATGGGATGCATCAAGTCTAAATATAGAGTTAATGCTTTCTTGCATGTTTCCAATCTCACCTGCGTCAAAGATACTTGGGAAGGTCAGAAATGTTATAGCCAGCAATATGATTGAAATATATCTGCTGAGGGCCACTTTAATTCCATTTTCTCTGCAGGGAACAAAATAGAGAATTGAAAAGAGTCTCTGAGCCATTGTTAACAAAAATGAAAATTTCTTTCAGACATTTGATTCAAGGATATTACAGCTGCTGCACAAACTTCTTCCCTAGATCAAGATTATGCAAACAAGATGATCCAGCTTATCCAAGTTAAGATGGTGCGTTGCTAAACTCTGCATTTTAGAGGACCAAACAGCTAAATTCTTGAAGATTAGTAAATTGGACTAGTAGCAATCTTTACATAGACCAGATTTCTCTGAAAAAACCTACTGAAGCCCTTCTGCATAATCTTGGATCATTCAAATCGTGGTGCATTGCTTAGAAAAACCTTTAAAAGCAGAATTATTGATGATCTTCTATCTGTATTTTTAAGTAAAAGAGAATGGACAAAGGCTGGATCACTAGTATAAAGCTAAATCATTATGGGAGAACTTTTGTAGCAAATTATTCCATTTAAGTTTGGTAAATAAAGGTGAAATGGGGCTTGTCTCAGGATTCACGCCTCTCTGCTTAGCACCCAGAGGTTCTGGATTTGATTCTTGGGTGATGCATTCCAGAACATTAGGATCCGAATAATTATAATGTCGATGGGCCTCTCTCTCTAAAAAAAAAAAAAAAAGGTACTGGAAAATCAAGATTTCAGTGGTAATGCTCGAAAAATACTCAAAAACATCAAAATCACTAAGAACATGCATCCAATGATGCTTTGAAAATCCACAAGAATCTACCAAGTTGGAATCTACACATGTGGATGTGGTTCCATGTCAAAGAAAAATTCCAGGCACCAGAAAACCTCACTGTTACAAAATTGCAGCGCAGCATTATAAGATAGAATCCAGCGGAAACTTTTCTTCGAGAATAAAATCAGCAGAACCTAAATAAACCATTTGCACAAAAAGCTTCATCTCAATAAGCAAACATTTTTAGACAAATAAGAAGATATCTGATGATTGCAATCAACCAAATATTCAACAAAATGTTCCAAGAAAATTCAAGTCACACATTCCCGAGGGTTACTTTCTATTTTTTTCATCATAAACATTATTTTGCATGAACCTTGCTCAATTTATGTCAATAAATATGTTCAAGTAGGTTTCGAAAGTGTGAAGCAAACTGAAGCATACTGTTAACCAAATAGTTAAACTTGACACTGCAAATTTCAATAGATTAAAAAAAAGGAGGTAGGATAGTATGCATCACAGAGATAATAGCAATAACCCTTTGCTATCTAAGGGTTATTACATTACCAGCTGTGAAGGTGACCAAATGAGCATTACTCTGTCCTGTTATATGCACTTAATAGGAAAAGTGATCAGATAATGTAAGCTGTCTTTTATTTACAACAAACAACTCAGCAGGGATAATATTGCTAGTTTCAAAGATTCTGTGAAGGGGGGAGATCTAATTCTTCTTTCTCTTTTTCTCTTCTTTTTCCTTTTGTTTGGCAAAATAAAGGGCCAGCCCTAAGTGCTATATTATAGGTGCCCTCCTGTACAGAAGTTCACTCCTGAAAAGAACTCTAGAAGGAAGTCCTGGATCAAAGCATGGCTAGTGCCCGAAGCTGCTACAGCTCCAAGAAACCAATGCTGTTTGCTCTGCCGTAAATGCACACCATCGTCTGTCAAGTGGCACCATCCCTCATCAACTATGTCTTGTAGACAAGGGCAAGAGATGTTGCTGTTATCAAACAATAAACTATTATAGAGGCATTTCAGAAATAAACTATTATAGAGGAGTCTCCTCCCCACAACAATCTTCTAGCGCTGAGTTTAATAAAGGTTAAGTGAACATTTTACCATGCATCTCTTAGCTCTGCTAAGGGAACAGAATGGCACTTGAAAGCAACAAATCCTTCTGGAAAAATGCACCACATACAATCATTGATTATAAAGGCCCCTTTTATGGTTTGAAGGGAGCCATTAAAATCAATCTTCCAAATGTCTGGGGATGAAGTGTAATCAAGGAAGTCCTTGAGAAAATACCATTTATGGCCTAAACCCACTGGAGCCTAAGAAGGGGAGGTTGTATGACAATTCCTTGCTCCTTTGCCCCCTCACATGAGGAATAATATATAATTTCCATTTATTTATACTAACAAATAATAATTGCACAGTGTAACGGTTGCTTTCATGTCTGGCCTCCACTTCTAACAATTTTGGTAAATGATGCAACTTATTCTCCACGATTCACGTTTATCAACATGGTTGCTCTACAACTAACTGACCAATAATCATTAATCTTTTCAGCTTAAAATACAGTTTTTGTGTTCGACACTAGCTCTGAGACTGCTTCAGCCCCTTCGGTCCATTTTCACATATTGTGGTTCATCATAGCTAAGTTCTAAGCTTTCTACCTGCTTATCACCGAACTCTCTTTCTTCAATCTATAATCCTACTTGGTGAAATTTATCGTGGCAGAACTTTCCCCCGTTAGCAACGATTGCATAATTCTAGCCTACTCTAGTTTCATCAAATCTAATCTATAAGATGTTTGCTCTTGGCCACTAGTTAGATTATTGAGATGGGATGTAAATACCAACTATATGTTGTCAATTTGGAGATTTGTTTAAACCTAATCTTTTTTTTTTTTTTCAATTCAAGTCAAGATTCACTACCTCGTGTTTTACAAGTGGCAAATACATGGAAAGAATGATAATTTTAGCAAGTAATTTTTTTACTATACTATCAAATAAGGTACAATTAATATATATTATTTTATTTTAATCTACTAGTTGAATTATAAAACCAATCCAAACTTTGTTACTGCTCTATATTCCACTTGTAACATGGAAAAAGAAACAATGTCCAAACTAAAAAAGAAACCATGTCCAAACTATCTCCAAAACTAACTATATATATGCATACACATATACATAAATATATACATACAAATGTTTGTTTATACATGTGTACATACATACATATATACATTGGTGTATCCATTTTTTTTTATAGAATATTTTTGGTGATTTTTTCCTATTGAGCCTCTCTTTGCATCAATGGGACATAATTTCAAGGAAAATTACATTAGATATATTTCTAATAATTATTTAAACCCTTGCCTTTCTCAAAAATTATTTTTATAAAAGTGAAACTTTGAAAGCTTTTACCTTTTACTCGGTGCAAGTCGAAAAAGATTCTAACAACCTTTAACATCATTTTTTTCTTCACATTATTGAGTTCTCAAGTATCATATCACCTGAGTTCTATTTGTATTACAGCTAAAATTTTCACAAAATTGATGAACAATCTATATATCAATTAAAATCAAAGAATCTACCTTTCCAAGCAAGTTTAAAGGATAAATATATATATATTTTTTTTACAAGAATGCTAGATCTATACGCACAAGCAACACTGGTTGCACTATAGATGCAAGATTATGAGGGATCATGCAGCAGGATACATGACTTTCACTTGCAAATTGTGAATATTTAGCACTTCTATTGACCACATAAATTTTTGGCTCCTCAACCCAATCTCTTCGTTGCCGTTGGGTTATGTGATCTTCAAGTTCAAAGTCATTTGAGGATCTCTCAATTAATTGGAAGCTGAGAAGAGACTATTTTAAGGGGCTCTTGAAAGCCCTGTAGATGAAGCTACACTCCAATTGCAACTTGAGTCGCAAGGGCTCGATTCCCCTTATTTGAATGGAAGATGATGGGAGGGAAAAAAAAAAATAAAGATGAGAGGGAAGGGTGCAAGAATGACAGCGGCCAGGGAGAGATCAAGGCTAGGGGGTTGAGGCTTCGTCTGGTTGGTGCCGACGCTTCTTTCGGTAGTCACCGGCGATGAGGGAGGAGGGGACTGGGAGGAAGCCACGATCCGGAGGGGGCGGGGGGCTCTTCTACTGGACCAAGTTAGAAGACGGAGAAAGGGCTAGGAGAGTTAGGGCTCGCGACGAGGACCTGGGACAGCCTCTTCCAATAGCCACCGACGACGACAGAGGAGGAGATCGAGAGGAGGGCATGACAGATAGTGGGGGTGCAGCTGCTTGCTCTGCCCTTGGATTTCTCGGTTGTCTTCTGAAAACCACGAATGATGAGAGCGGATCGTGAGTAGGGGGGCTCAGCTGCTCGACCAAGCTAGAAGACGGAGAAGGGCCCGAGAGAGATCGATGCTGGGAGTCGTGATCTTGGACCGGTTGGCATCGGCCTCTTCGATCTAGAAATCGGCGACAATGAGGGAGGAGGGGATCAGGAAGAGGGCATTGTAGAGGACCTCAAGGAGGAGAGGACTCGAAGGTATGAAAGAGTCGAAGATAGGAGGAGAGAGGGTGCGCTTGGGGTCCAAAGCTCGTGTTGTAACAAAAGCCCGTAGGGTGACCTGGTGTCGTGGTCTCGAGTCTCCCAATCGGTGGGCTGGTTCGTTTCGTAACTGGCACCTGCAGTATTGCTTCATCTGCAGCGCGCCAAACAGCCAACCTCTCTCTCCCTCTCCAAATCGTTCTTTTATTTGATTTGTGGCATCACCACCGGGTAATCGGGGGTGGGATATGCTCCCAAAACGCACACCTTCGCTAACCCTAAGCGTTCTCCTTTCCAACGGCCATCTCGGCCTTCTCTCTGTCGGATGCCTGGAACGCTGGAAACCTCGTGCCTTCTCCTTACATTATAAGAACTCTCTGTCGGCCCCGGCGAGATCCCAGTTCTGGGGTTTCGAAACCAAGAAGTCGTCGCGTTGATCAGGGTTTTATTTCTCTGCTCGATCGAAGCGTCGGCAACTCCCGGGGATTGTCGGTCATGGCGTCCTTCCGGCCGTTCCCCCCTCCTCCTCCCCCCCAGTCCTCCTTTCCTCCGCCGCCGCCCTCGCAGGCGCCCGCGCAGAACCAGAATCTCCTCCCTCCTCCCGTTCCCATGCAGCCTCCGATCGGCCACCGCCAGCCCTACCCCCGGCAACGCAGCTTCCTCCCCGCCGCCACCGCCGGCGCTGCTGCCCCTCCGCCCAATTACGGCCGGATCCCCCCCAACCACAGCTTCTCCGCCACCTTCAATCCCCAGAGAAATCAGCAGCAGGCTCCGCCTCCTCGGCAGCCTTATCAGCCGCAGCAGCAGCAGCAGCAGTACCCCTACGGCCCCCCCTTTCCTCCGGCGCCGCCGCTGCCATCCTCCTCGTACCCTCCGCCGCCGCCTCCTCAGCCGCAGCCCTCTATGTATTACCCTTCCTCTCAGTACACTTCTCAGTATAATCCTCCAGCCCAGCCGCCCCCTCTTCCCCCTCCGCCGCCATCCTCTCCTCCCCCGGATCCTTCCCTCCCTCCCCCGCCACCTCCCCCCGTCCCCCTCCATCCGTCCCACCCCCTCCCCCTCCTCCTTCCTCTCACTCGACCCAATCCATGCCCGCTAAAGAGGCCCCTCATCCCGGGCGTCAGCCGAAGCCCTCCATCCCACTCAAACAGCAGAAGCCCCCTTTGGGGTCCTCGGTGGCAGCACTTCCAGCAGGGAGGGATGCGGCCCAGCCGGGGGCCCCAAATGGGTCCTCTGGCAGGGTGGAGACGGAGGAGGAAAGGAGGGAGAGGGAGAGGAAGAGGAAGGAGTATGAGAAGCAGAAGATGGATAACAAGCGGCAGCATATGCTGAAGCACTCACAGGCCACCGTGCTGCAGAAGACGCAAATGCTGGCATCGGGCAATGCAAGGCCGCATGGCTCGATGGCAGGGTCGCGCATTGCAGAGCGCCGGACAACCCTGTTCTTGGGTGGGGAGAGGATTGAAAATCGGCTGAAGAAGCCGACTACATTCCTCTGCAAGATGAAGTGAGTTGCTTTCTTTTGTTTGGTTTTGGAAAAGATGAAGTTTGTAGATTTGCATATAGTACCGTGTTTCTTGTCTTATGTGTTTAGGATTATTTTTCTTATGAATTTTTAATTAATTGTTTTTACTCTGTATAAGTTATTAGTGAAGTAATCAGTGCTGGCAGAACTATTCTCTCGTGAGTTATGACCTTCCCTTGATAGGTGTCAATCTGTAATTGGGTGAACTGACAGATGGAAAGAGAAAAAAGTTTTTTTAATCTTTTAGACATTGCATTGGATAAGTTGAGGAAATTGTTCCAGATTATTTCAACATAAATATGCCTCTCTTTTTGATTTTTAGTGCCATATTTCATAATCAGAATTTGGAAGTTGATATATGGGTTAGAGTCACAATATTTAAACTGCAATGGAAAGTTCAGGACCTTCCAAGATTGTAACTTAGATTTGATCCTTCAAAAAATTTTTTATTCATTTTCAGGTGACACCCTAGTGGGCTGCTGTGAGATTAATGACAATGACGAGATGACCTAGATACTAAACTGGAAGGTCCACATTATGCTGGTCGAGTACTATTGGTGTGTATACCAAGATATTGCTAATGTGATTCTATGACTTTCTTGAAGTTGGTTTACCTTTTTTCCATGGTGTATTATTTAAAAGCTCTAGTTCAAGCAACTGAAGCTTTTGTGACTGAGTTTTCATCCCTATATTGTTGGGCATCTTGAAGCCTGACAATTCCATAGTGTTTTATGGAGGGCCTCCAAGTGGAATTCCTAAAGTTTGGCCTAAGCTTTATTACATCGAGACTCTAAAAGTTGTTTGGGTAGCAGAAGCAGTGAAACCAGGTGATGGGATGTGCTGATCTGTGCTGTACACCATATGGCACAGCTGCATGCCCAGGTGTGCAAGCTGGGGTAAAGTGGTACTTGTGCATGGCAGTGGGTACAATGTGTTGGCATGGGACTGCACATCACCTACGGCACCAGTGTCAGATCAAAATGGCACGCATGCTGTAAATCCTTATAACAAAAGATGTAGAAGGGGAAAATGAAGGATGGATGAAGATTATTCTCTATAGGTGCAAAATATTAAAGATACAAAAGGATAGTCATTGGATTCGAGCTCTCATGTTTACTCTTCTCCTTCATTTATACTTACCAATTCCAAAGAAATTTGAAATAGACTTGCACAGGGTCCATCATATTTACTATTTTTTACTTATGAATGACTAGAGTACAGAAATATCCCACCTCCAGTTATTTACTTGTCTAGGGCATGCTCCAGTGGTGTTACCATACAAATATTTTTCTTGAGTGCACGACATTAATCTTGGTGAAAATATAGCTGAAGTGGTCCAAAGACATTTGCAAAATTGAAGTGTTGCATAGCATTAATGGTCATTCTTCTTCTTCTTTTTTTTTTTTTTTCAATTGCAGGTTTAGGAATGAGTTGCCAGATCCAACTGGACAACCGAAGTTATTAGCTGTGAATACTGATAAAGACAGGTAAATATAGAACTTTCAGGACCCTAATGAACCATTGCTACATATTGTTTTTCATGCCAAAATCTCTCTCTCCCTCTCCCTCCCTTCAACAACCCACCCACCCACCCCACCACACCCCCCCCCCCCCCGCGCTCTTTCCTCTATATGTTCATTCATCATCATCATCATCAATTATTTTTCTTCAACCATGCATCAGATCAGCTATTTCCTTTGTGATGAATAATTATAATCTTTAGATCTTTTCAAATATAGAATTTGGTGTCTTTCCTCTTTTCAGTTTTTGTGGCTAGGGAGAGTCCTGCACTCTTTCATTTTCTCATTCTGATTAAATGTAGCATCATCATAGACTGTTCAAAGTCTGCATAGCTTTTCTTATATTGACTTGGAAACTTTTTGTTCATCTTATCAGCTGAGGATCTGGAGTTTGGGGCATTACTCCCTTTTCTAATGTTTACTTTTATAAACAATATGTTTACATTGTTTTCTTGGCACTATCATATCCTTGGTGAGTGTAATCTATGGATGTTGGCACTAGTATATAAACAATTGTAATTACCAATATCAGTCAATGATTGGATGAAATTTTACAACTTTATTGTGAATCAAATACTACTTGAAATGCATAAATAAAATTTCTCTAGTCCCTTGTTCAATGAATTTGTTTGATCAATGTGAGGTATCATTTTCTCCCGTGCACAGATGCCAATTTGGTGCACCTTATACCTTGCTCGCTAAGGTCGCAAAGGTCTAATTAAATTTTGTTATTTATTGAACTTTTTGAGTTTTATTTTCATATAAATTGGTACTATATCGAGTCTTAAGAGTCTTTCATTTAACTCTTTAACGAGTACATTATGTGCTTGTTATTTTCTTGTATTTGAGGATGGACTTCTGGGGCTACTTTTCTGCTTTTATGTCCTGTAGTGAGTATGATTATCATCTAAAGGTTCTATTTTAATCTAGGCTGCACTAGAAAATTTTTAAATCATTAGGATTGTGATTTGGGAAAAAAAAAACTGATAGACTTTTTGAAAGATGCTACAATCTCAAGCCTTCATTGTTGCGTTATCCCATGTGATTTTCGGTCTATCTCTACCCCTCTTTTTTTTCTACATGTATGAAACCACTTCTTTGTATTGTGCATCCCTTGGCCTACATTGTATGAATTTGTAATTTTCTCAGTTTTTCTACAATTGAGGCTATGTCTACCTTTTTACACATGACTTCATTTCTTATTCTATCTTTTTTCTTATATTACCGCATAACCACCTTAGTATGCTCATTTCAGCCACACATGTCTTACACATATGCTATTTTCTAGCAGCCCAACATTCTGTACCATAAAGCATTGATGGTTGTATGGTTGCCCTATAAATTTTTTTCTTTAATTTAGTATGTATGTATGTATGTATGTATGTATGTATGTATACATATGTATGTATGTATGTATGTATGTATGTACACACACACACATACATACATACGTACATACATACCTACCTACCTACCTATCCACCCACAGGTCAGTTCTGTTTGAATTGATCTTTTCTAAACTAAAACCAAAATCAAACCAAATTTTGAAAAAACCAATCCAAACTGAGTTGAAATTAACAGTTTGGGTCAATTTTGCAGTGTGATTGGTTTCCTTGCACGCCCTTGCTGCTTAATATGAAACTCTTAGATTCTGATGCCCTCCTCTAAAATTCCAACTCATGGATAGCTTCAATCTTAATTTCATCCACAAAGAATATATCAGCTATAAATAGAATGCACCAAGGAATATTATCCTGAATATGCTTGTTAAACTTATCTATAACTAGCACAAAAAGGTAAGGATTTAGAGTAGATCCTTAGTATAAACCCATTGTGATTGGAAACATATGTATTACCATCAATAGTTCTCTCCTCCATTGTACATATCGTTAATCACATTAATTTAACTAAAGAAAACTCCTTTTTTTCCAACAACCACCATAAGACTTTTCTAGAGACTATTACATGCTTTCTCTATATTTTTCTATTAACCTCTGAAGGAGTAAAATAGCTTCCATATTCGACCTTCTTAGAATAAAATCAAATTGGTTCTCTAATATTTTGTGTTACACCTCAATCTATCCTCAGTGATTCTCTCTTAAAGATTCATAGTATAGTTCATGAGTATAATACAATGGTTGTTAAAATAATTTTGAATATCATATTTGTGCTTATAAATTGGTATTATAATGCTCTGCCTATAATTATCAGGCATTTTCTTGGTCTTTAAAATCTAACTGAACAAATTAGCCAATCAAGTTACTCCTACATAAGGATGGCAATGCTTCACTTGTTTAACCCACTTAACATGATTCAATTTGTTGGAGGTCGGGGGTCACCTACTTAATAAAATGGTCAAGTTTAGGTTTGGATTTTTGACCCATTTATCAAACAGGTCTGGTTTGAGTTGACAGATCTTTGACCTAACTTGTATTCGACCTGCCCCAGATCTAGTCCGACCTGACATGATTGCGACCCCTATTCCCATGTCACCTAAACAGTTCCAAACCTCAATAAGAATTTCATTACCTACTTGAACATTTGATCACCACTTTTATCTCAGATACTCCAATTCTGTGTATACCTTAACCACTAAGGAGGAGGATTGCATTTATTATATAATTGTGAGTGGTTTTGGAGTTCACTGCCGGAGCAGTTGTTTTTTACTTGCTTATAGTATGTGATGTATGTCTGCATGGTTGCTTCTTGTATTCTTTAAAATTGACATATCTATTGCAGAAATGAAGTGGGTTTTGTATTATAACTACTTTAGTATACAGTTTAGCTGATCATTCTCTATGTTTTAATTTTTTTAGATATTTGATGTTGCTGCAGATATACCAAATATACGATCACATCATTAGAAAAAATGCACAAGCCCAGACTCTATGTTGAGCAAGATCTTGGGATACCTCTTGACCTACTTGATATTAGTGTATACAAGTAAGAGATCTAGCAATAACTTCACACTGGAACTTTAATTCCTTTTACAATGTTTTAGTTTCTTATTTGCATACTTACATTATTCTCCAGTCCTCCCGGTGTACGCCCTCCCCTTGCATCAGAAGATCAAGAGTTATTGCGTGATGATGGGGTAGCAACACCTATCAAACAAGAAGGTATAAAGAAGAAAGACCGGCCTACAGATAAAGGTGTTTCGTGGTTGGTCAAGACTCAATACATTTCTCCACTGAGCACAGATTCGACTAAACTTGTAGGTGTTATTGCTACATAGTGAAGGAATTATATGCTTTAGGTTCATTTTCAGTTTTGCTGCAGCTATGCACATGGTTGCTAATTCAATATGCATTGGCAATTCTAGTCTTTAACTGAAAAGCAAGCCAAGGAAATGCGGGAAAACAGAGAAGGAAGGAATGCTTTCTTGGAGAATCTTAACAACAGGTACACAAATCTATATCTATTGTTAACATGTTTCTTTAATGAAAGATTTTACTGTAATTAAGAAATTTGACATTTATTTTTGATAATTGCTTGAATTATCTATGTATCAGGGAAAAGCAAATACAGGCCATTGAAGAATCTTTCAAGGCAGCCCAGTTATCTCCTATCCATCAAACTAATCCTAAATTACAGGCTGTGGAGATTCTGCCTTTGTTACCTGATTTTGATCGGTATATTTCGCAAGTTATTGATAGTTATGTTCTTTATCATCATTATACACTTATGTTTTAGTAGATTCACCTGATAGATTGACTGTGTACATTGGGTTTATGGTTGCCCATCTGAGCATGTTATTATCTATTTATTTTGTCTACTCTAAATAAATAGAAGAGGGTGCTTCAGTCGCTTCAATTCTGGCAGGAGTAATAGTTAAAACAAAAAAAATCCTATGGATATCATGGGAGATCTTATATTCTGTTCTCAGTATTGCTATAATCTTCATTATCTATATTACAACTGTTGAGGTTGAACAAGCAAATTGAAACTTCTATGCTGCTTAGTTCTTTCACTCTTGCATTTTTTTTTTTGGTAGAAGTTGGAGCAATCTTGGAGCAGTCCTGTTCTTTCCACTATCACAAAAGAAACATTTGTTGCCTGGGTGCCAGACATATTTGTAGGGTGCCAGGCTATCATTCTGTGATGGATACAAGATCAATCTAGAAAAATATTCTGACAAACAGATTAAATCTTTGATGTTCCATTTTATTACTTGAAAGATGCACTAGTATAAGTAATGTTCCTCCATAAAGTGAGCAAACTTTTCTTTTTCAAGAACAAGCTTTAAGTAAACAGCAAGATTATTTTGTAGTTTATTTATTTAAATTCTGTGCATCTGTGTTTATTTGTATTCTGTGTCCAAAATGACTTTTTGTGTGACAAAAAGGTGTGGAATAATAAGTTTGCTAGATGATTTGACTGATCTAATTATGGGATCAGTTCATATTGGGATTCATTTTAGTTATGTTTGTACAGTTCCTTGTTGATCACTAACTTAGTTGACAACAATTTGCTGTACTAGGTATGACGATCGGTTTGTTATGCTAACCTTTGATGGAGATCCAACAGCTGATGCAGAGCAATACAACAAGTTAGACAGATCTATTTGTGATGAGCATGAATCACAGGTGAATCGTCTTCAAAATGGGCTCACATGTGTGTGTGTGTATTCACGTCTTGTAATTATGCATCTTTCTTTATGTTTGACACTAGATATTTGATAAGTCATACTTTATTTGGCTCTTATACTTACCTTTTTTTTGGCTTACCATTCCCTTCTAGATGGATGCAATTTCCTATGTCGGACCTTGCCTTCTTCCTAGGGGTGAAAGTTGATCGAATAATATCCGTTCGAATCCATTTTTGCATCCAAATCTATCTAGATATAAATAGAAATTTGAGCATCCAACTAATATCTATAGCCATATCCATATTTGTCAAAGAAAAATGGATATGGATATGGATAGGCAACTACCCGATCCGTATCCGAATATCCAATTTTATTTGTAACTATATTTCATTTTATATTGCACTCATTGACTTTTATTAACTTGATTTATCGTCCATTTAGTAATATTTTTGATTCTGTCATCATAAAGTTTAATTATCTAGCTTATATACGTACTTCTAGTATCTAATTTGTATTTGTATCCATTTAAAATAAAAATAGATATAAATTTTTGCATCTAACTAACATTCGTATCCATTTCTATTTTTATCAAACAAAATAATTTGGAATATGTATATACTAGTATCCAATCCGGCTTTAGCACTACAATTCTTCCCAATCTATCTAGACTCATTGTATGGAAATTTGGTAGTTACTCCTCAATTGAATGAGTAAAAAAATCAAAATTGCATAACCAAGAAAGTAAGTCTCTGCCTCCTGACTGCCCTAAGTTTTATGCTTGGCCCCTTTCCTACTAAGGATGCCTTGAGCTAGGATTTCAATACCAATCAGAGAGTTGACACAAGGTTGCGAGCTGGTCTGAAGACTCTGAACACATTTTATCTTCAACTAATTGTACCGTGAACATTAAAGCAGACTCCACATAGATGGGATTAGTCTGCTGATTGAAGTTGGTTATATCAAATTGTTTTTGTAGAACTATTTTTTTCCCAGTAACAAATTAATTTTACTTTGCATTTTGTATTATTTCTTATTGTACAAACTCCCTATATTGATGGATCAGATACTAGAAAATCTTCCCTTATTGCATTGTGGTGGCTGCTTTGTATGCAATTTGGATTCATCCTGTTACTCCATCTTATGTGTTCTCTGTGCTTCCATCATATTAATTGTGTTTTATCATTTTGCAAGTGAAATCTTATGCATCTTACTTGTTGTGTGCTGCTAACATAGAAACATCTTTTTTATTTCTTTTGCAAAATAGAAGCAGGGTGCTTCTTTATATGTTTCTGATGGTAATTTGACTTCGCTATTTTCAAAAAATGGACTTGGTTGTCAGTGGTCCCAGTTTACTGCAATATTAATTAGCTGTAGTTCTTTATGTCAAAAGATTCTTCTTTCTGTCAATGGGGGCAAATGTTGTCAGTGTTTGGTGTGTATTCCATGGGTAAAGTAATGCAGTCATGACATTATTCTTGCATCGTCATTTTGTTTAATTCTTTACTTGCTCCACTCTCAGTGCATGTTATGCTCCTTCACAGGCTATAGTGAAGAGTTTTGTAGTAAATGGTTCAGATCCTACAAGACCAGAGAAGTTTTTGGCATACATGGTTCCTGCACCTGATGAGGTATTGTGTTACTGTTGTTCCCACGCTTAATACCTATCATGAAGCAGAGTTGGAAAGCTTGCTGTTTCATTTTGTGATAGTTCGAAATACTAGCGTATTATCGTGCAGAATTATATATTATTGAAATTCAGCACTTATTCTTATCATTTTTCTGCATACATGTGCATAATGACAGTGTTCCTCTGGCTTATTTTTGGCAGCTGTCAAAGGATATGTACGATGAAAATGAAGAAATATCATACTCCTGGGTTAGAGAGTATCATTGGGATGTAAGTAGCTTGTATGCCATCATATATTCCTTCTTCTTCTTCTTCTTCTTCTTTTCTAATGCACATACAGGAATTTTGGGTTTACATTTGTTTTTCCATACGTGGAAGCACTAATTGGAAAAAAATGACATGCTGAACTTGACTTTTTTTTTTCTTTTCTTTTATGGTTATAGGTAAGGGGTGATGATGCTCATGACCCGGCAACTTACGTCGTTACTTTTGACAACAAAACTGCACGATATTTGGTAATATTAGTTTTTTTCATTATGTTACTGGGGGGTGATATGGTGGTCTTGATGTATGATAAATCTTGTTATGCAGCCTCTACCCACAAGGCTTGTTTTACAAAAGAAGAGGGCAAAAGAAGGAAGGTTTGGAGATGAGATTGAGCATTTCCCTGTGCCCTCAAGGGTGACTGTGAGGAGGAGATCAGCTGTTGCTATTGGAGAATTGAAGGAATCTGGAGAAATATCTGTGAAAAAAGTATGGTATTTCACCTTTCAAATTCAGATAAATTGCACTTCTCGCCAAATCTGTTAAATTTGCACCTATTTAGAATTTGTCATTGCAGAATGATGTGTCAAAAACTTCATAGTGAATTATCAGTGCTAGGCATTTCTTTCTAGGAAGATATGAAAATTGAAACTCGTATGGTTTCGAGCTAAGGTTAATATTAGTTCTGCACTTTGCATTTTGCCGTTTGTCCTGCAGCTAATATATCATTTTGGCATGTCATGGTTGTAGATATGTTATTAGCTTGGGTACTAAGTGATAGATATGACAACTCTGGTTAAAGTGACACATGGGCATGTGAATGTTACAAGTCAGTACATAAGTATATCAATATATAAATCTTAGGTACTGGTTTATGATTTCGTAGGACCACTTTTCATCTGGCTCTTTGGCCTATTTGTGCCTCCAAGATGAAGTGGGCTCTATACATCAAAAGATGTCATCTTCTCCCTTCATCTATACTCTGAGTTTAGGGGCCTTTTGGAGGCTTTCTTGTTGGTAGCATGAGCTTATGTCACTTGGACCCTCCATTTTAAGCTTTCTACAAGTGTTGATGCTTTTGGTCACTTTGACACAGCACAACATGACATGCTAGGCACTCCACTTTGGCTGAAGTTAGCAGAAAGTGTTCAATAGTTGGTACTTTTTCTGGGTGTCATGCAGGGGACTTGTAGTTTTAAGCACTGGACATTTTCCGTGAAGCATGCTGAAGGTTTTCTAGACACTTCAAGGCTGAGCTGAAGCATCCTTATTTTTTCAGTACGAAATTATCAAGTGTATGGACACTTCAGGCAGAGTGTCTTTATATTTCTAATATAAAGTGATCAAGCATATGGACATTTTATGTGCCATTATATTTTTAATATTACGTTATCACAATCATATGAACACTTTAAACAAAATATTGTTATGTTTAAAAATAAATATATCATAGTTAGTTATCAATTTAAGTATCTTAACGCACCTTAACTAGCTTTAAAGAAACCTATTAAATTTGCAAACTCATGATTACACCATTGAATTTATTTGTTAGATATCATCTATAATTCTAGGTTTTTCTCTTTTTTCAAATAGGCCTCAAAGCACACAAACATGTGTGCTTACATATTTATGTAGTGTGTGTATGCATGTATGGATTTGTGCATGTATGTCTCTTCATGTGTATGTGTATGTATACATGGATGTATGTATGTGTGCATGCATGTATATGCCATGTCTCCATGCCTAGGTTTTTAGAGGCAGCCATATGCGACAATTGAGGACACTTAGACACTCAGCATAAGTCTCTAGGTAACCCTACTTAAATTGTGACCAGCAGGGTAGAATCAACAGATCTTCTTCCTACCTGCCAACTGGCCATATGCAGATGTCACACGAGCCCCCCTCTTCTACTTTAAGAATTTGGTGCCTACTTCTGGATGACCGATATCATGTTGACAGCTGGTTGTAAAATCGATTTAATCCTTCCCTGGAGCCCTTTCAATATCAGTTTATGCTTTATAGACTATTGGCAACACCATATTTTATGCTTGGGTGGTGATGATAGTGTTTGTTTATGATTTTCTCCAGTGTTACACAGGAAGCGCATACATTATGCATCATGGAAGTACATTGTGCTGGACGAAGAACATGAATCACGCATGATACATGCATCATCCATGATACACGTGTCTTGCTTGATGCATGCTTATTCATGTATACATCCATTCTTGCATGCACACACCCATACGGATGCAACAAACAACTGAGTGAATATGAATATGTGCATATGCATTCTTGTAGGTGCTGTTTACAGGCATGTTTGGGTACCTGAGTATTATTTGCACGTCTTTGCTTATACAGACATCGATATAGGGACATTTCTACTTATACATCTGTCAGTCTTGTGTGATAGAGGAAGGGAGGAGGACTTGGCTTGGGGTGAGTGTGAACATGCATATGAAATCTATTTACATGGAATTTACTATATCAACGTACCACTTTGTGTCCCTCCTTTTCTCCATTGGAACTTTACTAATAGAATGTTAAACTTGGTCTCATCATTTTAGTCACTTTTAAATGGAAACTCTGCTCTTCATAGATAATCATTTTTGGGAATACAGACATTATCTGCCACCACTCTGGTTTGAACCTGAGGCCTCTCACTTAGAGAGATGGGTACCAACCTCTTCAAGATAATCAAAGAAGAAAATTTTCACACTACTGTTCACTTATTCCCCAACAGTCTATCCACCTTTTTGCTTATCTCTTCACCACCAAATTATAGGGATCTTAGCTTCCTACTCAAAAACTTCCAATCCACTAAAATACCTGGGCTTCTTCAAAACTAATTAGTACCAGTAAGTTTCATGTAAATGCTAGATAAAACTTTGGAGCTTTCTTCTTTGTTTTTCTTGGACCGATTCATTAATGTTTGCAAGGCTTTTTAGGTATGGTCACCCAATTTCATATGCCACGTATGCCTACATGGGTTCCTGCTGGGATTCTAGACCTTTTCTCCATTTTATTTCTTCTCTCTTCTATCATGTTATTGAGCACACATGCCTTGTTGGGTTATTTTTAAGAAATCAGAGCCTGGTGTTTCACATTCCTTGCTAGGCGTTTGCATTGTAACTGGAGAGAAAAAAATATAAAAATATAGCTGATAAATAGAAACAAAGGCAAAACAAAAAGTCTATTTTATAACACTTTCTTGCTCTATCTTCCAGTCCCCAAAGTCAAGGTGTGAGCACTTTATTGTCACCATATCTGAACTCAGATTGTTTGATATTCTGCTGTCTGTACTTAAGCAAGGACCCTTGGTGCACTGCTGTGGGCTGTAATTAGGCAACATCAGTCTGATTTCTATTTGATAATATCATCATCCCCGTATAGTCTGTGTCATAACCTCACAATCTAAAGAAGTGGTCATGATGGCATGTACTTCTACAACTACCTGCTACATGCCCAGTGTACTCGTAGAATATTTTTGGCATCCAAGTGCAAAAGTGGTGATAGAAGAGGAGAGTTTTTGGGATGCATAGTGCTGATAATTGTTGAAGCCACATATCTGTGTATGCAGTCTCTCTCTCTCTCTCTCTCTCTCTCTCTCTCTCTCTCGCTTGCTCACCCTGGTGGAAAGGGGGAGGGAGGTTTTCAACATTGTCAACCTTTGTGAAATAAAACTCTTATTGATCAATCTACTGAACAATCACACTAAGAGTGGTATTTACAGATTGTGATGACATCTGTAATTGAGGTGCTCGGAGATGTAACTAGGTGTATTTCCATCTGGCTTCGTGTACAAGACCCTTCGAACTGTTAAACATTTGTTCATGTGGTAGCCTTAATTTTTTTTTATAAAAAAAAATACAAGTTAATTTTCATAGTTTGACCACATGCACTTTAAAAGTTTGCAGTGTATAAAACAATTTTATTAAGGATATTTAAAAGGCTGATTTTATCAATTATATCCTTGGGGATAATTTTTTTCCCATTTAATACCAGCTAAGTGCCACTGATTTTGAATCCTTCATTTTTTTTCTTGTTCTTTTATCTTTTTCTGAGGAGTACATTGTTTCTTCATCCATTGCTGCTGCCATTCTAGTTACTTCATTGATTCACTGAGCATGCCAAGAAACAAAAGTTATTAGAAGTAAAATAAAATGTTAGTGTCTTTATATATATTTTTTTTTCACGTTGATGATTCATATTACAATTATCTCCATTTGTGTTCAATATGTCTCTTGACATTTTTCAGGATCAGATAGATATTATGAGTTCAAAGCGAGGAAGGTTTTCAAGGGATGATGACTTTGAAAGACAGCATCAACTTGCACAAATGGATGATGTGGATCAGTTCAGCGGGGAGGAAGACATGTCTGATTAGTTACTAGCAACGAACCATCTCATGTAAAGAATATTTATATGTCAAGAGATGCATGGTAATGGACTATTGTTAATCCAGGCGGAGATACAGAGGCACATCCAACCACCATAGATGTTAGCTGAGGTGGTAGTGTTTCTCCATATGTTTGTTCCAATTATCAGGCATGTGCTTACAAGTGATGGTTGGCCTTTTTGGTAATAAATGAAACTTGATTTAAAATGTTGCAGGTATTTGCAATTGTATCGCTACATGTTGAATTTATTCGTCATGATAGGTCCTATTCTTTTTTCACTTGGTTTCATGTAAATGGAATGAACTTTTAGAGCCCTTTAGGTGTTTTTTTCTTAATCACCAGCTGGTCCTCGCATGGAGAATCTCCTTCAATTTTTACAGAATTCTTTACCTTTAATGAGTTAAGGTCTACCTACTACTGTTAATTACCATGTCTGTGAATCTGTTCCGCCACCACATTTGCTACCCAGATACTGCTTAAGGAGTAGGAATTCTAATATAGGTAAACATTTCTTAATGTAAAAGGCAATAAGTTCTCTTTTTTTAAAGAAAATAATGAAATGCTGTTTAATTGGCAAATAAATCTATTTGACTCAAGATACCAATGAATAGTTTTCTAGTTGTTCAACTTCTCCAAGGGATAGTGAATTAGTTGTTTAATGTGTAAAGCCCTGAAAAAAATGATTCTGTTATTCTCATAATATATCATATTTAATGTCAATGATTTTTTTTTTAATAACAATTGTTAGTTAATGAGTTATTATTTTTCCTTAAAGCTTTTTAATTAATGGTAGCAATTTATGGCTACTGATACTTTTTAAATTAGCTGGCCAGATGAGTGAAACAATTAGTTGGGGGATTGTTTTTCCTGACCCTACCGAGAATTAGAATTTTAGTTGGGAGAATCCTTTCATGTTATTTTGCTCTCCCATTTCATAGCTTCCCTTGAGTTTTGCAGCCCCTTCAGCTTGTGATTGCACAGGGTGGCATTTCATGCAGTTATCTGAAGAATGCATGGTGACAGGGTGCTGTTCTATATGATACCTTCTAGAGCAATGGAACTTGCTATGGGTGCATATTGTTAACCAGGCATCTAGATATGTGTTAAAGAAGGTCCAACCCCATAAGCACTACTATGCTACTGTCTCAGTTATCTTGTGATGTCTTAATGTTTATTTTCTTGTGTAGAAAACTAAGCAGGAGTCTTAACTCAGGTGGACTTACCATTCATTTTTTTAAAATGATACTTCTATCCATTTACCATTTCTGTTTCAATTAGATTCCACAAGCACTGCAGAAAAAGCCAAAAAAAAAAAAAAATCTTGAAGGAGCACTGTTATTGCAGTTCCTCGCTGAAGGTTTTGCCTCTTTCAGGTGAAACACTCTTAAGATGCAGAGCCAAGAACTGTTCTTTTTCAATCTACCAGGCACTTGATTGGTGTTACGGATAACTCATGTGGTCCTAAATTCCTCAGCATCAGATGTCAGTAGTAAGTACAGTTGTGGTGGTTGAATTTTCCCGTCTTCAACTGTATCCTCTGTATATGACGATTTTCTAGTTATCTATTGTTTCTTTTCTCTGTCTTTTTTGTTTTATTACAAAATAATCACTTATTTCAAAAACAAACAAATTCTTTACATTTTGTAACATTAGATGCGAGTAGTTCTTGGCTGTCTTGGTCTTTAATGTGTTGTGTTTTGTGACATTAGATGCAGGTAACCCTTGTGTGTCTTGGATTAAAGTGGCACAGGTGCAAGTCTTGGCAATCCCTTTTAAAAGATTATGTTAGAGATGATGTTTATACTTATGGTTACCAACAATTTTTGATTCCTGTGCAAATCATTTAAATGTGGCCGTAGGCCTTCTTGTTTAGGTTTTTCATTGTACACCTGTGTTAATTATCCTATATGCTAACATGTTAGATGTTTCTTAAACTTAATGGGCATTGCTAACAAGTTGCTTTAACATGTAGTATAGCCATAATTTTGGATAAAAATTGTTATCCTTACCTTTCATGAACTTGGAAAGGTGAAAGATTTCCTACTCTCATCGGATTATATTCAATGTATATTAATTTGAAAATACTTTTGCACTTGTCCGTATGGAGAAACTGGACAAGAATTCTTCAGATAAATGAGTGAAAGATGTTATATTGAAGATGATAATGAGGTTGGTTGGCTCAACATGTGAACATAATGTGGTAGTTATCAGCAACAATATATTTAAATGGTCAACTATTCTTGGTGAAGTCTTTCATCATAGAAATGCATTCTTCATTACTTTTATGTTGAAGAGGCTTGTCTGTATGTCAAGCATGAACTCTTGATTCATGGTTAAGATGTGATATGTGATTGACTAAAAACCAAGGTTTTTCAGTACCAAACATCATATTGGCAGTCCATTGGTACACTCCTTACCAAGTGTCGGTATAGTACATACCTAAGTACTAGCACTCAGTATGGTGGGAGTATGGAGTCTCGGTACCCTATCCATATTGTACACCATGTGCATGGCGGTATAGTCTGCACCTCAAAAGTGTCATATCTACAAGCAAGTTTGTCAACTTTTGATCTATTAGCGTCATGTTGTATCACATATGTTCAGTGGATTAGGCAATTACATTTTCAAGCAAGACAACAAGGTAGATAGGATTTTGAAATTTTCATTCTTTTGATATATATGTTTTTGTGTATCAACTTGAATGCTAATGTTAATGAAGGGTTGAGAGGTTTAAAACAAGTTTTAAAGTTTTGCACATACACACAGCACATGCACATGTACACGACATTATATTGCATATGATAAGCAGACTAGACAGTTACATTTTCAAGCAGCTCAACAAGGTAGATAAGATTTTGAACTTTTCATTTTGTTGAATGTTTATCCATAATGGTTTGAAAGGTAACGAATGATTGCTAGGTTCCAAATGAGTTGTAAAGTTCCGCACACGTATAATATATTCAACCTGTTGGTGATTTCTTTAGTTTTTTTGGATTATTCATCAAGTTTCCCTAAACCTCGCACAGCTCAATGAAAACTCATGCTTGTATAAGCTTTATGCAATTTTTGCACATGATATACCGTTTTCATGATAATGAATTATTCTGGAACATTGCTATTATTTATCATTGGGATGTTCTTAATGATATCAATAATTTTCAATTTGTTAATGTTTTCCTAATTGTCAAACATATTACCATGTCTCTGACAGGCAAAAAACTATCTTCACTATCCTACTTTCTGTAGCATGACTAAACTGTCCTCTTCAATCTAATCGTTAAATTTTAGAGCTCTTTTAACCTCTGAATGATCCAATGATCCAATTCAGAGGAGAGAGTTGAATGATTTTTATAAGAATGAAGAGGCAAATGTTCTGTCGAGTCTGTGAACAGTAAATGGGCTAATTCTTGAACTGGGTAACCTAGTCTGAACAGGGGAAAAAGAAAAACCTGCAAGGGCAAGGGAGAAAACTGAAATTACATTGAAAATTCATTTATTTTTGAGTCTTTATATATGATCTTACCAGTATGTACCTGGATTATGACAACTTGAATCTTAGGAAACTAGACATGTCCAAATGATCATTTAATTAAAGTTATCCTAAGCTTTAAACTGAGCATATGACTAAAGAAATTATAGCAATATAATGATATCCCTTGCCCTATCACAACACTTTCCAGTCATCATAACTTGATCTTGACACTGTTGGTTTCTCTAACACATGAATACATGTCTTCTTGTTGGTTGAATCTCCACCTGTAATTGTTGGAATGCTATGTCTGTACTTAAATCTGAAAATAAATGCATTAATGAAAATCAAAGATTAAACTTACAGGCATTTGAGTCTAATCATAGTAGTTGGGTTTCCTAATGCGGAACTCATCTTTAATCTAGCATAGTTTCATGTTTCTATACTCAATTGCAAGGTTATAAATCCTGTGGGACAGGATTGTTCTGGTTTTCCCATAAAATGGGATGCACTGCCATCCTGTCGCGTCCCGACACTTGGGATAGAGAATGTCTCAAGACGTCCTGATCGGGATGCTGGGATGCTATCGGGACGGTCCTGTCCCGACACATGGGATGGTACCCCGTTTCAGTATCCCACGGGACGTCTCGTTGGGACCTGAATCCATGCTCAATCGAAATGTGTCTAGTGACCTCTTAGGTTGTGATTGAAGAATACTGCTCCATTGTTTGGTTGTGGATGCATCCTATCATGAAGATGAGCATTTCTGTTGGAACCTTGAGTCATGGATAATTGATCATGGAACTTGATCACCATTATCTTCACATCAATGACCAGATTCAATGGTATTTTCTTTTGCGCATCATTGTCATTAAATCCTCAGCATGTAATGATTGAGTATGATGGTTGATGCGCTGTTGATGAATAATTAAACACATCATTCTTGAACCTCAGATCTTTGACCACTAGATTTTTGTATGGTTGATCTTCAATAATATCATCCGTTCTGTATCCCCTGTATATGTGAAAGCCAGCAATTTCTTGAATTGCATCATTAGATCATCTGTCTGCTTCACCAAGCTGGTGATATTATGATCGACATGGTCCAACCGTTCATTGTGTTGTTGAAGCTTTTCATCATGTCTTGCATCTGTACTCTGTCAGCATGCTAATGAAGAATATGATCTGATTCTCACATTATTGATCTTCTAAATCTGATATGATTTCATTGTGTTAGATTTGATAACCAGATTCACAATGGCGAGATCTATTTTTTTGCAATCAGGGTTGAGTATAAAGAAAGGGGAAATGTTGAATCAATTTCATGATCAAATTGAACTTTCAATCATTTTCGATCTCTCAAAGAATGATCTTACTGTTGCATATAAATGCGTGATAAATTGAACCATGAGGATCAGAATCTTAATTCGAATTATTGATTTAACTAACCTAATTGTAGCCTTTAAACTAATTTTATATCTAAAGAAAACAGTAAAGGCATTTATTCCCCTGATTCTGTTAGAACACTAGCACATCATCAGAACTTGGTGCTAACATAATTTTTGTTGCTTATAACTCATCTGACAAGGCATTTAGTTCAGTCATCTGAAACTATATACAGCGTGAGCTAAAATAATTGATTTGATGTCAAAAGGCAGTCTTCTTTTTTTAAAAAAAATAGAATAGAGGAATTTGACATCAATTTCATTGTGTGAAGCTGACGGAATGTCAATGCATCTCCTAAGGAGTCAAACTTATGAACCACAATGTCAAACTTTAGGATGAAATAGTGGGAAGGTGTTGTTAGGAATTCTGCTTAATTACAAAATTTGGTCAATGAAAAAAATAATTACTTTGAGCATGCACATCATTCATACTTCATAGACTATCTTCACTAAAAGATGAATTGAGTGAATCACTATAGTAGTTCAAGGGGCAGGGTCCTTTTCTTAAATAAATATAAATCAAATGTTGGATTTTACTTGCACTAATATTTTGCACTTGCAACGCATGTGTGAGAGATTTGAAACAGATAGCCTCATGACTCTTGGCTCTTAAAGTAGGGAAAAAAAAGGGTTGCAGGAGTCCAAAGGGGGTTGAGTCGAACTCAGGGGGTGGAGAGACACCCTGGAATTTGCGTTATAATGATAGAGATAGTAATATTCTTGAGTTGCATTTGCATAAATTACCTTGCCTATAAAAGGGTAGTTATATGAATAAATTAGCATAACAAAGTAACTGATGCATAGACAATTATCTATTACTTAATATCTTGCATGAGTGATATGGATTACAACAGCATACATCTGGCAGTATTCACTGCAACCTTTATTTTGAAGTTTAAAAACAAGGAGATCTGATAGCTTGTTAATCAAATTTGAGGTCTTTTAATTTTTAATTTTTGTAGTAAACATTTTTATTCACTCTTAAACAGGATATATCAGAACCATACAAAGTTAGGTGTTGTCTGTGCCACTGGTACAATTTCACACGGTTCATGGTTCACTCTTAAACAGGGTATATCAGACAACCATACAGAGGTGAGGTGGTCTGTTATTTACAGTTTTGCATGGTATACAATCGCTCTCCACCACGATGATTAAGGCTTGATTAGCAAGCCAATTGAAGTGTTATGTTGCAGTCTATTGGGATTTGTGTCACTCTTGGGATCTAGCATCTGAAAACATCTTATACTAATTGTTCATTGAAGCTTTATGCAAGCAATATATGTATCACCTACATGATTGGCTTTTATAAGCTCGATTTGCTTAAATGGTTTTTATGTCCCAACTTTAGGGCTTTGATATGTCTATAGTTTTCTAAGCCAGCTTAGTGTTATTGTTATATATGATGATATGATGGAACTTATACAGAAATGTGGTGCTTGCTTAATATTTAGAGCCAAATAATCACATTTGATGAGATAATTGTGGAAGAATCCTTCTGAGAACTGTTTGTTTTCATAAATGTGCAGGGTATCATGATGCAATGACTGGAGGTCAGTGGTCTAGTGGTGGACTTGCCACTATCAAACCCAGATTCCAGAAACATCAGACCTGGAAGCCTGGGATAACTAAGGCAGCGATATTTTTCAGAGATAGGACAGATATGCTTTTCTCTGCAAAATTTGTTGAATAAGAGATTCACGTTACCATAGGAGGGACTATTTATATCACAGTGCATTTACTATGTTATTCGCTCTTGTGGTTCGAATTGAAATTACATTAATACATAATTGTTAACTACTGACTATATGATTATTTTTCATTTTTGTAGATAAAATATCTTTGGTTTTATTGATGAAAAAAATGAATTCCAGCTAAAGTTTCTAGCGTCTTCTTTTCTGGTTTTTGTATGAGCAACATGTAGAGGGCCAGAGGCCATATGAGAGTCTATAATACTTTTTTGTGGGTTAAATCCTCTTTAACTTCAGCTGAAATCTGGCCTCTTGAATTGCCTTGCTACTATTAATCAAACCCAGATGACAGAAACAGCAGACATGGAAGTCTGGAATAATTGAGGTAGTGGTATTTTTCAGAGTTAGGGTAGATTTGCTTTTCTTTACAAAATTTGTTGAACCAGAGATTCACATTACTATAGGAGGGACTGTTCACATCACAATGCATTTAATATGTTATTCACTTGTGCAAATTGATATTACATTAGTACGTAATCGTTAACTACCACTTTGCATGATTATTTTCCATTTTAATGGATAAATTATCCTTGGTTCTAATTGATGAAAAAGTGAATTTCCAGCTAAAGTTTCTAGTGTGTGCGCACACAAGTTTTTTCCCCCACAGTGAATGAGCGCACTGGCCATGCGAGAGTCTAATGTTTGACATTTTGTGGGTTGAATCCTCTAAAATTTGGCCTTGCAAATGTTAAATGTTTTCTTATTTAGTCAGCTTTGTAAGATCTTTAATTCAGATCTATCAATAACTCTCCAAGAGTTGCTCTAGATGTATAAGTCTCTCCCCAAAGAAAATATTTTAAGGTTGAAGCTACTGCTTGGAACAACGTGCAAGGAGATAGATGCAATTGTGAAGGTAAACAGTTACATATGACAGACTTGGGTTTTTGCAAGCTCTTCATCAGGATAGTGTGAAGGAAAATGCTTCATTTCCCCCAAAACCTCCCCAGCACTTGTTCATCTCATGGTCTGTCTTGGGCTGTTAGGAACAAAGTTTTACATTTTGATCCCTAATAAATCACTGACCCACCATATTTGGTGCTAAAAAATCACATTTACACCTGGTACAGGATATTATTAGGTAAACATAGCAGCATCCTAGTGTTAAACATCAGCCCAGCTGAAAATGCTGGATTGATTGTTGTAACTCACTAAGATAAATGCTAGTTTGATTGTTGTGACTTGCTAAAAAATGCCTCTTTTCATTGTTAGGTAGGATAAATCAAGTAGAATCTTTTTCATGCACAATTTGTCATTGATCCGTGTTCCATAATACATAAAGAAAATTCCACTCTGTAGGGTTAACTAACGTCACAGAGATTAGGTGGAAAGTGGTCGGTTAACTAACATCGGCGAGATCAAGTGGAAAGTGGTCTGTCTTTTGGAATCTCTGGGCTGGTTCTACGTCACTCCTTGCTTTTCTAAAATGCTAAATCGTTCTGTTTGTATTATTAAGCTTTCTGTGTACTTCATGATTTCTTTCATCTTTTCATCAATGTGGTAACGGTGGCTGCAAGAGCACGCACCCCAATATCTCCTATTTGGTGATCTCATCCTGGTTGGCATGACTAAATCTGACCCTGGATAGCATGGCTGAAGACATAACAGGAACCGATCTGTTCGCATCTCCTGCCTGGTTCTGCGTTCTTGAACGGGCTTAAGATGAATTGCGGATTTATCAGCAAAGCAAATTGGAAATTTTCTTCTAAACTGCATGGTTCTGGTTCAGCTATGCCGAGTCAGGACTATCATGTTGTAAAACTGGCCTCAAATATTTGGAACACCGGCTCAAGCTGTTGTGTTGGGTCTATGGATTATGGGCAGATTGGTTCGGGGTCCAACCAGCTCACCTGTGCCTGTTAGCTCTTTGGTTAGCAATGGTGCTTTGCCTAAAATGTAGATCTGTGCAATAAAAGGCAATTGTCAAGGCCTTAGACCATTATGATTACACCTAGTTTAAAATGGCCAGCTAGAAATATAGCAAGTTTGGATATGCACTGTTAACTACCGTATGAATGGTGCTATTTGGACCATTAGCTTTACATCTAATGAATTGTAAACTAGCTCTGCATTTAATGATCGTTAATCTGCAATGAAACATGCATTTGATTGTATCATGTATTTTTGGAGTCAGAATTTGTTGCAGTCAACTCCTTATCGTCTGTTGTCGGTGATAAGCACTTACAAAATAGTATCCTCACAGACTGGAGTTGTGTCCGACGGAGATCCTCCGATATTTAAGTCAGAGCGAAAATTGGTGAACAGTAGTAGATTTGAGTATCGAGTGTAGTAGAGCTTCAATCAGAAATGTCTTACCAATATTGTTCTCTTACCCTTCTTTTATAGATGAATGTGATGTAACTGTCGAGCACGTGGTCCTGCTTTTAATTATGGAGTTAGTGGATTGTTAATTTTCAGTAATTATCGTGACACGTGATCGATAACCGTTCATAACGGTTACAGCACGTTGAGTAGAGTGGCCGACTATATGTCGGTTATCTTAGTATGTCGATAAAACGTCCGAGTGACCATCGACTAATAGTTCTGATATATCGACAATCTCAAGTCGGAGATTGTTCTGTTATTGGTCGGTAGTAGTCGAGTGTCAATCAGTTTGTCGATCATGAGTCAGTGTCCGAGCGAGGGGAAGGAGGCGGGAAGGATGGGCGAGGGAAAAGGAAGGAAGCGAGCCGGGAGGCCATGAGAGAGAGAAGACCGACCGCCGATGACCTATTGGCTTTACGTTGGTGCAACGTGGAGGTGACGTTCATCTTCGTCAGCGGGATCACAATAGGTCCAATTATTAAAAAATTATTGATTAGAATGGTTCTATCCTATATATCTGGGATCATTCAATATATCTTTCTGATGAAATTATTTGAAAATTACTTTTTGTTTTACATTCTTAATCAAGATAAGTCTAAGTTTTGGTACAATCAAAAGATCACTAGGAGCTTAAGTTTTAGATATGGGATTAAGAAGAGTTCCTCTTTTTGACTTCTGCTCCAAATCTAGCAATCTTAGAAATCTTTTTAAATTTAGCATAGCGTTGGGCTGTCTACTAGGTTTTTCAACCTTGGGGGGATCTCGAGAAGAGTTCTTGGAATAGTCCGACAAGTATTTCTCGACTATGAAGATTTTGCGGTATTACACCGACAACTTAAAGCATATAAAGATAGTCTAGAGCTGTCTTATGCAACCGACTGAGGAGAATATGAGCCAAAGAATGTTGATAACCTACCGATCAGGAGTTCAATAATTTACCTATCTACTATTTATAATAACTGTTGCGGCCAATCCCCCCATCGCCTGATCGCCGGTGTCGCACACCTGCAAGAAAAATCCTCACTGACCGGAGATGCCTCCGGCGGAGACCCTCCGACGGTCAAGTCAGAGAGGAGACTAGGCAACAGTGGAACTCAGCAAGAGGGAGAGAGAGCTAGAGAGCTCAAGAGCTTAGAGGCACTTACCCTTGCTTGAGAAAGCTTGAGATAGCTTGTTGCCTTACCCTGTTTTATAGTAGAATGCGGTATGGTCCCGCCATAAATGATGCAGAGAGTTGTCAAATCGTCGGGGGCTGTCAAATCGACGTGGGTTGTCAGGTCATCAACCCATGTCCTTAGCAGGATAGTGCCCCACGGCGGTCGTACAGCATGTTCTTGGCAGGAGAACAGCCCATAGCGGTTGTACGGACTGGATGGGCTGGCCAACTATATGTCGGTATTCGGCTGCCGGAACGTCGGGTGATAACCCGGAGACACCGACAGCTGATCTGGTGCCTTGCGGAAGTCGAACGTCGGCTGCCATCCCCGACAGTCAGTCGATGATTTGGGTTCGGCCGCTTGATCGGTCAGAAACAGTATGAGTCTGTTCGACCGACATACTTTTGGTCGGATATCGTCGGCAGCTATTATCGGCAGTCATCGTCGGAGTTGTCGTCGGAGTCGTCCGTCGGTCTGGTCGGTAGAGTCGGACGTCGGTCGGATCGATCTGAGGATAAGTCGGCGTATAGGGGTCGGTCGGTATATCCCAACAATAACCATAACCAATGATTCAGAATATCATAAGTCATGGAGGTAATTATGATGTACAAATGGCATTTTAACTATTCTAAATTAGTCATCCATAACTACATGATCGTAGGTGTGCCGTATTAATTACCCACTAGCGCCCCTATCAATTTTGTAACTCCGAATTAGGTGCTCTCAGAATTAGATCGATGTGATGACTACATGATTTCAGAATTTATGTGATTGCAGAAGGTCAAAAAAAAAAAGAAAAAAAGAAACTGTGATTCAAAGCTTAGGCTGAGTTTATTATTAAGGCAAAGCCTGAGGATTAGCTAGATGGCTGATTCAGATTGTAATTGTCGATATGCTAAATCATAAGAAATTATCACTGAGCAATAATTATCAAGCTTATTTATTTTTCAAATACATGTTAAATTAGCATGAATACTGTAGATGAAAACATTTATACACTACCGGCAGTAAATATATTCCACTTGAGAAATGAGAAAAATAACATGAAGTAAATGAAGACAAATGAGGATGGAACAATGTCAATTCAAGTCGGAAACCCGTCCCCAAATTATAAAACGGTCTAACAAACACACACACACACACACATATATATATATATACAGAGAGAGAAAGAGAGAAGGATATTTGATCCCTAATAAACCACTAACCTGCCATATTTGGTGCTAAAAAATCACATTTACACCTGTTGCAGGATATTCTTAGGTAAACAGCAGCATCCTAGTGTGAAAAATCGGTCCAGCTGACAATGCTAGATTGATTGCCATGACTCGCTAAAAGAAATGCTAGTTTGATTGTTGTGACTTGCTTACATATTCCTCTCTTAATTATTAGGTAGGATAATTCAAGTAGAATTTTTTTCATGCACAATTTATCATTGATCTGTGTTCCATAATACGTAAAGAAAATTCCAATCTGTAGGGTTAACTAGCATCAGGGAGAATTAAAGGAAGGTGGTTGGTTAACCAACATCAGAGAGATTAAGTGGAAGTGGTCTGTCTTTTGGGATGTTCAAGATGGTTCTACGTCGCTCATTGCCTTTCTGAAATGCTAAACCATCCTCCTGCATTCTTGGCTCTCTGTGAAGATGATTTCTTTCATATTTTTATCAGTATGTGGTCAGCCTCTGCAACTGTGACTGCAAAAGTGCACATTCCAAAATCTCCTACTCGGTGATCTCACCCAGGTTGGCATGACTAAATCTGAACCTGGATGGCATGGCTAAAGACAGCAGTAACTGACCTGTTCGTTTCTCCTGGCTGGTTCTGCATTTTTGGACGGGCAATTGGTCAATGGCAGGTCGGTTTTATAGATCTATGTAATAGAAAGCAGTGAAACCTGATCCATCTAGACCGATTTTGAGATGAAGTTATGACTTTAATTCAAAATTTTGAAAAAAAAAAAAAAACAGAGAGAGATCATAACAAGAGAGATCGCGATCCCTTGTCCAATCCTTATCACTAGGTGATAAGGCCACCAAATGATGGCTGATGCAAGATCTCCAGGTCGATACAAACCGCCAACGGCCGTTGGAGGCCCGTACAACTAGCGAACGCATAAAGCCAGTCTGATCCTTTTTACAGCCATCTTTTACTTAAACCCCTCATGCCCTATGTTTAGCATCACTGAGCCCTCTCCCTCCTCTTCCTTCCCTTTCTCCTTCTCTCTGGTAGCTGACGAGCCACTATAGTCCAAGAATCAGCCACTGAAAATCCCCTTTCTCTCTTTCTCTCTATCCCACACTTGTCTTGTTTTGGTTTGATTTTGTGCCTTCTAAATCACCAAAAAATCGCTGCTATCGACCACGATCGCATTTCTATTGATTGCCGGTGAGTCTTCTTCCCTCACCCTCTTTTATTTTCTCCTCGAATGAAGCACGATCCTCTCTAATTCTAGCCGATCTAACAGTCAGTTCTATGATGTTTTCTTTGAGTTCAGTTACTTTTTTTGACCGCCGCTGCAGTCGACTGCCTTAGCTAGTCGATGACTACCCCAACCACCTTGGCCCAATGACCACCAAGGCCCCCTTCTCCCTCTTTTCTCCTATTCCATTTCCTTTCCCTCCCTTCCTCTCCATTATCAATTTCTTCCAATTCTTTACTTCTTCCCAAATTTCTTCATTAATTAATTAATCATCTATTAAACATTTTTACTTTGTATTTATTTAATTTCTAATTTTAACATATACCTAGATACTGCTAGCATCAATAGAACGAATCTCGACTCTAATCCAACGCAAACAAATTCTTTACCTCTATTGATTTATCCAGACCAAGCCTAGTTTTTATTAATTAGATTAATTTTTCTTTAACTTGAGAATTAGGTTTGACATAGGGATTTTAATTTAATCCACATGGATCCGGATATTGAATGATTACGATCAATTCCTCTGTATATAGGTAACCATGAACTTTATTTTGATATTTATTTAGATAATTATTATATCCGAGGGTTGGTCGAGATCTCTGGATGTTAGGTCAAATTCAATGATCTGAACTAGAATTTACTATCACAAAAATTAAATAATCCACTACTTTTTAGAAGCCTAATAGGTGTTTAATCATTTTAGATTTTGGTTAATATTCTGTTTAGTGTAGTATCATGAAAATCTAGGACAAAAATTTGTAAGTTCTCTACTCTTAGTATATTTTATCATGCATATAATATGATTTTCTAAATTTATCTACTGCTATAATAAATTATTTTAATTAAATATTTTATATGCTCTACATGAAATACCTATAAAATATTGGATTGAATTTATATGGATAATTTTTCATTAAATATGTTACATGTCAATTTTATTATTTTCTAGTTCGATTATAATCAACTGAATTTAAAATCTAGTCTCTTTCTGGACCTCCCATGAAGCAATCATTAGCACTCACTGACAAATGATGTATTATAGTTAGAAGCTAATTTTTCTTTTAGACCTAACCTAATAGGACTAATCACTGACATATGCTGTTGAAAAGATATTTCTTCGTGTGATATTAAAGCTAATTTTCCTTTTGGACCTCTAATAAGAATGATCATCGATGCATGACCGACAGACAGCATGTTGCAGTCATGATCTAATCTCTTTTAAAACTAGCCACAGATCGATCGTGACTATAATTCGAAAGACTAAGAAAATGAGTGAAAGATCAATTCTTAATTGTTTGAAGAATTATTTCGAGTAAATACATATTTCAATTCTATGTTAATCGATATCGCATGTTTTTATACTCGTTAAAATATTTTTATAAAAAATTATATAATTTTAAAATTTATTTTTTTTATAAAATATTTATTTAAATTAAATTTTAATAATTTATCAAGTCCATAAAACTTACTTCTATATTCTATTCTCTTTTAGATGCTAAAGAACGTATGAGACTTCAGCTGCAGTGAGGAGCTTGGGACCTGAATACATTTTGCTTAATTTATTTTTAAAGTAAATATTAATATATTTTTATTAATCTTTATAAATTATTTTTATTGAATAAAAATATTAAAAAATTATTTTTATTATTACTGTTTGAAATTGATATGAAAATGAAAATAGATCATACATACCCTCTATAGACTTAAACTCTAAAGATGTACGGCTATTTGACGCATCCCCTGGGCCATGGATCGAAGCATGACAAAAGCACTTGTCAAGGCCATTATGATTACATCTGGTTTAAAATGGAAAATTAGTAATTGAAAGTTCGGATGTGCAGTGTAGCTGCCTTCCGAATGATGTTATGCCGACCATTAGCGGTAGCGTTTAATGAATTCTAATCCAACTCTATATTTAATGATCCCTAATCTGAAATGAAACACAAGTTTGATTGTATCATGTAGTTCTCCGGTTACAGAACTTATTCCAATGGCTCTTGCCCTTGCTGAGCACACTCATGGCAAAAGGTGCCTGGTAGCTTGCTGCTATGTTTAGAGAACGTACAAATGGAGAGTTTGGGAAAAATAAATAGCAACTAAATATAAGTAGTCCATATTTTCACACAATGATTCAGTGGCACATCTACAAGGCCACCAAGTGCCAGACTTACCTCCTGCAAATATCAAGTGGGAAGAAAAAGATTAAGCAATATAGATAAATAATGCCACAAAATTGCAGAATGATCTTTTTGAAGGAATGACCCACTACTGACACGTGGCTTTACCTGGAAGAATGCTACATTTTTTGCAGAACAAACATTCCAAACCCAATGCCTAGAAAAGTTGCAATGGCGATGCCAAAAATGCCTGCAAGAATACCAGGAACTATTAAAGAACTCCAACCTTTGGCAGTTGCCATTCCACATGCTGTTGTAGGCCCCCCAACATTGGCATTTGAAGCGATGAGCAGCAACTTCTGCTCAAACCCGAGCAACCTTCCAATCCCAAGAAGCACAGCAAGATGCACAGCAATTTGAACTAAAGCAAATGCAAAGATACCAGGTGTCGTGTTGATAACATTCCAAATGCTACCGTTTGCTCCCACAACAGCAAAGAAAACCTATTCATGCATTCCAAAATTGGAAAAAAAAACAGATCTTAAACACCTGAAAAAAAAATTTGCATACGCACCGAATAAAACTGTATGATTCTGCTGCTAAAATTATAATTGCTGCCGTTTGGAGAAAACTAATGGCTTTAGATTTTATGTACTTAAAACTACCGTAGTTATGCAAGCAGTTTTTTTTCTCCTGATCCTATACATAAAAAAGAAGACAACGACCAGCCTACAAGCAAAGTTCTTCACGGCAGGCTGCTCAGGACCTGATGATAATGGTGTTATGTGTACATATTTGTGCCTCATGTTAACTCTTTTGAAGAACATCTGCAGCCAGACCACTAAAAGTACGGCAATTGGCTTGAATTAAGTTATTGATCTCCTGGGCACAATTATATCTGGAGCCAAAATTGATGGCAACGAGCGGAAACCAAATAGTCTATGTAAGGAATCATAAAGAAGGAAAAATGCCAATAACTTTGAATTTAATTATGTCCAGATATCTCTTACAGACATCATCACACTCATCATCTTAGAATATTTTGTGCATTCATGATAAGTTTCTCAAATAATTTTGCAATGCATATTTTAGAAACTTGAGATCATTCTTTGACACGTGTTCATTAGCTAGTCCACTTGAGACCACAACCAAGTTTGACCATCTTAAGAGAATGTTTAGGACTTAGGAACACTGACACACCTAAAATGCACTGCTTTATTTGAAGTATTTTTATATGATGCCCAGGTTTGAGTTGGATTGGGGATTAATATTAGTAAGCATTTACCTGTATTAATTTGTGATGTAAATACTTTTGAATTACATGTGCATAATATGGTGAAGGCGACATAGGCCTATTTATAGTATTGATATAGATAATTATCTTGACTGATTTTTGTATACCTTCCATACTCGAAATTGAAGGGGCACATACACATACGTATGAGCACATGAATGTATGCATACATACATGCCCATGTGAACATGTACACCTGCACACGCATATGCACCAGCCCTCTCACTGGTAAGTTGAATCGGCTCGATCTTATCCAGTTGGGTTGAATTAGTGTAGTGTCTTGTTTGGTTTCATTTTCATTCAAGGTTGGTTGGGTTATATTGGGTCATTATCATGGGTGCCTAATCCAACTCCAAGTAAAGACGGGACTTAGTAATTTTGTTAATTTAATCAAACAAGTCAAATGTGTCAGGTCAAGGAGATCCAATTCCAGCTTTAGTTAGGGAATAAGAAACTGACAATCGGCAATCAGACTTGGTATGGTCACTTGCATCATCTAATGGAGATTATGGTGAATATAAGTGTCACAATGAAATGGAGATGGGAGAACCAACGGATAGGATCAGGCTCTTGCAAAAAATTTGCTTAATTTAGTCATCAACCTTCTGTAAACCTTAATTTAGTCTATACAACTGCTTAATTTTCTTCCACAAATATCAAACATGAAACCAATTTTATCTTGTCAGAAATAACCAAATTTGTGTAACTATAGGGATTAGTAAGAATCACAGCAATGGTCAAGGAAAATGTCTTGTGAAGATGATATAGAATGTGCTATGTTAGAAATTATCCAGGCACTAGCTTGACAACAGCTTGTTTAAAGCCCTATGCATCCTTTTGGATCTGCAGAACAAAGTTTCCTTGGCTTAGTGTTTTGACTCCAACCAAAAATGACACTCATATTTGGGACCCGCTTAAATTAGGGAAGGTTGGCCACTTGGACTAAAGCAAACACCAACCCGCATCTAGTGTTCATAGAAGGTTTTACGGAACAATAACAGTTGTTTGGTACCCATACCAGCATCTGATTGGTAGAAGCATACCAAGTAATTGTATGGTATGTGCCATTCCAATACCTAGTGTTTGCATGGTGGACTTGCGTGTGTGCATGGGGTTGGGGGGTCCGGGGTGTTGGATGTATCTTTGTATCATGTACCAGACCCCTACCAATATGGTTCAGCATGCCCACTGAGGACCAGTAATTTAGCTCAATCTAAGGGGGAGGAAGAGAACAAGAAGGACACAGTAGCATGAAGGCAAGTCGGTTGGTGGCAGCAATAACAGGCATATAAAACTATGGCCCAGAGGTAGCTTGGCAAGGAAGGGTAGGCAGGGGTGGGGTGGTTGGCCGAGGTTCTTTGTATGTTTGTCTGGAGAGGAGAGGGAGAGTGAAAGGAATAAAAAAGCAGAAAAATATCACAATTGATTGGAACTGGTGACAGGTGGCATGGCAACAACAATGCTGGGTAAGTACAGCAACCCGTTTGCAGCATGGAACAGATGATAGATTGCAGCATGGTGTCAATGAGCAAGGGCTGGAGAGGAGAACAGCAAGATGGGATCAAGTATGTTATAGACTTAAAAAGGTTTGATGAATTTACACCTTGAATTTGATTGTATGGATACAATCCCTTTAATCTAGATCTCTAGTCCAGTTCAGAGAACCAGAGATAGATAAGCATATAGAATGTTAAATATATCAAGGGCATATTGGTAAAATACAATAATAATGTTTATTAATAAAGATTTAAGCTTTCATGCTGAAAAGATTGGTACTGGTGTTCTAAACACAGCTTGTGCTTGGCCTGATCTAACTCACATCCCATTACATAGGTTCAAACCTAATCAAGTTTTGGCAGCCCCAAGGGTTTGCACAATATCAATGCAGTATCTGCAATGTCATGTAAAATAAAAGTTGACCATCATCAAGTGAAAAAAGAAAAGTCAAATTTGCCAGGACAGGTTAAAATGGTTCTATACGTATCAGAACAATATCACATATGTGACACATGAAGTAAATCAAATAGAAGGGAACATGTACTTAGGTATATGAAAAAGAACTTCTGTGCAAAAGAACTTTTACCTGCATCAGAATTAAAGCCATAGCCTCGCCAGCAGGAGCAAGGTTTCCAATTTGTGATGGAAATATAGTTGCCAAGGCCACAACAATTGCTGTTATGCATGGAAGATTCCCTCCTTGAATGCCCAACAATTTAGTAATGTAAGTGGCTGCTTTACAGATTGCAAAGGATATAGCAATGGCCATTGCACTTTGTAAGACAGGTAACTTGTTTCCTGCTCTGAATTCGGGATCCACTTCACCATCTGCCAAATTTTGAAGACTTCAGATTTTAGATTACATAGTTTAGCTATCCATATGGCATTACAGCCAGCATGAAGATATTCAAGTATATCTAATAATGGTTAAAAATAAGAATTCAATCTAGCTTACAAAAAAATGACAGGTTATATGAACATTGACAAATACAATGTACATAAGCAATGGTTTGGTTGAAACATGGTATTATGTGATGTATACATTCTTATAGTATATAAGTACCAGAGATGCTCCTGTTTGATATCAGTGCCTGAAAATTTTGAGTTTTGTCTGTTTCACTTGAAAATAGTGGAGATTCTTGTCATCACTAATGGACCCAGGCATGCCTTCAGTCCAAGGCTTCACATCACGTTGAAACCTATGCATCCCATGGTTGTTCTTATTAAGATCATTATCCTATGAAGTTACAAAATCATGAGTACCATGATACAAGATCATCATGCCCAACTCCTTGAGCAAATTGGTTCTGAAGTATGCACAGTAACAAACCATAAAACGGGTTGATAATTCATTGCAAATTTGAATATATGTTGCATCAAACGCTGCATGAATCAAAATTATATACACTGTTGTCAACAATGAAACTTTAAAAAAAAAAAAGGATTGGATCCTTTGCTCAAAAAAGAAAAATGATTGGACCCAGTGGAATTATACAGATTTCTCATAAATAATGAACTTCATTATAATTGTTCAAAAAATCCTGAATTGTAGATTTTGTTTCTGCTTCAGTGGGATTATCCTTTTATTTCCATTTCTGTCTCATATTGGTGAACTTTAAAACTATAAAAGCAACTAGAAGAAGAGCAGCATGGTAGGAATGGAGTGCATATTTTTTCCTTTAAAGAAAGTGAATTTCAAGCAATTAACAAATAATTAATCCTAAAGCCAGCAAATGCTAAATCAATCATTACATTAAAACGGAGATTCATGTGTTTAGTTATATATCCAATAACTAAGCTGAAATAGTGGGATAGGACTTCAGCATTATTATCATTTCTTAGTATATCAGCCTTCTATGTTGAAAAGTTGATATGGTATGATAGACATTTAAACTTAATGTTGATGGTGAATCCAGTATAGCATCCTAATAAATTGTTAATTGGTAAGAAGACAGCTTGCTTTTATCACTACTATACCAGTTTTAGAGCAATATCAAGTAGTCCACATGTAAGTGACATTTATTCGGTCACTAAAAATTACTCAATAGAACTTTCGTTTTTATGCTGGATTAGCAATGACAAGAGCAATAAAAAAGAGCTAGTCTATGCATCTTGAGTATTGCCACAGAATTAAACAACAAGAACTTAACATACACACCTGTGGTAGATGTGGAAGTCTCTGGAGGTATTTTAGAAGCCAATGCAAAAAGCGATGTGAAATATATTGCACATATAACATTATCTGCAGCTAGCCCTGCAGCCAGTACTGATGGGGAAACACCAAGAGCCTCCGAAACAGCTACATAATTGACCGCTGAACTTTTTTACAAATTAAAGACAACTGTGAGAAATGATAGGGGACTCACCTCTTTTATTGATATGGTAGAAATCATCAGCAATAAGGAATCAAGCTACTATCATTTGCATGTTACTTATTCCATGCACCACTAAAATTAACAGGCAAATATAGAAGCTTTGACAAGGGGCCCTGATTGGTATGCTGGGTTAAGCTGACACAAGTTTTAAGGCAAGTATCCAAATATGGATTGGATCCTGAATACATCCAACACAGCTAAATATTGGTGTGCAACTCCTCTTGCTAGTAAATACCTAAAAACAACTTTTATTTGCTTCATTATGTACCATGTATATTCCTTAAGCCTTTCGCAGAGTAGGATTGTGTTGCAACTCCTCTTTCTAGTAAATACCTAGAAGCACCTTTTATTTGCTTCACTATGTAATATATAAATTCCTTTCACAAAAGCATAATGATAGAAGTAAAATTACACAAAATTCTTTTTGATCGTACCTCCACCAATATGCCTGCTCATCAGGGCTGCTGCAATCTTCCAGTTATCTTGACCAAGTGATCGCATTGGCACCAGCAGATAGGCTACTACTGTGCCAATTGTGGTCGCAACTATCACACAAAAGATAAGATATAGATAAATCTGGAATTCAAAGCATTAGAATTCAAAAAAGCGAGAAAATACAAAAAAGATGATGATGTGCAACAGGAAATTTGGCGATCAAAATTCATACAAGAATAGAAAATGTACAAATTTATAGCTGATAGGTTAATCATCTAATAGCATTCACAGAAAATAAGATTGGGGAAAATTATCTTTAAAGCAATTAAAATCATGGTTGTGCAAAGCAACGAAGATTAGGAAAGATCATAGAGACATCCGCAGCAATTGAATCTTTGTACACACAAGTAACATTTTTTTTTTCTTGAAATGAAACAAACTGCATTCTTGAGACGGTGCACTCAAAAGTACTTTTATGCAGGTAGTCACAATGCAAGTTCATGCAACACCCATCATGGCAAATACTGATGGCTAACGAGACCTAGCTTTCTCAACCATACCTATAAATAAATCTTGCCACCCCTATCATATATGGCCTCCACTAGCTAAAAGTGGGACTACAAAATTGAAACTTTCTTTGATGGCCAAATAGAGCATTATGAATCTTGTCTAGTTATTTTGGTTCCATCAAGAGGATAGCATTACTTGTTAGCAGAGCTATGCACCTATCATGATAATCATTGTAATCCATGCTCCAATAATCATTGCGATCATTCATAGCTGGCCTCTCTATCATATGAACAGGATGAGAAATTTTGGCAATGACAAATCAAAGGCCATCCACATGAAACCTTCTAATGTTATGCAACATTCCACTATCGTATATTGATTCAAGGGGATCACCAGACTCGATGCGGACCACTTTGGCTACTATGAGTAGGGTTAGATAGGGTTTTAGAGTGAAACTTGCCACATCAAGAAGCTGAATCACAAGCCAAACTTCCAGAGGTCATAACTCACTCATTCGATGCTCCGATGAAGATGATCTTTATTTTTAAATTGAGTAAATTTCAAGATCTATAACTTAGGGCCAACCTCCCAGGGGTTGAAATAGGCCAAAATGCTATCATTTGAACCCCAAAATAGGATGGTCAAACCAAAAGTTTCCTTTTGAGGAAAGACTTTGAATGAGTGTATCTCTCAATCTATGAAGAATTAGATAAAGTGACAAAAGACAAAGTTGATATTAAAGTTGAGATCTACCTCCTATAGTATTTTAGTTTTTTGCATGATTATTTCTAGTAGTATTATTTATTTTTGGAAATATAGTCATATTTGAAGTAGGAGAGAAATCCAACATAAATTATGAAAAGAAGAACCCCACTACTATTATAAATAAGAGCTATGTAGCTCAGTTTATAATTTGTGGATCATCAATGAAAGAAAGAGGGACGTAAACCCTGCTTTTGCAATTTTTTCATTTTCTTTTAAGTTTCTTTTGAGAGATTCAAGTTGAGCAAATTAAGGAAATTCTTCATTCTCCCGATTGGATCATATATATCCTTCTTTAAGCCATTCTAGGCTTAAATAGGTCTGAAATTCATAGTCTAACTAGTTTAGCTAATAAACCTACTAAATTTTGCAGCTCACAAACTTATTGTGCACTCTCTTTTTGACAAAGTAAACTCCAGGCATACCTTCATCCCTGGAAGCTCCACCATCGAAAATGGATATGAATACCAATCTCATAGAAGACATATTCCCCCTCCTAGCTATTCTTACCGGGATTGCCACATCACGCGGGCTAGTACCAAACTGAAAACAGTGAGTAAAGCTAAAACTATAATCAATCGGGGTTTTGACCTCTGGAAACACATCAAGGCACAATTTTGTAATCTAGAATTCCTCTTATACAAAGCAATAATCAAACAAGATGACATTTTTCTAGCACTACTCAATCAATCAACAGACCTCGTAAGACTCCAATTCCACATAGAAAGATCAACCATCAACATCAGAGCATCATGGAAAAAGAACAGCAGGATCGAAAACAAGAATTTTAATAACTCCAAAGAATCAAATCCAGCATACCAGATCCAACCAAGAACGCCAGGAGGAGTGTCCCGGTGGACCTGAGGACTCGGCGAAGATCGGCATTGAAGAGAAGCAAGGGAACGGCCAAGGGAAGCAAGTACTCCAACACCACCTTATAGGCTGGAGCATCGGAGGCGAGGATCCCGGTGCTGCTCGCGGCCAATCCGACCAGCGTGCTCACCAGGGCCCCGCTCAGCGCGCTTCCGAGCTTGGTCTTCTCCGACCTTCGGAATCCAACCAAACATGGTTGAAGCCAAGGATTATACATAACTTACAGGTGAAATTTCGAAGAAAATATGAGAGAGTGAAAGGATTGAGGGTAGGGAGGAGACCAGATGCCGAAGGCGCCGGTGGCGAAGAGGGCGGTCCAGGTGCCCCATTGGTCGTGGGGGGAGATGAGGGGGGCGGCGGCGACAGCGGTCGCCGGACGGATTGGGGAGGTGGTGGTGAGAGGGGCGAGGAAGAAGTGGTGACGAGAAGAGAGAGAGGAGGAGGAGCGATTCGGGTTAGTTGGGAGGTGAAGCGGACCGGGGCCGGTTCGGCCTGGGAGAGCGAGGGGCCGGAAGGATGGGCAAGGGGCGGGAACGATGGAGAGGGAGAAGGCCATGAGAGAGAGGGGGAGACGGAGAAGACTGACCGATCACTTCTGGACTTTGACTTGGTCGGTTGGACCCCAATAGGTCTAATCATTATTAGATGGGGCAGGTCAAGTGGACCAGGTTTGGTGGGACCCAAATAGGTGTACTTGCTAGATGGGAGGTGGCATGGTGGACCATTGCAACTTTCTATTTCTATTTTTTTTATTTAATTTTACTAGAGAGATAAAATCATAATTTTTTTTTTAAATACAAATAAATGACAACATTGAGTGCAGGGAATCAAAATAAAGTATCCATAGATAGTCCCGGTGCCAAATTTAGCCACCGATGCACTCGACGATAAAGAATATTACCCAATCCATAAAATCATGAGATTTTTTGAAAGAATTAAAATTAATTTTTCTAGTACGTAGGATGAGATGGAAAAAGATGTCCACTCATGCACTTTCCATGCACACATCATGCTATAATTATTTTTATTTTTTTTTACATAACCTATTTTTGCATATCTATTTTTTAAAAATTAATCTGATTTTAAAAAAATATATGACTTTAATTTTTTGACCAAAGATATTAATACTGTTTGTGTGTAGAAATAATCTGTTTATCCTTTTATATATTCCTGTTGCGGCTAACTCTCCGTCGTCTGTCGTCGGAAATAAATACTTGCAAAATAGCATCCACGCAGATCGAATTTGTGTCCGACGGAGGCCTAAGTTAGAGAAGAAAGTTGGTGAACAAGAGTTGAATATAAACAATAGCAGAGTTTTGGCCCAGAATTGCCCTCCAATCCTGTTTCTCTTACTCAATTTTATAGATGAGATTTTCGTAACCATCGGATGAGGTCCCGTATTTTATGGCACCAAATCATCAGACCATAATCGCGTAGTAAATCGTTAATTCCCACTGATCGTGCCGTGATATGCGGTCGGTAACCGTTCGTGACGGTTATTGTATGTTGAGAAAATTAACCGACCATATATCGGTAGAATCTATGAGTGACCGTCGACTAGTAGCTCTATTATGCCGATGGTCTAAGTCGTCTGCTGTCGATCGGTAGTAGTCGAATCATTAGTCGGTCAGTCGGTAATAGATCGGTGCGGTTCGCTCAGTTGGTTAATAAAGAGTCGGAACCGCATATTCAGTCGATGTAGAGCCGGAGTTGTATGTCCGTTCGGTCAGCTGTTGTTGAGTCGAAGTCGATAATCAATTGATCTGAGTCAGAGGTTGATTGACTTATCTCAACAGTTACCCCCCATTCCCAAGTCCAAAGTGAGTCGACGTGTATATTATCACATAGTTTATCACGTTGGATGAAGGGAGTTATTTTTTGTCACATCGAATCTCAATTTTGATATCGCTTTCTTTGAGATACAGATGATCGGCTATTTTATTGTGTTGGCAGGTACAGTCGCTTGTCACACTAACCGAACAATTCGATATCAGTTGTCAGTATCAGACGTCGTTTCAAGAAGTCGATTCGACGTCTGATGATATGATTCTGACAAATAGATTTGATCCATGTGTCCGAATGTTATTAGGTCAGATTTGTTCACGCGGATAGAGATGACGTGGCTCAATTTGGGGTAGGTGCGTCGAACCGTCCGATCAATGATCGGTCCAGATGTTGCCATATATCGTCATCTGGTAGATCTTCGATTTGACCATCTTCATCTCGGCCATTGAAGGATCCTATATATATAGGGTCACTCTCAGCCAAATTTTTACTTTTCACTGTTTTTGGTGTTGGGACTCTGTCGAACTGTTGCCTCAACGTCCAAGGTTATTGCTCCCAACTTTCAGGTCAACTTCGTCTTTCTTTCGAGTCCTTTCCTCTAAAGTCTCTGTCTTCTTCAGAGTTGTTCTCATGGCTAGAGCTTCTCCTTCTCAAGAAGATCGGTCGGAGAATCCGACTGATGATCCCAATCGAGTCTAGATGTGGAGGCCTCTTCACTTTCGGAACCGAACGTTGAATGGCTCCAGGAATAGTTTTGTATCCCGAAGCAGTTTTAACTTTTCGCCCTTAGGGCCGATGGTCGGGTGATAACCCACCTTCGGGCCAGGTGGCCTTCTACGTCGAAGATCTTTGGATGAATTTTTGATTTTTGATTCCAAAATTTATCCGAAATATTTTGGATTATTATGGACTTTGCCTGGCTCAGCTGGCACCGAACTCGGTCCGGCTGATAATTAGCTTTACTTTGCTATGTCAGATGTTGCCAACTATGCCTCGTCCTTTTCTTTTCCAAGCCTTCTTTGTCTCCGACCTCATCCAAAGGCCCGAGGGTGGTGGTTTTTTAACCTCCGAAAAGGTCTATTCTTTATTACTGATCTTCCATCGTCCATTCATGGATGGAAGAACTAGTTCTTCTTTGCTTTTTTGTCTCTTCCTTGGGGTTTTCCTTCTTGTTAGGGCAATCCACGAACCGGTCCCAACCACAACAGTCGAGTAGAGGTCGACGACCAGCAGGACTTTCATCGGCTGAAAGATATGTCGGTGCCGAAATAGAAAGAGCTTGTAACCGAATAGGCCCTTTATGACGCCGGCCTTAATTCAACTCATCGTCTAGGTATAGTATAGTTGGCTGGTTATTTCTGACTTTCTTTTTACTTGCTAAATTGTACTGACCTCCATTGTAATTGCAGCCATGCAGTAGAGGATGCGAATGTCGAATGCCGACATTCATCAGCACGCTGTCAAGAAGAGGGCAGCATCTGAGGTCGGGCCTTCGCAATCACCGAAGAGGCACCAAGCACCAGCTCCAATCGGTGTTTCAGCATCGACCGTGGAGCCCGATGCCCCATCGGCATCGGTTCTCGAACTAGTATTGGCACTGTCAACTCCGACAGTGCTCCCTGCTGTGTCATCCGAGGAAAGGGCGGCGAGGGAGACTAACATCGGTAGTCCCACCACCTGAGAAGGTTCGGGCTGAGGCAAGAGAGCCCGAACAATCTGCGGCTGCGCCAGTTGCTCCTTCAGCTAGGGTGCAGTCAAGCTCAAGCTTTCCCTCGCTTTCAAACATGGGGCCGCTGACAACAGACCGAGAGAAAGCTCTGGTGGCGTTGGCAGATGATGCAGCATCGGAGGGCCATGCGGTGCACTTCGACCTCTAAGTGCGCATCGATGAATTAGCCCTGGTTAATTCTGTACTGGCCAAGCAACTGTGCCAGACGACTTTTCTTCTGACAGATCGGGAGCACCGAAGGAAACTGTCGGTGGTCGAGATATTTTCATCCTTTTATCCGACAATCATCGGGGTAAGTCTCTAAACTTTCTTTTTTCTTCTTCTTTTTTTTAACCTGACTTATCTTCTGTCTACAGTTGATCCACGACATGTCTGACCTGGAGGTCAGCTACACGAAGTTCGCCGACATCCGTAGTGCGTGGAAGAATAAGGTGGCAGCCATCGATGCTGAGAAAGCGACTGCACTTGAATAACTTAAGTCAGCGGTAGAGCAGGAAGCCAAACTTCAGGAGAAAGTTTTCTGACTAACTGATGACTTGGCATCCTCGGGGGCCGAACTTAAGTCGACTCATGGGGCTATTTCGATTCTTAAGTCACAGGTCAAGAGCAAGAAGCATTCTATCCACCGACTTTGACGAGAGCGAGACGGATGCATCAAAGAACTCAAAGTCGAATGTGGACGTCATCGGGCTAGCTTAGAAAGGTTGGCACTGGCCGAAGAAGAATTGTCCTTTGCTTAAGCCGATGCCGATTTGGCAAAGGCGGAAGCAAAGTCGACAAGGGAAGCACTGAGTCGGACAGTCGAAGATTTTCGAGGTTCGAAAGAATACAAAGAAGAGATCCTCGAAAATTACTTTGCTTCGTACTGCATCGGGTATGAAGATGGTCGAGATGCAGTCGAAAAATTATTCTCGAGTCTCGACTTGAGCAGCATCATCTTTCTAAGATTGGAAGATGAAGTTGCTGAAGAAGAAGCTGTTCCGACTCAAGAAGAAGCACTGACTGGGTCCAAAATCGTTCAAGTCGATGATACTACACCCGAGCAAAGGAACATGAACGATGATGAAGCTTAGTCAGTGTATTTCTCTTTTTTTTCTTTTGCTTTTGTAATCTGATACTTGTAGTTGGATTTCGGTCCAATTTTATAACTCCTTTTTTGACAGTGAATGAAAGTATTCTTCTTCTAAGTTTAGGCTTTTGTTTTACTTATTCACAATGCTTGCAACGTAGAATAACCACCAAACATTAATCGGTGATCCGATCATTCAGTAGGACTTGTAGAATGTCCATCAGTCATGTAGTCATTTTCACGTACTTAATAGAAATTAGGATAATGATTGTAGGTCGAATATCCCATGCTCGATATTTGGTCAGGCTTGTACATTGAATTATCTGATAATCGATGGCAAATCGGATCTCTCTCAACTGACCGTAGCCTAATCGGTATAATTTCAATCCGACTTTGGTCATTTTGGCATTTTTCATTCTACTTAGTTGGGACTAAATCGGCATATTAGTCTTTCGACGATAGTCAGTTTTTACAATAGAGAGCCAACATTGAGAACTGAAGTATAATCGATGATTCGACTTTTGCGGTGAAAATCTGTGTAGTCGATGTCAGTTGAGATTGCAGTCGGTATGTCAGTTTTTGCATGAGAATCAAAATACAGTCATCACTAAAGCAGTTGATTTTTCAATTTTTATAGTGGAGACTGAGATAAACTTCATGTCAAAGTACAATAGATAGCTCGGCTTTAGCAATGAAAGTCGATATATAGCCAGTAGTTGATAAAACTTGTCAAAAGCTTGCGATTCTGAAATTCTGATTGTATTTTAAATAATATACATATCGATGACTTTATTGATAATACATCTTCAGGTTGTCGGCATTCCATATTCGGAGAATCGCCGATCCTTCGAGAGTTTCTAGCCGATATGCATCCGGTCTAAGAATTTCAGATATTTTATAAGGTCCTTCCCAGTTCAAGGATAATTTTTCTTGATTTAAGAGTTTTGAGACTTCTTCTTTTCTTAAGATCAAGTCTCCTGGTCTAAAGACCTTAGGCTTGACTCTTATGTTGTAATACCGGGCTATCCTTTGCCGATATGCAGTCATCCGAACTTGAGCTTGGTGTCAGAGTTCTGGAAGGAGATCTAAGTTGGCTCTCCGACATTTGGAGTTGCTCGGCTCACTATATTACTCCACTCTTGTTGATGGCAATCCGATCTCAAGCGGTATCATTGCTTCTGTCCCATAAGCTAAGTTGAAAAGGGATTCCTCAGTTGGTATGCGGGGAGTCGTTCGATACGTCCATAAGATCGGATATAATTCTTTTAACCAGAGATCTTTGGCTTCATTCAGTCGAATTTTTAGTCTGTGTAAAATTATCCAGTTGGTTACTTCCATCTCGCCATTTGACTGTGGATGGCCGACCAACGTGAGTTTGTGCATAATATGAAACTTCGCACAAAATTCTTTAAAATTTTGGTTATCAAATTATCGATCATTATCGATGATGATGGTGTATGGCAAACTGAATCTGTAAATGATGAATTTTTGAATGAAGTTTTCTATCTTGCTTTCATGATTTGCGTCAGAGGTTCAGCTTCTACCCATTTGGTAAAGTAGTCGATGACGATCACTATGAATTTTCTCTAACCAGATGCTGGAGAAAAAAGATCAAGTATATTAATCTCTCATTATACGAAGGGCCATGATGCTACAATCGACGTTAGCTGACTAACCGACTGATGTTGTATATTTACATATTTTTGACATGGTTCACACCTTCGGATGAGTTCAGCTGTATCTTTTTTTATGGTGGATCAATAATATCTTTGTCACAGAACTTTATAAGCTAGAAACTTGTCCCCCAAATAATTTTCGCAAATTCTTTCGTACACTTCTCTAAGTGCATAGTCGGCATCTGTAGATCCTAAAAACTTCAGCAAGGGGAGAGAGAACAATCTTTTGTAAAGATAACCATTCATTATTACATATTGAGAGGCCATTCATCAAAGTCGTTTAGCCTCTGAGGAGTCCGCAGGAAGGATCCCATCGATCAGGTATTGAACGATCGGATCCATCTAGCTTGGTTCAATAGTGAGCTGTAATACCTCCTCGACTTTATCAATACTCGGCTATTCGAGGTATTCAACAAATATCCGATCTAGTGAGTTGAAAGTGGTAGTAGCCAGTCATAAAAGTATGTCGGCTCGAGCATTTTCAGTTTTGAGAATATGAAAGATCTCAAAATATTTCTAGCTTGCCGTAAAATCTTTCACTTTCTGAAGGTACTTCATCATAATGGGGTCGCAGGCCTCAAATTCACCCTTGACCTGTCCTGCAATCTGTTGTGAGTCGGTGAAGACCTTCAAACTGTCGATCTCAAGCTCTTTGACTATCTTCAAGCCGGCCAAAAGTGCTTCATATTCGGTTTGATTATTTGAGGCTTTAAAGTTGAATCGAAGGACGTACTCGATGACTATCCTTTCGAAATTCATGAGTATGAGGCCAGCTCCACTACCTTATGTATTAGATGCTCCATCAATGTGCAGCACTCAGGTCGACTTTAAATCAGGTTTAGGAGTCGTAGCCTCTTTTATTGTATTGTCGTCTGTATCTTCTGGCTTATTGTCGAATATAGTACATTCGGCGATAAAATCGGTTAGGACTTGCACCTTCATAGACGGTCGTGGGCAATATTGAATGTCGAACTCACCAAGTTTTACTACTCACTTTGCCATCCAACCTGATGTGTCAAGTCGATGTAAGATTATCTTCAGCGGTTGATCTGTCAGAACTACAATCGAATGGGCTTAGAAGTACGGACGAAGTCATTGTGCCGATATGATTAGGGCATAGATTATTTTTTTTATCCTTGAATATCGGACTTTGACATTGTGAAATACTTTACTGGTGTAGTAGATTGATCGATGGATTCAGTTCTCATCCTCCTGGACGAGTACCGAACTAACTGCTTCTGCTGAAGTTGCCAAGTAGAGATACAATGTCTCTCCGACTCTTGATTTTGTGAGCAAAGGTGGAGAAGTCAAGTATTGTTTTAAGTCTTCGAAGGATTATCAGTATTCATCCGACCATTAGAAATTCTTCGTCTGTCGTAAAATTTTAAAAAATCGCAAGCATCTCTCGATCGACTTAGAAATAAATCGACTGAGCACGACAATCTTTTTGTTGAGTTGCTGTATCTTTTTCTTTGAACTCGAGTGCTTCATGTTGATAATAGCTTTGATTTTTTTAGGTTTAACCTCGATTCTTCGTTGTGAAATAAGAAATCCGAAGAATTTCTCAGAGGTTATCCCAAATACACACTTAGTCGAATTTAATTTCATCTGATGCCGTCGGAGCGTATCAAAAGCTTCCTCCGGGTCCCGAACATGATCTGAAGTTTGGAGACTCTTCACCAACATATCGTACACATATACTTCCATGTTCTATCCGATCTGTGTTTTGAAGATCTTGTTGACGAGCCGTTGATAGGTAGCATCGATATTTTTCAGACCGAAAGGCATTACTTTGTAGCAGTATATGCCTTTGTCGGTCACAAAAGCCGTGTACTCTTCATCTTCTGGTGCTATACGGATTTGATTATATCCAGCAAAGACATCCATGAAACTCAGAAGTCGGTGGCCAGAAGTCGCATCAACCAATTGGTCAATCTTCGACAATGGAAAGCTATCCTTCAGACAAGCTACATTCAAATCGATATAGTCGATGCAAATCTTTCACTTCTCATTGACTTTTCTTACCATTACCACATTGGCAAGCCAATCGAGATATGTAGCTTCTCTGATGAAGCCTGTTGCGAGAAGTTTGTCGACTTCTTCATCAATGATCTTTTATCTTTCAGGAGCAAAAGGTCACTTCTTCTGTCTCACCCACTTAACATTTGGGTTGATGTTAAGTCGGTGAGTTATTATTTCTGAAGGAATTTCGGGCATGTCGATGGCCGATCAAGCAAAAATATCAGTGTTGGCTCTGAGCAATTTTATTAGTTGTTGCCGCTTTGAGTCGGATAATTATGATCCAATTCGAACTATTTTCTAAGGATCTTCTTTTTTAACGGGATGGAAACCAATTGTTCAGCCGGTTCACCCCTCTCCTAATTTTCTCTTTGGTCCAATTTGTCAACAGACAAAGAGTCTTTAGGTTTATTATTTTGGATGGAGACAAGAAAGTAATGTCGGGTGAGTTGTTGATCTCCACGCATCTCTCTGACTCCATATCTTGTCAGAAATCGAACTAACAAATGGTATATCGAAACCACTGTTCTCAGAGCATTAAGCTCAGGTCGTCCGAGTATGGCATTATAAGCTAAAGGTACTCGAACCACCATGAACGTTATGAAAATAGTGCTCTGTTGTGGTTCGGTCCCAGCGGTTAAGGGGAGAGAAATTTCTTCCTCTACTATGATAGCATCTCTTGTGAAGCCGACCAGTGGCATCGAGACTCTTCTGAATCGATCAATCGACAGTCGCATTCGGAAGAAAATCGAATAAAATAAAATATCAGTGAAACTTTCATTATGTACAAGGATTCTTTTTACATCATAGTTTGCTATTATTATTGAAACAACAACAGCATCATCATGGGGAGTCTGAATTCTCTGAGCATCTTCTTTCGAAAAAATTATTACATTGTCGAGTCGTCGCTTTGCCAACTCATCTTCAAAAGTTGCCCCCCCATCCAGTCTTCCGAAGATCATGTTGATCAATCCCTGCAGTCGGTTGATTATTTACAGCTTCCTCAGTTTGCAGTTAAGGTCATCAATCAGCAGGAGGTTGAGTCAGCGGATCTCTTCGATATTTTTTGAGATAGCCTCATCGAATCAGGACTTCTATCTCATCTCTGAGTTGGATGCATTATTCGGTATTATGATCATGATCATGGTGGAACCAACAATACTTCCTCCAGTCGTGGCTCCTCGGTAATGCTTTCATCGGTGGGGGATGTTGTAGATATTTCGCTCCTTCGATCTTGATAAGGATTTGCGCACAAGAAGCGAAAAGAGGAGTATAGGAGTCATACCTGCCGTAACCCAACCTTGGACTCCATCATCGAGGTGATGTTCGCTTATTGGACGGTGACCAACTTGATTCGGTCGAAGCTCCTTCCTTCTTCTGTTTCTTCTTTTTCTGACTTTTGCCTTCTGTCTGACGTCGATCAGAAGCTTCTTCGTCTGCGCGCATATATTTGTATGCATACTCTAGAAGTTCGGCATTAGTCTGGGAGAGAGTTTTGTCCAAAGAATATGTGAATCGAGATCCCCTCAGACCTCTTTTCATGGTCGAGATAGTCATATTTTCATTGAGGCCTTTGATCTCAAGCGTGGTCCCATTAAAACGAGCTACGAAATTTCGAAATGTTTCAATCTCTCCTTGCTTAATCGAGAAAAGACTATCAGAAGTTCATGACAGCCTTCGACTGGTACTGAAGTGAGCCACGAAAAAATATTCTAGCTGTCTGAAAAAATATATGCTTTCCGACTGAAGCTCGGAGTACCAGGCTCGAATAGTTTTTCGAAGAATTACCGAGAAGCTGATGCATAAAAGGATGTCAGTCACCCTCTGAATCATCATGAGAGCCTTGTAGCTCTCAAGATGATCGATCGGGTCGGTGGATCCGTCGTATGGCTCCACCTGAGGTATCTCGAACCGAGATGGGATCGGTTGGTCCAAGACGTGCCGAGAAAGCGACTGGGCGGTGTGGAAGTCGTAGTCGTTGGAGGACTTCTAACCTTCCACTTGAAACTGAGCGAGTTGATGATTGATCTCCTACAATTTACGCTCATAATCATCGAATCATCGTTGGAAAACTCCGGGGGTAGAACCCCGACTTGTTTGAAGGAGACATGGGGGGCGTTCTCGGTCATTTCTCCTTCCAATACTATTGACATGGGAAGAAGAGGGGGAATGTCAGAAACGATGAGTGGCACGTCGAGAGTGTCGAGAATGTCGTTGTTCGTCTCGACGGAGAAGCCAAGATGATCGCTCCAGAGAAGGAGACAGTGATCATTGTGGATGATGGCGGCTATACCTGAACGGCACCGATTGTGCCACCGATTGCTCCGTCGGTGGTTGTTGCTGTTAGAGGCTTTTGACTGCCTCCATGAGGACATTCATCTGTTGCACGAGTGCAGCAATTTGGACGTCCGTGGTGATCACAGGACGTGAAGAACTAGGCTCTACTACTGGAGGGGGAGAAACCTCTTCCCGACGGGAAGAGTGTCTCACCGATCCGGTTGCAGTAGAATGCTAGATCCTGATTTTCACCATAGTGACCGGAAAGAGTGTCTCACCGACCTAGTTACAGTAGAATGCTGGGCTCTGATTTTCGCCATACTGAATATGATTGCTTTCCCCCCTTCTTGGCACATCAATCTGTTGCGGCCAACTCCTTGTCGCCTGTCGTCGGGAACGAACATCTGCAAAACAGCATCCATGCAGACTGGATGTGTGTCCGAAGGACCCTCCGATGCCTAAGTCAGAGAAGAAAGTTGGTGAACAGGAGTTGAATGTAAGCAATAGCAGAGTTTTGGCCCAAAATTGCCCTCCAGCCCTGTTTCTCTTACCCTCTTTTATAGATGAGGTTTTCATAACCGTCAGACGCGGTCCCGTATTTTACGGCGCTAAATCATCGGGCCATAATCGCGTAGTGAATCATTAATTCCCACTGATACACCATGATATGCGGCTGGTAACCGTTCATGACAGTTATGGTATGTTGAGCTGATTAACCGACCATATGTCGGTAGAACCGATCATATGTCGGTAGAATCTATGAGCGACCGTCGGCTAGTAGCTCTGTTATGCCAATAGTCTAAGTCGTCCGTTGTCTATCAGTAGTAGTCGAATCATTAGTCGGTCAATCGGTAACAGGTCGGTACGGTTCGCTCAATTGGTCAATAAAGAGTCAGAACCGCATATTCAGTCGATGTAGAGTCGGAGTTGTATATCTGGTCGGTTGACTATTGTTGAGTCAAAGTCGGTAGTCAGTTGACTTAAGTCGGAGGTTGATTGACTTATCTCAACAATCCCTAAAAATTTACTCAAACATATATCTCTATACAACATAAATCAAATATTACGTTTTTGTTGGGAGTATTAATGCAAAAGGGTATATTGTCCTTTTATTTTAGAATAATTATTTAAATACTATCAATAAAAAAATTAATGGGAGGGACATTGTTGACGCATGTATGTATACATATTATTTATAATATGTATGTACTTGCATGAAACTATTAATGAAGATTTAAGATATAAAATAAATTTTTAAAAAAATTTATGAAGATTAAATGCTAATATGTCTTTCATATGAAATAATTTAAAATTTATTTTTTATATTACGTTCTTAATCAAGATAAGTCTAAGTTTTGCTGTAATCAAAAGATCACTGTAACTTTAAGGTTTGGATATGGGATCAAGGGGAATTCCTCTTTTTGACTTCTGCTCAAAATCTAGCAATCTTAAAAACGTTTTTCTTTAATGGAATTTAGCATAGTTTATCGGTTTAAACATGTTACAGAGAGAGAGATTTAATTAATTAGAGTTACTACCAACTTGAATTTTGGAATGTTGGATCTCTTTTTTGTACCATCAAGATTAAGGCAGGATGTAAGTCAGAAAAATTGCTTCAAATCACATGCTGATGTGTCAATACGAGTGTATGCTAATAATTGTCAATGGTTATAGCATATTAATATAACTAAATGAAATAGTTGGGACTCCACACAATAAGCAAATCTTTCAAGTTCAAGTTTGGATGATAAGCATTACCATAGATACCTCGGGGGAAAACTTCTGTAATGGAACATACTAGGATACCTGCTAGGGTACATAAAGCATTAGTCTTGGATGATGAATCCCCAAACATGTCCAACTGGAGTAGTATAATATCGAACAGGTCTCTCTCTTTCTTTACTGAAACAAGAAAAAATTACAACATACAGCCAACGGCATTGACAACCAAAGCTCAGCAACTAGGCATTGGTTCAAGTACTCGTAAGCTCAGAATTAGGTGATCTCAAAATTGGATGGATGCTCCAACTAGGTGATTTCAGAATTTATGTGATTGCGCGACGTAAAAAAGGGAAAAGGGAAATTGTGATTCAAAACTTAGGCTTAGTTTTTTTATCAGGGCAGAGCCTAGGATTGGCTAGATGATCAATTCAGATTGTAGTTGTCAACAAGGCTTGTTGTCTCAATACCTATTACAGTATTAATATACAATTTGATATGATACGAGACAACATACTGAATATTAATACAATAGAAGACAGAATACCAATATAAGACCGATACAATACAATATGTCCTATATCAGATGGTATAGAGTATTATGGCAGGCCATGGTTGTCAATATACTAAATCATAGAGGATTATCAAGCTTGTTTATTTTTAAATACATGTTAAATTAGCATGAATAATGTGGATGAAAACATTTACACACTAACATTTTGGCACGTGAACATTACCTGAACATGGAGACCCTGTGAAACCCCTATTTTAAGTCACCATTTTGCACAGAAACCTATGATTAAAGTGTGCAGATTCCCTGCAGATTAATTTACAAGTGCATGCTGCATCAGCCACGACAGTGGCCATGGAATGCAGAATAATCCAGCACACGACCATGTGCGTAGAGGATGCACGTTTCAACAACTAATCTTTATAGAAGTGATAAAAGTTCATGTCAGACAAGCTTCTCATCACCTACTCTGGTGACCTCATGTCATGCTGCCAAGAATACGAGGCTTATATGTACCAGGCACCACAAACCATGCCAACACAAAATCCTGATCATGATTATTGGAAAGAAAAATTTGCTAATCTGAAACGATATACCTGATGTAGCATGGTTCGACTATATTTCATGTTTTCACATAGATATAAGAATTATACAAGGCACATCCCCAGATCAAAAGGACAAAAAAACCAAAAGTAAAACCCTCAAAAAAGAAAATTTAGCACCGTAATCTTTGCAATCATTCATATGGAATTGCTGAATTGGAGCAACTAGGAGTCACTAATGTTAGTTTTTTTTAAAAAAAAAAAAATCAGGATCAAGAGATTAGTTTCATGTTCTTCAGCATGGTGGTAAGAACAGGTAGCTTTCCAGGAGCCCTGTGCTGGTAATCCTTCAACAAAGCCTCTGCAGCTAGGGATTGCAGCTCAGAGCTCTCTTTCTCTTCCTTGTTTCGTCCCTTGATCAGCTGATTGATGGCAACACTACACTGAAGAAATTAAGAATATATTAGCAATCATGATGGTGAGTAACAATGTCAAAATATCCAGGATATCTTACCAAGCATACACCGTAGAGAGCTCTGACATTCTTGCCTCCAGTCAAGTTAATGGTGGCGGCATAGTACTTTTTGGCTGCCTGAAGATTTTCCAAACCACCCATAGTATAAAGTACCTGATGATGAACGAATTCCCAGAATGAAGAGTTAATCCAACCCAAAACTTTTCTACAGGCAGTAAATATATTCTATTTGAGAAAAATAGCACGAAGTAAATGAAGACAAATGAGGATAGAAGAACGTCAATTCAAGTCAGAAACCCATCCCCTGCCACCACACCGCGGCCGCCCCCCCCCCCCCCTCCCAACAAGCGCGCGCGCGCACACACACACACATATAGAGAGAGAGAGAGAGAGAGAAATTAATCCATGAACCTGTTTTAGTCATCTTGCTTGCTAGACTATAGCAGTAATAAGCATGTGATTTGTAGAGATTAATCCAAATTTTAATAGGCAATGGAAGCAATCTCCATTAAGCAAAAAATTTATGATCGGTTTCACAACTTATGTCAGTAATAACTGCCCAGACCTAAAGCAACCGACAAAGGACCCAATCTTCCACTGCAGCTGTGCCAGACTAGCAAAAGGAGATGCTTCATGTTGATACATGAGTACATTGTCTTTTGCTTAGCCAATGTCAAATTCACCACATGCAGCTAAGCATTTTCCCCCTTTTTTCTAAATCGATCAGGAGGGAACCAAGTCCCACCTGCCTAAAATCCCTGGGTTTTTTCCTGGAATAGCACTCAGGCCCAAATACTAGAGGGTTAAAAACCACTCAAGACTTGAAGGCTTGCAACCACTCAGCCACTGCTCTGTTCACATTAATCGCTAATAAAAGGTGAGTGATGACTGTAATATTCTGAACCAAAACCAACACCTTACATGTATATGAGGCTAGCAATTAGCTGTTTTGAACCTGTATCAGCTCTCTACGAAACACTGTCATGCACATTCAACTGTGGGCAAAAAAGGGCCTAGCATACAACCTAGTATACCGAATATCCAGGCAACATCATATTTTAAAAGAAGTCATGTATATCCATGAAGCATTCTTGAAGTTCTAGAAAAGGTGGGTGATTGTATGCACATCATATCTACAATGTGTACAGAGGGATATGAAATGCATTTGTGCTTATCATGCGAATTCAACTTTGGCAAAAAAAAGGGGCCTAACATACAACCTCGAATACTGAATATACAGGCAACAGCATATTCTCAAAGAACCCATGCATATCCATGAAGCATTCTTGATATTCAAGATTCTTGAAGTTCGAGAAAAGATGGCAAATGGTATGCACATCATATGTACCATGTGTATAGCAAGAAAAGGTGGGTGACGGTATGCTCATCATATCTACAATGTGTATAGAGGGAAGAAGAAGAAGAAGAAGAGTAAAATTTTTTCAACTAGGAAGTAGAAGAGAAATTAGAATAAAAATTGTTGCTACATAAAATAAAAAGAAAAAAAAAATCCTACCCTCCATCAACAAGATGATTCATCATCTTGTTAGCATTAAGGCAAACATGAGAAAGACAAATCATGTTTATTATGAATTTCACTAATATTACAACTTAGCACTATAATTATTTTGTCTATTCCTCCAAACTATTTTATATTTGATAAACATGAGGAATTATCAATCTTAAAGGCCCAATTGACAAATCTTGATCCACACCCACTTGGCCACTTCTCTAAGGGGGTGTTTGGTTCGTAACCGAAATTGGAATGGGAATGAAAATCGGAATGGCTTAGAATCAGAATCCGAATGGCCAAATCCTCCGAAGCATTTGGTTCGTGATTGGAATCGGAATTGAAATTGGAATTGGAATGAAAATTTGAATCCATAGAGGAGAGCAGAGATTGAGTTCTATATAGATTGAGCCATTCCCATTCTACCCTAGAATCGAAATCGGAACGGAACTCCTCCCAACCGAACGGTTGGAATGAGAGTCATCCATTCCGATTCCGATTCCAAACCCCCACTCTCCCCAACCAAACACCTCCTAAATGTATGAAGTTATGGAAGAAAGTCATAAAACAAATAAAACTCAAAACTGTCAACCATTCTAGAACTAATTTGGCTTCATGACAGGAAGATCCATTATAAAAGCAATTCCATGGACAACTTGCAGCATATGACTCCTGATACATGCAAAGCTCCAGGGTGTCCTAAACCTTCATGTTATAGTTACTACTTTGTTGGAATATTATATGACTGACTGAGCCTGGCAAAGAACTTCCCTGCTTACAAATATAAAAATTTCATCTGTTTTTGTTTTACACAGTCATACTTCACTTCCTCTGTTCATTTTTCCCCTCTTTTGGCAGATGTCAAGGTTTTGAATTTTTCTTCCATTTTCTTTTGTAAGCATGGATATGGTTGTTTTATGTGTATTTTTCAATTTTATGGTTGATTTAGACTAGGCTCCTCCACCGACCCCCCCCCCCAAAAAAAACCCCTAAAAACTCCTCCAAACCAAAAGAAGAAGAAGATAATGATGATCAATTTAGCTGATGAAAAATCAACTCCAGTGTTTTGAAGATCTAATAATGACGATGGAGCAATGGTGAAATAAGAAAGGAATGGTAGTTGTATGATGCAACCATTTTCTTCAACAATGGTTTAAAAACCTTAAGAATATGAGAAGATGCTAATAGCAAGCCACTTGCCTCTGCATAAGCTAGATGATATAGAGGAACAGTCGGTTGAGATAGTATTAGCTCCTCATAACAAAAGGCTGCTTGCTTGTACCTGATTAGGGAGAGAGAGTTTAGTAAAATGTAGAACAAGTAACACATTGCAAAAACCATCAAAATGCCTCACATTTGTAGGGATACATAAATTTCAGCAAGTTCTCTCCAGGCATCATGATCTGCCATAAATCTGAGAAATGATTCAAAGACTTCAGTAACCTAAGCATAGTGCAGATGGTTTCACCTTGAATTAACAACAAGATTAAGAATAGTTGTAGAATAGACATAAACTGATCCTTACACTTCAAGGTACTTATTTAGAAAATCAACAGCCGCTGAGAGATTTCCTTGTGCCTTTGCCATAGCAACCTTCCTCTTATGGATTACCTACATGAGCAAGATTTAGAGCTTTCATACATTATCATTTTAATATTAAAAAGATCAAAGTAAAGCATATGTAACAGGAGATGAGGAAATATTGGAAAACAGAAAACCACAATCCAACAAGTTGAGTTTGCTTTTCTTAGTTGTGCTTACACATTATCTCCACAAAGGGCTCTTCATTAAAGCAAGCACTTTCGATTTTCTACATGCAAATCAAAATATAATTCATAGTTGCATTTTTTACATAATGTTAACATTCCAGCTGTTTATTTGGGCTTAGGACAAGCATCAACTCTGATGCCTGGATAAAATAATAACAAAACAATAAGAAAATTAGCTTACCTGATCAAGTGGATTATCCTCTAGAAGACATGCATATGCTTTTTCTGCATCAGCCCATGCTCCCTTCGCTTCAAGCAGCATTGCTTCTAATCTGCCTGAAAATTATTGCAAAGAAAGGCCAGAAACAGTTTAGCATGAAACAAATATAACTCTACACATAAATAGGTCTATCATGTATGGTGCAGTATGTCATTATATTCAAGCCAGTTGCACACAGGATAAAGCAATCCAATGTTCTTTGTATAAGCTGCAGTAGCAAAATACTAGACGTTGAAATTTACAATCGGTAAATGTTCCATTTAAAGATTCTTTAACTTCATTGAGACCTTGCATTTTATTTAAATGTATACGTATGTATCCTACACATAAATAAGTATACCATGTATGGTGCAGTATTTGATTACCTTCATTCCGGTTCGAGGTAGTATAAAGCAATCTAATGTTTTCTTTATGAGCTGCAATACCAACTAGACAGCAAGTAAACATTTTATTTAAAGACTCTGCAACTTTATTGCTCTTACATTTTATGTACGTATATACACATATTCACGCATATATAGCAGAGAAACAGTATAAATGTTACTGCTTTATAGGACATTCTTTATGATCTAATAACATTTATCTGAACATTCAACTGCAAAGAAGTAAAAGATTGACTATTTCTGGAACTTTATGCTCCAACAAAGTATTTCTAATAGTTGACATATCTTCTTGCTATGTTTCCATACATTGCCGCAGGGCTCTCTTAAAATTTGGTGACAATCTTCACAATATTGACATGAAGTTTGTAAGTTGTAACCAACAGATTGCTCTTATCTTTCAAAACTATCTTAAAGAGAGTACATAATAGCCATAAAGATTAACCAATCGAGAGTGCAATACCCAGTTTGTGCTGGCAAAGTATACAAACATTAACCCATGAAACCCAGTACAAAAGGGTTTGGTACTATGTACAGCAATAATCTAACAGTATAAGCGAAGGTTCACCATACCTATGCATACCGCCCCATACCAGTACCCAACCAAAACTCGATACAAGGGGTGTACCAAGTCTATGTATGCCAAACTAACCACATACCAGATGTATCAACATTGTACCAGCATGGTACTGGTACAAGGTTTGGTATTGAGATTTTGAACCTTGAGCAAATAACATCATAAAAAAAGAGCAAGCTAGAAAAAGCCTCATCAAGATCCAAAGTTGTTTAGGAAATTTGATAAATGTTAGCCAGCAGTTCAATCATCATGGAACCACAAAAAGAACAAGAGGGGACTCTAGTCCATTTAACCTCACTTATCCCTACAATATCTAGCACATTGTAGAAGAGATTAAAAGCTTTCTAAACTCCATCAATTCATCCTATCTTTAAAATAATTTAAGATCCAAAACTACCATAATTTTGCCTGTATCCATAAATCAAAAGTAAGGCCTATACCTAATTGGAACAGTTAGGTCATCGTAGAAGTTAAAACGAACTAGGTAGGTTAGAGTATGGATATATTAATATGATTTTTAAATATTTATTACCTTACAAGATATATAGGCCCATTGGTCTTCACCACGTATATGGACATGATGAGATACATATTTAGCTATATTTTGTAAATCACATACACAACAATGTGGGGTCTGCCAAGGTCTATCAGCTCAACCCCCCAGACAGGATCTATAAAAAGAAAAACCAAACATGCAAGTTCCATTCAGCAATGCTTATCTAGTGGCTTTACTCTATCAAGGATGTCTATTTTATGATTGTATATAACTTAAGTTGAATGCTCTGGGTAAAACTAGCATTTCGCATATGGTTATGCAACAGTACTTACCAACCCTCAAACTGCCCGTAAATTTCTTTGAGAGGGTAGCAATACAATCCTGCAAAACAATAATTACAAGTACATCATGTATACTAAATTAGAAGAATAACTTAAAAACTGGCTGATAATTGGACCATAGAAAATCTGACAGACAGTATAGTTGAAACTTCAATAATAAAGATGCCAAATTTATTGGAGGAACACATGTTTCTGTCGAGTCCCTACAAAAACAGTACCAATGAACTGTGGAAGATCTTTCATAGCAAGGCATCAAAAGAGTAGAAAAAAGAGAAAGCTGACTGATCGTTAACATCCTGCTCATTCTTCTATATACCTTCTTAGACATGTTTCCCTGTGAGAAAGGGCTTAGATGATGGTGATAAGACCGATTATATAAAATGAATTTGTAAAAAAAGTAGAAAAATATGATGCATAAGTATATTTCTGAACTAATCTGGTGATAATTACATATTATATATGTGCTTTACAAAACCAACACATGGTTTCTCCATAGCGACATTAGCTACCACGTCAGTAAAGTTATTATGGGCTCAAACATGTTCCAAAAGCATAATTTCAGTGTTTTAGTCAACTCATTCTGGATGCTGGTTTATGTAACAGCTATCATGAGTATTGTATTCACATGACGCCTCACTGCTATCAACATGGTTTCACCACACAGTGTTGTAGATATAATTCTTGTTGGTGGCGGTACTTCCTCCTTTCTCTATCTAAAGCAACCCTCCAACAAATACGCAACAAAGGGTTCTGGCTCTCTTCATTATATTTGGAGCTCAAGCTGCCTTTTTTCCCAAAGGGGTACAAGGTCTACTCTAGTTGTCATCCAATAAAGGTACATCTCCAATCTAGTAAGTTCTGCATGCTAGAATGATATTCACGTTGCTAATACATTACTGAATTTTAATCATCTTAAGCTTTAGTCAATTAACAGTGAGCTGTTTATAGTATCACCAGATTAACCATGGTCTCTTTTATTTGACCATATTCCAGATGAAAATAATGTGCCTATGCTAATGGTGAGTTAGTTTGACAATATACCTCACTCCAATCACTATTTCACTCCATTGAAACATTCTGTGATATCTGTGTGACATTAATTACTCCTTTCCCTGCTTTTGCCTCTCGCATTTAGGGCCCCACCAATGCTAATCAAGACAGGAATCCTGATGATCAGAATTCTACAACGAGCTAGTCTTGGCAAGCCTGCTCATCATTAACATTAAGAACTTCACCACGGCCCAGAGTGAAACAAAGGTTTTCTGGCCTCAGTTTCACTAACATGTCTGTCAGAAACTAGCACATATTGTTAAAGTCAAGGCATTAGTTAGACTGCTAGGCATATTGATATTCATTGCCACGACATCCTACACATCTATCACCTGATCTTCCATGTTCTTACATTCAGCCAGTTGACTAGCCTAAACATTCCGTCACAAAGAATCATAATACCATGTACTGACACAGCCATATAGTTTAGTTTTTTATATTTATATCCATTATTTATCTATATAGAGACAAGAGGAAATCACCGAGATCATCTAGACGGATCAAACCAAGTATAATATGTCTTGGCTATTACATATTAAAATCAAAACAAGGTGAATGACTTAATTTTGCTGATGAAAAAACCCAGGAAAGACAAAGGAGCCTTGTCGACAACAAATCCCCCTATAGATTCAATTACAATTATTTTTTTTTTTTTTGGTATGAAGAATTACAATTAAACTTTAAAAGACAAAAACTTTAATATAACAGCACTTCCAAGTAATTTTTGGTTGAGATTCTCCAATTTTGAGAAGATAAGAACCTGAGTATTTATAATTAGCAGAGTTGGGAGCATTAATTCAATAAGATAACTAAAGCACCATATAAACAGATATTATCACAGTTCATGCAGGAAAAGGGGAAAAATTACAGAACAGACCATATAAAAATGTTCTCACTTGCGATGTTTGCATAGAAGAACTTCAAAGGAAAACTTGAAAAGAACAAAGTAGAATTTAGGATAAAGGCACCACCTTTGCAACATCTAGTCGCTGGCAATCTATAGCAGTAATAGCCACCTGCTCATAAAGAGTCCATTCTGCATTAATAGACAGACTATTCTGAGTTTCTAACCATCTCTGCTGGAAAAGCGACTAAAAATTTAAGGGTCATAATCATTTGGAAATAACCAAATCATACATCTTATCTGCATGTACATATGGAAGTACATGCATATGTTTGTATACTTAATATGCATAAAAAAACAAGAATGAAAATGAAATACTTCCAGTAATGGCTGAACTATAACAAGGCTCATCTTTTCAAAATGAAATAAATATGTAGCTTGCACATTTGTTTCCGAACTAAAAATCAGTAACAAATTTGGCAACCATATTTCAAGTAAAAAAAAGAAGTTGCATATTAAATTGCTCCATGACAATTATTTTGTTCATAAAATTGTAGGATTAATATCATTAGGGAGTTAAGCATGATTTATCTGCATAATAGAGGTAGTCATAGGCCTATCAAAGATATGTCAAATAAAATAAAGTTAAAACAACTCCTGTGACCACAACCACAACAACAAGATATCTACTTAATAGAAAAATAATTATGTTTACCCATTCAAATCTATCAAGCAGTTTTAGCAAGTACAATCCCTTTTGCAACATTCATCCAGATTTTTTTTAATGGCTCCTACTCAACCATTATCCAATCTTCTATACACCTTAACAAAGTTATCTCCCACAAATTATACATGCAGATACAATCATAATTAATTCACAGAATCAACCTTTCTGCATGCAGGATAAGGTGTGTGTATCTGACTCTCCCCATATCTCACAGTGGTCGGAGCCTCTTATATTGGGCTGCACTTTTATACAATCCTAATAAACTCTTATATTGGGATGCCCTTTTAAACAATCCTAATAAATTCTTCATTGCTGCCAGAACTATGCCAAAATTTTCTTCGATCTACATATATTCATGCAACATACATCCAAGCATGGCCATATCTGCACTACTCTAGGGCTAAAACTTCACTAAGATAACTATTAAACCTGGAGGTTATACATCAAATCGATCTTTGGGTTACATAAGACCTGATTCTCTGAGTTTGCTGAAAATCTCTAAGGAAATAACAATAGGATCAAGAGGACAAGATCTTGAAAATATTTAAGAACACTAGAACCTCATATGCTATATTCTCCAAACCTTTAATGTCACTGAGTTGATTCCCTCCATTTATGCATCAGAGATATACATCTTGTACAAACTCCTTAACCATTTGCTATAATCCAACACCAATTTGAGCAAAGATATCTTATCCACTTCTTTATTTGGCTAACCTAGTCTACAATTTCTTTTTACCTAGATTTTGACACCTATATCAGAGGTCTCAGTTGCCCTAAGGCTTTTCCAAAGTGCTCCAATTTCCACTTGGAAAGTCCAGATGACAATGCAACTAGCAGCAAACCTCTTCTCACAATGTTTCTGATAATATTTCCTTCTTCCAAGTTTGCTAATAGAATATTCAACCACCTCACTGAAATTCAGTTTAATAGCTCCTTCATGTGCTTCCATTTAACTTAAATAGCATCCAAGCAATCCAATGACTTCACCTTAATGTTCCAATTGCCCCACACAGTCTTCTCCATGTTTGCCATGGATATCCTCACATGAGTTAAAATAATCAATTGTCACCTCCAGCACACAATAGCCACCTTCTTCATATTTGTCAGTCTCCTCGTGAAGGTGGTTTCTTTCCTAATTAGTAAAATGCATCATGCTTCTTCAACAGAGCTGATACTTCTAGTACTTGTTGTTGTCTCATAGTGCAATGTAAGCATCTCGCTGTTTGCATATAGCAAAATGAAGTCACTAGTATAATTTGTGGTCCCTTTCCCTCATAAAAAGGTGAATTTACGTTCCAAAGAACAAGAGATAACTGCAACTCAGGCTCAAGCCACAATGCCCCACCTAGTTAACAATCAACTAGTGGGTAATTCTTTAAAACCATAGGAACTTGCTTAGCACAAGTCATATGGACTATAAAACCAATTTTTGAATCCATTTAAGGTAATGACACACAGAAGGAGTCAACTAGAGGATTTAAATGATATGAATGGCTAAACATCTCTATGGAGACGCTATGTGCCATTCTTATTTTTTATTTCCTCTATTCACCCTTATAAAATGGTTTGAAAAGGAGTCAGTAGGGTGCCTATGTCCTCATGAAGACTTCTTAAAAGACAAGCACTAGATCTCATTAAGAATTCCCTTGTCAAAGAGTCGGTCCAAGATCCCATTGCCATCAAACTACTTGCTCTTCTTGTAGGCATCAATTAAGGTATCATCCCATGCCGGTTAGTGTCACAGGGAACCATACCATGCTAACTCTTGTGTTGTGCCTATAGATTTGTGTTGTTCAATATAGGTCTTTCCCATTTTCTGTGTTATTCTACAGTTACCTGCAGAAACTCAAATTCATTGTTATGAGACATGTCACATGGTTGGGCACATAACTAGTAAAACATGGTATGTATCATATTGTCCAATGCCAAACTGGGGCCAGCAAGGGTGCGGCGTGTAGTACTTCAGTTATCGCCTATGCAGGGCTTCCCTTCTATCAAAATCTCTTTATATGTCCACTTCAAAGCTTGTTCCTAAAATGTATTTGTCGTCTTCTTATTTTCTCCTTCACGACTAATCTACCACACATCAAAATCTTTAGAATTAATCAGAAGTTGAAAAAAATGAAAAACAAAGGATATTTAAAGAAAGTCTATTATAATCATAAAGAGGTCTAGGAAGTAGGAAGCATCACACAATGGATGGTTATTAGAGCTTATGAACTTGACATTGGACTCATCATTGACATCGTGACAAAGACCGCTAAACAATGGACAGCTATACAATTTAAGTTATGGGTATATAAATTTGAGGGCATTTAACTAAAAGAGTTACAAGGGAACACTAGGTGAGGATAAAGGGGCTTGGATGTTTGCAATAATAGAACATAACACATGATTTAAAGTTTCCCTCTAAAACACTACTGGGACTTCATCATCCCTACCAATTTGTCTACTCTCTTTTGTTTCAAAAATTTATATTCACTTATCAAACATCAGAGGTTTCCCCAATCATAAATATTTCGTAATTCAAATAACAGAGCAAGATTACTAATCAACAAAATCCAGATACCGTAGAAGACGCCCAAATTACGAATAACAAAGCAATTTTTATCATCATTAATTAATTTAGAACCTAATACCAACACCCAAAGAAAAAGTAAAGGATTTGGGGGCTCCCATTAGTTACAAAGGAAACTAGTAATCCAATCCGAAGAATCATAACCAATAACAGAAACAACCCAAAATCCAATGTAATAACCCAAATATACATATCAAATATACAACTTCATACCGATACAAAAAAAATCACAACATGCCAGAAACTTTAAAAAAAAAAAATCTAGACTTTCCTTTCCACTTAAACAGACCCGAAAAAAAAAAACTTTTTCTAATCTATACAACGACAAAGCAAATTAAAACAAATAAAATATACCGGCACGTCTAATCCACAAACCTACAGGCAGAAATTTCTCCATATCCCGAAATTTCCAAACAATCAATGCAAAAACACATATCTCGTAGAACCCCATTCGGATCAGATATCGTACTGACCTTCTCCTCCAAGCTCGGATCGAGCTTTGGGGTCGTTCAAGATGGAGAGTCCGTGTTTGAGGACTTTCTCGGATCGGCGGGCCTTGAGCTTGCGGACGAGGCAGAGGTATTCCCACGCCCCGCCGCCGCCATTGTCGACTTGGCTCTCGAGGAGGTTCAGCTGCGCCTCCTCAGCCGCCCCCACCATCGCCCCCGAGATCACGAGAAGAGAACCGAAAAAAGATCGAACCGGTACAGGAAGAGGACGAGAGGAGGCGGAAGCGCCGGCCGCCTATCGATGCTCGAGGGCGAGAGAAATAAAAAATATTTTGACGTAACCGCTAATGGAGTCCTCTTTTTGGTTTTGCGCACCCATTTCTCTGATCTGAGATCTAATTTGGTCTTTTTTTTTTTCATCACATTCTACTCTGTCTTGTTATAATTGGTATCAAGCCATGGATCGTGGATTGGGTCTTGTTAGGCATTTCATAGGCGTGAAGACACGAGTGAGACTGACCCAAGCCAAAATTGGGTCCGACCATATTGAGTTTTATTGGTACAGAATTTCATCGATGTCGGAGAAGCTGGAATCGAGAAGATCACGGCCACCATCGGAACCTGCAAGAAAAGTCTAAATCGGAATTGAAAGCGCTCCGACAAGACCCTCCGACGCTCAAATCAGTATTCTGCTTCAACAGAAATGGAGCACTCGAATGAGATTTTAGCAGAGTTTAGAGATAGTACTTAAAGCTTAAAAGCTTTTCGAGAGCTTGAGAAAGCTTGAGAAAACTTATCGAAACCGTTGCCTTACTCCATTTTATAGTAGAATATGGCATGGTCCCGTCATTAATGGTGCAGACAACTGGAAAGTTGTCAAATCGTCGGAGGCTATCAAATCGGCGTGGGTTGTCAGGTCATCAGAATTAATCCATGTCCTTGGCAAGACAATGCCCCAGGGCGGCCGCACAGCATATCCTTGACAGAAAAATAGTCCATAGCGGTTGTACGACGTTTGGACGGGCTGGCTGACCATATGTCGGTATTCGGCTGTCGGAACGTCGGGTGATGACTCAAAAATACCGTCGGCTGATCTGGTGCCTTGTGGAAGTCAGACATCGGCTGCCACCCCCGACAGTGAGTCGGTGCTATGGGTTCGATCGTTCGGTCGGTTGAAAATATTATTGGTTTGTTTGGCCGGCATACCTTCGGCTGGATATTGTCGGCAGTCATTGTCGGAGTTGTCTATCTATCCGGTGGGTAGAGTCGGACGTCGGTCGGATCGATCCGAGGATAAGTCGATGTACGGGGGTCAGTCGGTATATCCCAACAAGGACAACGCAATGGCTTTTTTCCTGTCTTGTGATCCATGATCACCACCACATGGGCTGATCACTGGGAGGTCATAATAGTAGAGACCATAGAAGATTCAAACTCCTTCCTTAGCATCCAGCACTACTCAATTGTAACTGAGATGGAGCTCGTCCGTTGTAGAAGTTCGTTTGGAATCCAATTCTGTTGTAGAAGTTCGGACGGAGTGCGGTTCTTGTAGGAGTCTAGAAGGAGGCCGCTTACTGTAGAAGCTCAGATGGAGATCGATTGCCGTGGAAGCCCGGATGGAGACCGCTTATTGTAGAAGCTCGAATGAAATTCAGAAGGCGGTCGATCACTGTAGAAACTTGGATGGAGTCTGGTTACTGTAGAAGTCCTGCTGCTGAAGAAGTCCGGACATTGACGAAGTCCGAAAGAAGCTCGGAGTAAAGTCGATCGTGACAGAAGGAAGTCTGAAAGAGATTTGGAGAGTAGTCGATCACTGTAGAAAATCGACTGATAGTGAAGCCCAGAGAGTATCTGGAGCAGTCCGATAGATGACTGAAGGAGCTCATTATTGGAGAAATCTGGAGGGTACGATAGGAGTTTGTCCGTTGAAAGAATCTGGAGGACACTGCGGAAGGTCGACTGCTGGAGGAGTCCGGATGGTACTGTGGAAGCTCAAACGGTCGAGGGAGTTCAAAAAGACGCCGCACAAGGTCGGAAGCTGGAAAAGTCCTGGGAGGGTTGACCTCTTACGAACTTCGGCTGGGGTTATTTTATACCCAACACTAGCCCCCCTACTTCCGAGTTCGGATTTCGAATGAAGAAAGTACAGAAAAATTTTCATAGCCGAAGTTGTCCCCCTTGATTTTCGTACTCGATTGTTTCCAGATATTTTGACGTTTGGCACACCGGTGCTGGAGTCTTTTCAAATCGAGATGATTCGAAAAGATTTTTTCAAAATTTTTGCTGGAGCATCGCCTCAGGTACAGTACGATGATGATTCTGTCAGTCGTCAGTTGTCTGTCACGATGAGTGGGACACGCGGCGGTTATAGATCGACCAAAGAAGATTTGCAATCATTATTGCGCTGGACCTTAAGGTCTATTTAAACCCGTCCCCCTCCTTCTGAGGTTTCACCTTGCCTGAGATTTTTCTTCGGTCCCCTCTTCTTCCCCTAGAGCTTCGTCCTCCTCCAGTGTCCCTCTCGGTCTTAGGCGCCCTTCAGGTCAACCTCCATTGCCTTCGCTGCCTTCCTGCACCTCTCAGACCAGCCTAGGTTAGTTTCGGAACCTTTCTTTTTCTTGTTGTTCTTCCGTTTTTCCTCCTCTGCATTCCGCCCGTTCTGTTTCTCTGCGAGTGCCTTGTTTTCTATTTTTTTCAATTTTTTCAGGATTTTTTTTTGGGTTTTTCATTTGATTCAAAATGTCCTCCAACACTTCCTCCTCTAGCGGTTCTAGAAGTTCGTCAGCTTCAGCCCCCCAAAATCCTAGTACTATAGATGAACCCGTACTTAGGGTCGGACCTCGTCCGATCTTTGTACCAGACACCATTTCCAGCTCTTTGACCTCGGACGAACTCTCGCTGATTAGGATACAGTACGGGATTCCTCCAGAGTATGAGCTTGAGCTTCTCGGGCCAACTGACCGGGCTAGCGCCCCTCCCCCTGGTCGCTTTTGTTTATACCAGGAAGCTTTCCGCGCCGGACTTCGACTTCCACTCCCACCTTTTGTTGTTGCTCTTTTTCGCTTTTTAAACATTTCTCTAGTTTCTGTAGCACCGAACTCCTTTAGGTTTCTGATAGGATTTCTTTTCCTCTGTCATTTAGCTGAAGTCCAGCCAACTCTTTCCTTGTTTAGAAACTTTTATACTTTTAAGCGTCACCCTTCGGCAAAAGACTGGTGGTACTTCTCCCCCCAGTTCGGTAGGAAGGGGTTGCTGAAAGGTGCCCCATCTTCTATCCACAACTGGAAGGAGAGGTACTTCTACGTCCGATGTCCGACCCTGAGGCTGGGGTTGCCCCCCTGGGGCTCCTTGAAAGACTCCGTCCGTCGGGCTTTTAGCTTGGGAAAGGATGACCTAGAAGCCTCTAATAAACTTAAGACTTATCCAACTCCTCTCTTCTCCGACCTTCTAAAGGAGCAACTTTTATTCAATGTCGGCCTGAGCCCTCTCAACCCTGCCGGTATTTTTTCTTTCTCAAATCATTCGCTGCTTTCTCTTTCTCTTATTCTGTTTCTAAGCTGTGTCGATTTTTTTTCATTGTAGACATGGATGCAGACGCAACTCGGATACTATCCAAGGGTCTCAAGGTCCACAAGAGAAAAGACGTCGCAACTTCTGGGTCGGCGAAGAATGCGAGGGTAGAGGAGACAAGCTCGATCGTGCTTGCCTATGTGGCCATTGTCAGTGATGCCCCCTCCGACGATGAGCCCGTAGTCCCCCGAGCTTCTTCAAGAAGCCCTCCAGTCAAAGTTTCTGCTCCTGAGTCTCATCCCGAGGAGGCGTCGGGGGCCGAAAGGAAGAGAAGGAAAAAGACGGTGGTTCACAAAATCAGCAGCAGCAAGGCTGCCATCGAAAGGTCCAACGGCTCCGAAGAGGATCCGGAGGAGAATCCCTTCAACAATAGAGATTTAATAAAAAGGTTGGTCGACGGATGCGTTTTGTCCGAGATCGTCCACAGGATCGTCCATGCCGATCCTGAACAACGGATTTGGGACTCTCTGGGGTCCTTTCTTGAGGTAGGTCGATTTATTTTTTTCTTTCTTTCACTTCTTCACTTAGTGCATTCCTTAGCTTTCATATTGACTTCCTGGCCGCTCTTGCAGATTGGACACCAGCTCATTGCCAACATCGAGGCGATGAACAATGTCAAGAAGGAAGCAGCCCAGGCAGAGGAAGGTCGCCAGGTCGAGGCTGCCCGTCTTAAGGAGAAGGTCGCCGAAGTCGCGAGTCTCCAAGAGGCACTCCAGAAGGAGGAACAAACTTCGGCAGATCTAAAGGCTGCTTTGGAGGAGGAAAGAAGGAAGGCAGAGGCCGAAGTCTCCAAGCTGAAGGAGCAGATCCCGACCCTAGTCTCGAAGGCAAGGGCTCAGGCAATGGAGGAGTTCAAGATCTCCTCCAAGATGAGGGATCTGAACATCAAGTTCGGCCAGACCGCCTTTATCAAGGGCTTCGAGCTTTGCCAGAAGAAGGTGGTCGAAAAGTTTTTCGAACTCGACCTCAGCTTTCTGGATGAAGTATCCGACGATGAAGTCGGACCTTCCGAAGCTGCTGCCGGTTTTCCTCCAGTCGGGACCTCTTCAACTGCCGCAGCTACCATGACCGACCTTCCGGGGGCGCCGAGCTCCTCCACTTCTGCTCTAGAGGTCCGAGACCTCTAATTTTGTACTTTTTCATTGTTATAATTTCTTTTTTTTTCTCTTGTACTTAAGAATTATTCAATCGATTAAATCGGATTCCTCTTTACAAAGAGCTCTTTTTTCTTCTTCTACTTTCTTTTTCTTTTTCTTTTTTTTTCGTAATGATTTATATTGTGATGCTCTTGTTTCCCGACAACAGTACCCTGCCGAAGCTCTTCTCCTACCACAGGAGATTCCTTTGAAGCCTATGATCCAGGATCTGAGAAGAAAAGTTCGTCACCTAACGAAGAAATCAAAGAAGATGGACGACGAACTTCACAGGCTGAGGAAGAGCCATTCGGAAGCCACCGTGGAGGTTACTCGCCTTCGGAACCTCCACAGAAAGGACTTCATGGACTACAGCCGGAAGAAGGCCAACTTCGAGAAGGAGCTTGAGGAACTCCAAAAATGCGCCAGCGACCGATCTTGGAGTCAGGCCTCCAAGATCAGCTCCCTCAAAGTCGAGTTGGCGGCCGCATGGGAGAAGATCGACCAATTAGAAGGGAGCTCATCCCGACTTCCAACTCAGGCTGATCATGGTCGGGACTGGTCGAAGAAATTTTTCGACCTCCAGAAGCAGCTACAGGATGCCGAGATGAATTACAATACTTGTCGAGTCGGCTGGTGCAGACAAATAAACAACTACAGAAGGAGGCTCAAGACGGCAACCGATGAGGTTGCTTGCCTTCAGAAGCAGTTGTCCGAAAGAGCCTAGGCCATTTCGGTTCAGGGCTCTGACGAGCTCCAATCCTTGACGGGGATCACGGAAGAACTGTCCATAGCCCTTAGAAAGGAGAAGGTCGAACTGCAGCGGCTGAAAATTCAGCTGACCTATGAGCAGCAGGCGATCAAGGATGCAGAACCAGAGTCTGAAATTCTGAGGAAGAGGCTTTGGGAATCAGAGGATGAAAGCTGACGGTTTCATCAAATGTATCGGGAGATGCTGCAAAGAAAGAAGGAACTGAAAGAAGAAGTTGAGAACTTAAAGCAATCTCTGATAATGGCTGAAACCGAGAGTTCGAAGTCAGAAGAAGCCGAGTTTTCTTAGAGCTTCTTTTACCTTTTATTTAATGTATTCTTTTCTTTTCTTGTTATCATTTTTTTTTGCCTTCAAAGGCTTTTGTAATGCACTCTTTACTAATAAAATGAAAAGAAATTTTCTCATTACCTTGTCCATTCTTGCTCTGAGTTGTCGTTTATCGAGCTTCTCTTGTCTTTTGTCTTATTCGATGTCGACGTTGTTTGAAGGTTTTTGGTCATCACCGCGTTGATTCGCCCTTTTTGTTTATGACCGAAGGTCTTTTCAAGGCCATTCGAATTTGACATTTTCGCTCGATATTCGAGCTTGGAGTCCAAACTTCTCGTTACTTTGAGGAAGTCTATTTTCTCCTGCTAGTGTTGGGTTCTCCCTTAGAGACTGAGGATTTTTGACAAGAGTTTTCTTCCTTGTTGAGACAAGATCCCTTGTGTCTTAGATGTAGTTTATTTTTTCCCTCATCTCTGACGTAGCTCATCGCTTTTCTTTTTTCTCTAATTCTATTTTTTTATGTTTGGACGAGGATTTTTTCTCTGCTCCTAACGGGGTTGTAGGGGTGTAGAGGAGCCGTTAAGGAGGTTTTTCCTCTCATCCGGTCTTAAACAACCAGATCTTCATTTGTGTTAGGATGAGATTCTCCTCCTATTCCTGACACAGTCAATTTCAGCTCATGTTAGGACGAGATCTTCCTTCTGTTCCTAACAGGATTGTGGGGGCACATAAGGGCTGTTGCGAGGGCCTCTCTCCCCATCCGATCTCTTAATAATCGGGTCTTCGACTTTGCTCATGTTAGAACGAGGTTCTCCTCCTGTTCCTATCATGGCTGTGGGGGTGCATAAGGGACGTTGCGAGGGCCTCTCCCCCCATCCGGTCTCTTAATAACTGGGTCTTCGACTTTGCTCATGTTAGGACGAGGTTCTCCTCCTGTTCCTATCATGACTGTGGGGACGCATAAGGACCGTTGTGAGGGCCTCTCTCCTCATCCGGTCTCTTAATAATCGGATCTTCGATTTTGCTCATGTTAGGACGAGATCCTCCTCCTGTTCCTAACATGACTGTGGGGGTGCATAAGGGCCGTTGCGAGGGTCTCTCCCCCCATCTGGTCTCTTAATAACTGGATCTTCGACTTTGCTCATGTTAGGACAAGGTCCTTCTCCTATTCCTAACATGGCTGTGGGGGCGCATAAAGGCCGTTGCGAGGGCCTCTCCCCCCATCTGATCTCTTAATAATCGGGTCTTCAGCTTTGCTCATGTTAGGATGAGGTCCTCCTCCTGTTCCTAACACGCTTAGTTTCGATTGTCTGAATGAGCTATTCCCTATCGTTATAAGCTCATGCCAAAAAAAAATATATGCGAATATGAAACTTTTATTTAAGACAAAGTTATCGATAATACATTCATAGATTTTTCGAATTTCATGATCGTGGAAGGTCTGTTCCTTCGAGCTCTTTTAGATAGAATGTTTCACGCCGAACTACCTCCCTGACTTCATACGGGCCTTCTCAGTTTGGGGCAAGTTTCTCTTGGTTCTGAGGTTGTGAAATAGCGGCTCGCCAAAGTACTAAGTCCCCCGCTCTGAAGGCTTTGCTCTTGACCCGGGAGTTGTAGTAGCGGACTACTTTCTGCTTGTAGGCTGCCATCCGAACTTGACCTGTCTCCCACTTTTCTTCTAGCAAGTCGAGGTTGGCCTTGAGATCCTGTGAGTTGCGCTGCTCGTCGAATGCCACGACTCGCACCGACGGAAGCTTGAGTTCAATCGGGATAACGGCTTCTGTTCTGAAGGCTAAGGCAAAGGGGGTCTCCTCCGTAAGCAGTCTTTGGATAGTTCGGTATGCCCATAACACATGATAAAGCTTGTCTGCCCAAGTTCCCTTTGCTTTTTCAAGTCTCACCTTGATTCCTTGCAACAGAGTCCTGTTGGTCACCTCGGCTTCACCGTTTGCCCGCGGATGGGCTACTGACATGAAGTTATGGGAGATGTTTAAGTCCTCACAAAATTCAGCAAATCTTGCTCCAGCAAATTGTAACCCATTATCAGTAATAAGAGTTCTGGACAAGTCTAACCTACAAATAACTGACTTCCAGACAAAGTCCTGCATTTTAACTTCTGTGATTTTCGTCAAAGGTTCGACTTCGACCCACTTGGTGAAGTAGTCAATTGCCACCAGGAGGAACTTTCGCTGTCCGAATGCTATGGAAAAAAGTCCAAGGATATCCATCCCCCATTGTGCAAACGGCCATGGGGTACTCAAAAGTGTAAGTTCGGAGGCGGGCTGTCTTTGGATATTCGCATATCTCTGACACCGATCACACTTTCTGACATATTCAATGGAGTCGTGGTGCATTGTAGGCCAGTAATAACTTTGTCAGAGCAGTTTGTGGGATAAAGATCTGGCCCCCAGGTGACTTCCGCAGACTCCTTCATGTACCTCCCACAAAGCAAAGTTGGCTTCAGAAGGTCGAAGATATTTCAGGAGGGGCAAAAAGTACGACCTCTTGTACAGCTTGCCCTCATAAAGGATATATCGGGAGGCCTGGTTTCTAAGCTTCCGAGCTTCTTTTGCATCATAAGGAAGAATCTCGTTTTTGAGGTATGCAACCAGTGGGTCAATCCAGCTGGGTTCATGGCTAATCTCCATTACAAGCTGTGGTTCTTCCGTACTTGGATATTTTAGAACTTCGAAGAGGACTTCCTTAGGTAGTTCAGCCGGAGCCAGCATAGCCAATTTGGAGAGAAGATTGGCCCCGATATTTTCTGCTCTTGAAATCTGCTTGATGTCAAAGCTGCCAAAGGTAGGGATGATCTCTTTTATCTTTTCGAGATACTTGGCCATACTGTCCTCCCGAGCTTCATAGTTTTTGCTGACTTATCCCACCACCAATTGGGAGTCACTGTAGATTTGGAGTCGATCTACTTCTAATTCTTTGGCGATCTTCAGTCTTGCAATCAGAGCTTTATATTCTGCTCCGTTATTTATCGCAGAAAATTCGAAACGCAGCACGTACTCTGTGATAATTCCTTCCGGATTGATCAAGATCAGGCCCGCACCTGCGCCTGACATGTTGGAGGAACCGTCCACATAGAGGGCCCAAAAACCATCAGGAAGATCTGTTCTTTCCTCAGGGGAGTTTGGTTGGAGCCCTGGGTTGTCAGCTTCACCTCGTTCAAGTTTGGCTTCTTTCGGGATAGTGCATTCCACTATGAAGTCTGCTAATATTTGGGTTTTTATCGTCGGTCGAGGTCGATAGTTGTTATCGAATTTTGTGAGCTCGACCGCCCATTTTGCTATCCTCTCGAAAGCATCCGCTCAATGTAGAACCGCCTTAATCGGCTGGTCGGTGAGCAGTGTTATAGTGTGCCCTTGAAAGTAAGGTCGGAGCCTTCGAGCTGCAATCAACAGGATGTAAGTTAGTTTCTCTAACTTAGTGTATCTGGTTTCGGCGTCTATCAATACTCGACTTATGTAGTAGATCGGCCATTGAATTTTTGCTTCTTTCTTAACCAGAACTACTGCGAGAGCCACAGAGGAGATCGTCAGGTACAGGAACAACTTCTTTTCAGGTTCGGGCTTTGCCAATAGCGGAGGTGAGCTGAGGTAGTTCTTCAATTCTTTGAATGCTTGCTGACATTCAGTGGTCCAACAGAAATTCTTCGGCTGTTTGAGAGTCTGAAAGAAAGGTAGGCACCATTTGGCCGACCTTGAGACGAAGCGATTCAGAGCTGCTACTCTCCCAGTAAGGCGCTGAACTTCCTTTATTGACTTCGGAGTAGTCATTTCCTGGATGGCACGAATCTTTTTCGGATTTGCTTCGATCCCGTGCCCCAACACCATAAAGCCCAAGAATTTTTCTGAGGTTACTCCAAAAGCGTACTTGGTTGGGTTCAGTTTCATCTTATATTTTCGGAGGGCGATGAAGGTCTCCTCAAGGTCAGCGACGTGGTTCATTAAGGATTTACTTTTTACAAGCATGTCGTCCACGTAGACCTCCATGTTGCGGTCGATCTGCTCTTTGAAGATCTTATTCACCAGCCATTGATAGGTCGCCCCTACATTTTTTAGGCCAAAAGGCATGACCCTGTAACAGTAAAGACCACGGTCAGTGATAAAAGCAGTCTTTTCTTCATCCTCTGGTGCCATCCTAATTTGATTGTAGCCGAAGAATGCATCTACGAAAGTGAGAAACTCGTGGCCCGAGGTTGCATCCACCAATTGGTCAATTCTGGGCAGAGGGTAACTGTCCTTCGAGCAGGCTTTGTTCAGCTTTTTGAAGTCTATACACATCCTCTACTTGCCGTTCACCTTCTTGACGAGAACTACATTGGAGACCCAATTCGGATAGTTGACTTCTCTGATGAATCCAGCTTTTAGGAGTTTATCAACTTCCTCAGCTATTGCCTTCTGCCTTTCCGGTGCATGATCTCGAATTTTTTCCTTCATCGATCGATATTTGGGATCAACAGCTAGACGGTGTTCCATGACTTCCGCATCAATCCCTGGCATGTCCGTCGGAACCCAAACGAAAACATCCGCATTCTTTTATAGAAAATTGATGAGCTGTGTCCGTACCTCTTCTCTCAGGTTGGAGCCGATCTTTACCACGTGCTCTTCATTCCCATCGTTCAAAGGAATTGAGATAAGATCTTCAATTGGCTCACCCCGTTCTTCAGCAAGGTCATCGTGGGTGTCTAATCCATCAACCGGACAGGGGTTAAACTGACCATTTCTTTGTAAGGCTATGTTATAGCAGTGTCTTGCCAAGACTTGATCTCCTCTGACCTCTCCAACCCCTTGGCTTGTAGGAAATTTCAACTTCAAATGGTAGGTCGATACCACAACTCGGAGGGCATTAAGGTCAGGTCGGCCGAGTATTGCATTGTAGGCAGACAGCGCCCTTACTATCAGAAAATCCACTTGCACTCTAGATTGTTTCGGGCACCGACCTGCAACTACGGTCAAAGTTATTACTCCTTCCACTGGCACAGCATCGCCAGTGAACCCTACCAATGGGAAGCTTCTCAGTCCTAATCGATCATCCAGAATGGATATTTTTGATAATGCATCGTAAAACAAAATATCGGCTGAGCTTCCATTATCAACAAAGATGCGGCGTACATCATAGTCAACAATATTTAAAGAAACTACAACCGCATCATTATGTGAGAATTGAATCTTCTGGGCATCTTCTTCAATAAAGGTTTAGATTCTTCAGTTCTCTGCCGCTTGGGCGGTCTGGCCGATCCACTGGCTGCTCCCCATCAGGGTCCTCCAGAGATGATGTTGATGATCCCGATTGGAGGCCGATCTTCAGGCTGTTCTTCCCTTCTTGGTGGCTTTGGTGGTGGTAGGGCCCTCGGTCGATCTTCCCTATCTTCAGGCCAGCGTCAGATGAATCTATTGAGCCAACCTCATCTGATGAGCTCTTCGATCTCGTCTCGGAGCTGAATACACTCCTCTGTGTCGTGGCCGTGGTCGCGATAATAGAGGCAGAACTTGTTAGGATTGCACTTCCCGAGGTGTGTGCGCATCCTTTCCGGTCTTGACAGCTGCTCCCTGATCTCCATCAGCACTTGAGTTTTTGAAGCATTGAGAGGGGCGTAGCTGTGAAATCTTCTTGGGGGAGAGCTCCGTCGAACTCTGCGGTCTGGGCTTTTCTACCTACAAGCTCGGGGGGGAGTTCGGACACGCTTGTGTCTGGGGGGAGTTCGAGAAAGCGGCCGAGCTTCACTCAGCCCTTTTTCAACTGCAGACTTGTCGGAGTCACCCGTCTGTCGTTCCTTCGCGGCCTCCTCGTCCTTCAGCTTGAAGGCTTCCTCTGCTCGGGCATATCTTTCGGTCCGAGCTAGTAAATCAGCGAAGTCCCTGGGATACTTCTTTTCCAGAAAAAACAGAAGGTCATTCTTTTGAAGATCGCTCTTCAGGGCGGCCATTGCAACCGATTGGTCCAAGTTCCGGACCTCCAATGCGGCGGCGTTAAAACGATCGACATAAGTTCGGATGGATTCTCCCTCTTTTTGCTTGATGTTGATGAGGGACTCCGAACCTCTCCGGAGACATCGGCTGCTGACGAAATAAGCCGCAAACTGGTGGCTCATTTGATCAAAGAAAAAGATAGTATCCGGCTTCAATGTCGAGTACCAATTTCTTACTGCTCCCTTCAAAGTAGATAGGAAAGCTAGGCACAGGATGGCGTCTGGCACGCCATGGAGTAGCATCATTGTCCAAAAGGCCTCCAGATGGTCAACCGGATCCGAGGTCCCATCGTAGCTCTCAAATTGGGGGAGCTTGAAGTTCGACGGGATCGGTTCCTGCATAATCTTTTGAGAAAAAAGAGGGCCAGTACAGATATCCTCACCGTAAGCAGAGGGAGCATGGTGGAGCTCTTCGATCCGCTGGTTCATCTCATGGAACCTTTGATCCAGGAGATCCTCTCGATCGCGAATCTCGAGGGTCTTCTGGCAGAACGGATGTAGGAACCCTCCGGGGGTGGAATCGTGATCAGACAGAGGGCTCTCCGCCCTCTGCTTCCCCTTTTCGGGGGATACAGAGCGACTGGCCCAAGTGGGCCGCCCGATCGTTGGCTTCTGAAACTCTGATGATGCTCTTTCCAGCCGCACAGATGCCTGCAGCTGTTGCTGCTGCTGCTGCATGGCCTGCACCGCTTCGGTGAGGCCCCTGACCTGCTGAACCAGCAGGTCGAACTACTCCATGCCGACTACCACCGTCGGAGGAGGAGGAGCCTGAAAAATTGGAGACGAGGCCGAAGCCGACGGATCTTGCTGAGATCTGACCATGGAGGCCGTAGATCGCCTGGTGGATGCCTTTCGGGGAGGCATTAGGTTGGGATTTGGTCGGAGAAGAAGAAGAAGATGTTGAAGAAGATGACTGGAGATAGTCCCGTTGAGTACTCTTTTAAGAACAAGGGTCCTGCAAAGACACAGCCATGCCGTCCCCCTTCCTCTAGCGCCAATTCTGTTGGTACAGAATTTTGCCGATGCTAGAGAAGCTGGAGTCGAGGGGATTACGGCCACCGTCGGGACCTGCAAGAAAAGTCTAAACCGGAGTTGGGGGTGCTCCGGTAAGACCCTCCGATGCTCAAGTCAGTACTCTGCTTCAACAGAAATAGAGCACTCGAATGAGATTTTAGTAGAGTTTAGAGATAGTGCTTAGAGCTTAAGAGCTTTTCGAGAGCTTGAGAAAGCTTGAGAAAATTTACCGAAACTGTTGCCTTATCCCATTTTATAGTAGAATACGGTATAGTCTTGCCATTAATGGTGCAGACAACTGGAGAGTTGTCAAATCACCGGGGGCTATCAAATCAGCGTGGGTTGTCAAGTCATCAGAATTAACCTATGTCCTTGACAGAACAATGCCCCAGAATGGCCGCACAGCATGTCCTTGACAGGACAACAGCCCATAGCGGTTGTACGGTGTTTGGACGGACTGACCGACTGTATGTCGGTATTCGGCTGGCGAGACGTCGGGTGATGACTCGAAAACACCGTCGGCTGATCTGGTGCCTTGTGGAAGTTGGACGTCGGTTGCCACCCCCAACAGTGAGTCGGTGATATGGGTTCGACCGTTCGGTCGGTTGGAAACAGTATTGGTCTGTTTGGCCGGCATACCCGATCGGATATTGTCGGCAGTCATTGTCGGAGTCATCTGTCTGTCCGGTGGGTAGAGTCGGGCATCGGTCGGACCGGTCCGAGGATAAGTCGGCATACGGGGGTCAGTCAGTATATCCCAACAAGGACCACGCAATGGCTTCTTTCCTGTCTTGTGGTCCATGACCACCACCACCTAGGCTGATCACTGGGAGGTCATAATAGTGGAGACTATAGAAGATTCAAGCTCCTTTCTTGGCATCCAGCACTACTCAGTTGTAACTGAGATGGAGCCCGTCCATTATAAAAGTTCGTCTGGAATCCAATTCTGTTGTAGAAGTTCGGACGGAGTCCGGTTCTTGTAGGAGTCCGGAAGGAGGCCGCTTACTGTAGAAGCTCGGATGGAGACCGGTTACCGTGGAAGTCCGGATGGAGACCGCTTATTGTAGAAGCTCGAATGAAATTCGGAAGGCGGTCGACCACTGTAGAAACTTGGATGAAGTCTGGTTACTGTAGAAGTCCTGCTGCTGAAGAAGTCCGGACATTGACGAAGCCCGAAAGAAGCTCGGAGTAAAGTCGATTGTGACAGGAGGAAGTCTGGAAGAGATTCGAAGAGTAATCAATCACTGTAGAAAATCAGCTGATAGTGAAGCCCAGAGAGCATCTGGAGCAGTTTGATAGACGACTGAAGGAGCTCATTATTGGAGAAATCCGGAGGGTACGATAGGAGTTCGTCCGTTGGAGGAATCTGGAGGACACTATAGAAGGTCGACTGCTGGAGGAGTTCGGATGGTACTGTAGAAGGTCGGACGATTGGGGGAGTTTCAAAAGACGCCGCACAAGGTCGAAAGCTGGAAAAGTTCTGAGAGGGTTGGCCTCTTACTAACTTCGACTGGGGTTATTTTATATCCAACAAGTCCCAACCAAGGTCTATAACATTTATAACGGCTGTTATCATGGTCACATGAGACCTCCCATTATATTACGATAGGGTCCAGCACTACATTATATACTAATGACTATAATTTTGTAGAAAAATACAAGAATATAATTTTATTCATTATGTTCTTTTATACTCACAGATCTTTTTAATTATAAAAAAATCAGTTTTAATTAACATTTTGGATTTATAAAGTTTTAATTGAAAAGGAAATAAAAAATTTTCGATGGATAGGGAGGTCTGTTGTGTATAAAAACACGATGATAGAGAATTTTTTTTTTTTTTTTTGATTGGAGCTCTTAAGTCTTGTTTGATATTGTTATTGAAGTGGTGAATGCATTTTCCATATCCAGTAAGAGTTTTGAAATAGCTTCGTGGCTCTACAAAAAAAAAAAAAAACTAATTTAATTTTAACAAAGCCTCCTCCATTGTAATTTATCGTAAGAATATAATATTACAAGAATAATATTACAACAATAGTATTATTATAATAAAAAATTATTATAGTACAATATAATCTAATATAATGATAATATTATAATATGTTATAGTATGATAATATAGTATTCATATAGGTAGGTATGTGTAATTGCATGTAGTGTTGTCCTTAAGCTTGTTGTCCCCAACATCATAGATCAAAGAAAGATGATGCACTCTCCCGCTCTGAAATTGGGCATTGATAGATATAGTTTTGTCCAGAATTCTATGATTGATATCAACTGTAAATATGGAAGCTTAAGCGGAGCAATAGAAGTCCTTGATGAGCGTCCAAAGAGTAACTTGGCAACATGGTGAAGCTGACAGGGTGTGCACAGCATGGCTGTTAGGACAAGGTCACCAATGACCTTAAAAATCGAGTGAGATATGTGTTAAGATAAAATTGACAGGGATTTAAATTTCACATGTCTAACCCATTTAATCTATTTAATATTTAAATCAAATTGAATCAGATAATCTTTTTAATTCATTAAAAATTTACTTAATTTATTTCTGATCTATTTAATCAGATCTGTTTAACTATTTTAATCTATTTAACTTAATTTGATCTATTTAATAAATGAATTAAATAAGTTGAATTGAATTATCTATTTAATAAACAAGTCTAATTCAGATTCAAATTTTTAATCTATGTAAAAATAGATTAGATTTAGATAGATGATTTTTTGATCCGATTTGTATTGATCCAATCCGATCCGATAAAATTGCCGCCCTTAGCGTGGACCGATGAGATTACCTTTTTGAGAGTGCTTTATGTCAGCTGACATTGAGAAGGCTTCCAACCAAAATAAAGAATGACCTGAGGCTAATTCGACCTGAGAACATGACAAAGTTGCTGATGTTAATCATTCGCTACTCTATTGTTTTCAATCCTAAAAGCAAAATTAGTGAGGGAATAACCATGAACTCATGTTAATCCTTCAGCCCCTTGTTTCTTCCTACAGGAATTTGTCAAACAACTGTAAGAAACTACAAGAATTTGTCAAAAAAAGCTGGATGAAACTATGAGTATCACTTAAAGAAAGTACAAGTTGTTGGCATGATCTCAGCACCTAAGATAACACTTTTTTCATTGCCAGAATCTCTTTGCACCTTCAAAGAACATAATGACCCACCTTCTCATGCTTCAGTACATAACTGAGTGCAAGCAGGATTGTTCTGCAAGCCAGGCTCTAATTGCATACAGGGTATCTTAGTGCATGTTGTCCTGAAGTCCTCATAAGCTGAGATGAAGGAAGGAAGCCACATGCTCCATTGGATTGGCTTTATGACTCTTCTTCTCAATGCAAGTCAAAAGAACCATTGGCGCCTGACCCATTCATACCTGTGCTTCATCCTTGTTTCATTACAGTCATTCACTGTATTTTGGCCTTTTCGGTGGCTTTCTTAGTTTAATAAAGTAGCTAAAACACCTTTGATTGCACTTATTTCAGATCTCATCACCCCTTATATGAAGTTGACATCTTCCAAGGTAGCAAAGAATGAAGTGAAGATCTGACTTCAGACCTGGAATTTGGGGGGCATCATAACCTTGCAAGCAAAAGGTAAGTTCAGTGGTAGGAAAAGGCTATGGGGAGGCACGCCCACGGAAGTGGTGGCTTTTTGACAATAATGCATAACAGGTGGCATTAGTTGCACCATCACCTCTCTCCTTTGCTTCTGTTTTAAATTGTCAAAATCAATCAATTTTTATAAAGAATGTGCCATGTGTAATGACTAGTTGAGTATAGTCGGCAGGAAAACATGCATGATTCTATTTGTTAATCCAGACGTTGGATTTCTTGTAAGCAAAATAAGATCAAATCCTATTAAAAAAAAGTACTGCCACCAATCATTCATCTAATCACTGCTCAATTCACTAGGCTGATATGGCAGTTGGGAATCGGTGCAGTACATGAACAAATTGTTGGTGTTAATCGGTCCTTTCTACTGTTCAACCAATCACCAATTCTACATTAAAATAGTGAACTGGTTTGGTGATCTTTAGCATTTTTCTATTAAAAATGCTTTGCTGTTTCTGATACGAATCGCTTAACATTTTCAAGTGAAGTATAATAAAGTATTAACAGTAACTACAAGATAAAGTATGAAAACAATTATAGAATCATCTCTCTGAATGGATAAGTTTTCAGTAAAACATACTAAAGTTAGATTCATTAGGCTTTAATTATTTTACAAGGCCTAAGAAAGCAGATAGATGGGATGATTGCGCTGATACTGGAAAGACTAAGGTGGTGCTTGGTAAGTGGAATAAATTTTAAAGATTTATACCTTGTACTGTGGAAAGATAAGACCTGCAGAATAAGGGTTCTTTTGGTAGTTGATTGGAGGACCAAGTGCAGAGGATAAGTGAGAGAATAAAGCACATTAAATTGCATGTCAGATTTGGATTTTATTAAAAAGAAGAAATTGCTCTTAAACATTTTAGTTAGATGAAAACGTAGATAAGGACAAAAAGGTAACTAGAGGGGATAAGTTTTCTTATTCCATAGTATTACTCTATTCCATCATTTTAATAGAATAGAGCCTTATTATCTCCACATGTTATATCTCTTGTTCTTGGGCCACTTTTTGTTGTTTGGTAGTATAATGACAGAATAAGAGTCACATTCGGCCTTGTTGTTGTTGCCAAACCTAAGTCGGCAACATATGATTGAAGCACAGGCAAGTTTGAACAGAAAAACACTGGTGTAAATATTGTCAAAAAGTATATAACAAAAAGAGATGAGTTCCAAAGTGGAATGGGTGGATTTGATTTATTATTCATCACAGTGATAATAAGAGTATACTGGAGGATGACAAGCTGGAGTGGAAGAGTTTACACCTTATTGCAGCTGTGGCATGTGCAAATGAAAGTGCATACAAACTTTCAGAAAAGGGAAGGGAGAGGGAGATAGCGTGCAAGGGACTGGATGGTTAATCTATTTATTCCTGCCGGTGCCTGGAACTATTTTAGTTTGAGATGGTTATCCATTAAAATTTAGTTGTTGATAGGAACAGGTGAGGGAGTGAATTTAAATGCAGAAATGGAAAATTTAATTTATCAAAAAAAAAAAAAGAATAGGGACATTCTCATGCAGCAGATTTGGGACAAGTCTTTAAAATGGATGCACCACTCTGGTTAGAAGTTTCCCATTACAAACTGTTAAAAACTTTGCCATCAGTAATCTGAAACCAAATCCTATAGTCTGGACATATATGTTTAAAAGAATAGCACTAATAATAGTTTGTTCTGTTTTTAAATGGTACCAAGGAGTCAAGAACCATCTTATCCAATGCAACTGAAAACAGAGAGACATAATAGAATGGCAACATCAGCCTAATCATCTTTTCATAGTCTTAATAATTTGCTTAAGCCACATTGGGCCAACAAAATAAATAATAAATCTCCTTTTCTTTGCCAACTCATACTCATTAGCAGCCAACTCAAACATAAGTCAACTCAGCTAAGCCTTATCCCAAAACTTGTTGGAGTCGGCAACGTGAGTCTTTTTCCTTTATTCCACTCGATTTAAGACCATACATTCATTAGGAATCATATTTGTCAAATATTTCACCTAACTTCCATCCACAATCACTTTCTTGAAAGCACTTAAAAGCCTGTTTGCCATTGTTATCTGTTTTTCTATTTCTCTTTATGTTGAAGATGACATTTTCCAAAACTTCTGCTGTTCCTTGCTTTTATTTACACTCTTCTTCTATAAAAGCAATAAATTTGTGCTACCAAAATCACTGTAACTTAACAAATATTTCAAAAGTTAAAAGGATTTCACCATACATGTTGTTGCTTCTAAATTTAATAAAAATTAAAATTAAAAAAAAAAAAAAAAGCAGACAGAAGCAATAGCCAACATGTCTTAAATTTTTCATTTTTTGAATCATTTTATAATTTGGACAACCTTCTTTGGTCAAAAGTAGTTCCATATACAGCCGGTGTTGGATGCTCCTTTAGACCTTCACTTGTTTCATAATTTAGCTTCTCCAAGGTCGGTCTTACCTCGCTCCAGGACAAACTCACGTAGATTTTAGTAGTTATATCTCATCACTGAGTTCACATATTTCTTGACAAACCATCTTAAGTCTATTTAGTTGAACAATGACGTCAAGGAAAAGTACTGCTTTGCCTACTACAAATAAAAATTATAGTTTTGAGGGCCAATGAGAAAGTTTTCAACCTATAGGGGCGTGGTTACTAAGATCACCCTTGTGCATAGTGGATTAGTTACCAAAATTCTAAATCCTGTGAAATGTGACATGCTGCCATCCCGCCCCTTCCCAACAATTGGGACAGGGATGTCCCAGGACACATCAATCTGGACAGTATCATCCCAACATTTCGGATAGCAACCCATCTTGGCATCCCGCGAGACATCCCACCAGGATTTAAAACCATATTAATGATAACCAACATATGATCAACTTGCTTAAAACTCTACATTTACACGGAATTACCTTATCCTTCATTATCTTTGTTTCATTGTTTAGAGATATTTTAAACCTGACTCAGAGACTAATGCCCTTGGGATTTATTATTAAGTTTAAAAATGCTATGTATATCAACATTTCTTCTTGAAGAAGTATTTCCTATAAAATCCGAGAAGTTTCTACATAAGCAGCATTTACTGTGTGCCAATAAGAACAAAATATATAACTGGAAAGGGTTTATAAAACTAATGACAAAAAGAATCAATGAACTTTGCTGGCAACAAAATGCTGAAACACACCAATACACATTCCATTGTTCGGCCAAATACAATATTGGCAACTAAATGAGTACATCTTAAACATAAACTACAGATTTGTTTCTGTTTATACATGCAACACAACAGAATAATGATATGTATAATAAATAAAAATTGAGAATTGAAACTTTCCCTATTGATAGACTAGTGTAATACAGAACAACAGATAAAGTCTTGGTACAAAAGTAGAAAAATGGTTGATAGAATTCCAGTTTGATAACTCCACCCACCATTGCAAAAACTTTCAGTTGCAAAATCTCCTTTCAGGGTGAAAGATAATTAGCATAACAGCCTTGAGATTATCTGCAATCATCAATAAACAGAAAGGAGAACACCTTGCCTGTTGTCACCTCTGAATTTCCTTAGCTTGCTTCTGCCATGCTATCATTTCTCCCAGCAGTCATACTACTTGAGGGATCATGTATCACTCTTGGTGATGCAACATGAGAAGAACTATTTGTACTGTCCCCCGATTGTTCTCGCTGCATTGCTTTCTCATGGAGTTGTAAAACATACTCCAAGTTCCAGAGTACATCACCCATCGCAGGCCTATCTATTCCATATTGAGCCAAACACTTCTCCACAGTCTCTCCAAATTTCCTCAGTGACCTACGATCAATCTTTCCCTTCAGTGAGGGATCAATGACTCGCTCAATTTGCCCCTTCTTTTGCCACAGCATAGCCCACTCAGCTAAGTTTACCTGCTCCCATGGAAGGGATTGATCAATCACTGGCCTCGCGCACAGGACTTCAAGAAGAACAACACCAAAAGAATACACATCAGACTTATCCGTAAGCTGCTGCGTCTTGAAATATTCAGGATCAAGATATCCAAAGCTTCCCTTAACCCCAGTGCTCACATGAGTCTGATTGAGTTGAGAACCTAACTTCGAAAGACCAAAATCAGCAACCTTTGCAGTATAGTTTTCATCAAGCAAAATATTCGAAGACTTGACATCACGATGAATGATTCCCTGAGCACAACCAGTATGGAGGTAATGGAGACCCCTTGCAGAACCGATACAAATCTCAAGCCGTTGCTTCCATGACAAACATGGATGGCTTGAGCCGTAAAGATGCTCTCTCAGGGGACCCTTCTCCATAAACTCATAGACCAATATCATCTCTGACTGCTCCTCGCAATAACCAATCAGCGAAACAAGGTGCCGATGCCTGATCTTGGAGAGAACCACAATCTCAGTTTGAAACTCCCCAAGTCCCTGCTGAGACCCACGCACACCCCTTTTCACAGCAACCTTGGTGCCATCTCTGAGCACCCCTTTATAGACCTTCCCAAATCCACCTGACCCAATTTGAGCATTCTCATTGAAATTGTTCGTAGCCAAAAGAATCTCAAAGAAAGGTATCTTCAGCCGGAGATTAAGATTTGTTGCAGGTGAAGCACTGGATAGTTCTGTCAGTCTACTATACGAGCTCCCCCGGAACACAGGCAATGGGGACCAAGTCACAGACTCCTGCAATTCAGGTCTCTCTTTCTTTTGCCTCCTACATCTCAACATAACCACAATCAACACAATCAAAACACAGACTAAAAGTAAGCTACCAAGAACTGACATTAGCACAACTGCAGGATACTTCTTCCTCTTCTCCTCCCTCGGGAATGAAACAACCCCTCTTATATTCAGAATCTCCACCCCATTCAGTATGGCATTGGACTTCCATGCGAGGCTGCGCTCTGATGGCCCGACACTCACCTGAATTCTCCCTGAATTATTCGAATGCATAACTACAAAGTCCATGTAGTAAGGCGAAGCCAACGTAAAGCCGGCCAGCGCAGAGAGGTCTAAATCCTTGCAAGCGGAGTAGCTATTGATATACACATCAAAGTAGAGCTCATTCAGTGCTTTACTAACTATGTCGCAGAAATGCAGCCGGACAAGGTAGCCATGAATCGAACTCGAAACAGGAAATGTCCAAGTGATGTTAAAACTATTTGAAGGTAACGAGGAATTGGATGAGTTACCCTTGTCCATCTCCCGGGCGGTGCCGTAGACGGTCTCAGGGGCGACCTCCCGGGTGGCGCCGCCAACAGGATAGTTGATTTGGCCAGTAAAGTCGACAACTTTGGCGAGGAACGGCGTGTCAAGGAACTGGGGGTCGGGGTTCCAGGTTCTCCAGAGGGTATCATTCGTCGGGGTGACGAGGGGCCCGCCGACATTGATGCGGTGGAGGGTTTCGAGGGCGTGGCGTGAGAGAGGAGGAGAAGGGGAGGGGGAAGAGAGGGGGATGGGTGTGGCGGTGTCGGAAAAGAGGTTGTTGGGGGCGGAGAAGAGCTCGATGGCGTTGACAAAGGCGAAGGAGGAGGGGAAGGAGGGGGTGAAGGAGAGGAGGAGGGAAAGGGAGGAGGAAGGGGGTTTGATGAAGAATTCTTTGAGGAGGGGGGAAGGCGGGGCGGAGAAGCGGCTGAGGAGGGGGGAGCCGGCGGCGAAGACGGAGAAGAGGGCGGCGGAGAGATTGAAGGAGGGGTGGGGGAAGGGGAGGAAGTGGAGGCGGAGGAGAAGGCCATTGGCGGTGGAGGAGGGGGAGAGGGGGAAGGAGTAGGCGGATGGGCGGGGGAAGAGGCGGGCGGAGCGGAGGAGAGGGGAGGAGGGGGAGGGGGATGAGAGGGAGGAGGAGCGGCGGGTGGAGAGGGTGGCGGAGGAGTCGGGGCGGAAGATGCGGCCGTCGGCGGAAGCGACGGAAGCGGCGGCGCCGCAGACGAAAAGGTAATTGTCGGCGGGGGTGAAGGCGGCGAGGGAGGGTAGAGGAAAGAAAGGGAGGAGGAGGAGGAGGAGGAGGAGGAAGGGATTTGGAGGGGGTTTAGGAGGGAGAGTGGAGGAAGAGGAGGGTGGAGGAGAAGTTGGATCCATTTTTTTTTTTTTTTTTTTTTTTTAACGTGATGGCCAAAAAGCTTGCTTCATTCCTTTTTGTGCACACGAGAATCTAGTGGAGGCTGCTTAAATTTTTTGGAGCAAAAGTATGTTCCAATAACTTGGCAGTTGGGAGCTTTATTGGCGTTTAAAGCATGAATTTTTGTGTTAATAATTAAATAATTTTTGATTTAGAGATAGAAAGAGAAAAGGGAGAGAGGCAGGTGGGTGGAACAAGAAAGTTTTTTTTTTTTTTTTGATAAAAAACAAGATAGTTCTTGCATGTGTTATGAGAAGTATGCTGGTTGTTAAACGAATCTGTTAATATAAAAATTTTATGAATTATAATTTTTTGTAAAATTAATTATATATAATTTGAGGAGATTATATATTTTTTTTTTAAGAACTGAGATTTAGTCGAAATCGAAATCATATAAAATTCAATGTCCAGATTAATAGCCAAACCCAGTGAACTAGTTGGCACTCCTGATTCTGCATAGGTTATGATAAGTGTCTTTTTTTCTATTTGTTTAATGTATTTAGATAGTTGTCATTTAGCTAAATTTATCGATTAAATTTTTTCTCTATTATATAATGATTTGTCTTAAATCAAAATATCCTCTTAATTACATAAGTTGCGGGAGGAAGAGCGGTAATACGTGATGTACACAGAAAAACCACTCTTGAGGCGCATAAGATGAATTTTTTAAGCATTTTTTTAATAAATAAATGATTTACAAAAATTTTTTTCATAAACTACAGGAACAAAGTTTGCATTATTAGGAGAACAGAGAACTGTGAATAACAGGCAGAACCAAGACATAACTATATACACACGTATTTAAGTTCATATCGATTATTTATTAAAAAAATAAATATTTATATAAAAATAAAAAAATAAATAATAATTTTTGATTAATTTTTTTGTATGAAATTTTTTATTATTATAGATATTATAATATCAGCCTACTCTATAGCCCATGCATACTGAAGGATACGATTATATGAATTCAATAACCAATCATAAAAAGATCATAATATTTATAAATAAATTTATATAAATTTAAATTTTTTAATTTAATAAAAATATTAAAATTTATATGAAAAAAATATATGAAGATCAATATTAATATATATTTAATTTTATATCAGTTAATCATTGAGAGGGGCATGGATATTTATATAATAATTTGAGCTAATTATTTTTGCATGGAATTCTAGATTATCAACCGGTGGCTCATCGCGAGCGTCAAGAAGAAAAATTATTGCATGGACCGGGTCCAAGTGACTGGGCAAATCTCGGAGTATATGCACGGTGGACAACGCGCAATCAGGAATTGATGAAAAACAAAGGGCAACGTGGCGTGTTGCCCACCGTGTGATTTGGCGGGGTCCAAGTAATAATCAACCAAAGCAAGAGCCGTCAGAATCTCGGCTCCTTTCATAAATGTTGCCAGATGGATCCGTCCACCGATACGCTACTACTTTTCTCCGGTTCATAACTCAAGGAAAGGGAGGCAGACCATTTTATTCCACGGCTTATGAAGCGGTGGGGACCTGCGCGAAGTGTTTTCAAATCCAAAGAAAATAAAATGACCTAAGGATGCAACTTGTGGAGCTGAGCTGAGCTGATCTCCAGTGTGGAACAATTGGTAGTCCTGCTATCTTCCACTGAGCTTTCAGAGAACTCTTTCAGATGTTACGGTCTTGACGGAGAACTAGAGAAGACTCAGTCATCGCTGGCATCAGTTTATTGACTTGATTTTAATATTTATGTTTAAAGCTCAAGCGAAATAGATTATGTGGATCATCAGTTTTAGCACAATTTTAAACATGTGTGGATCACCTATTTCAAATGCATACAATGGTAATTTGTAATATTTGCATTATTGTTTTAAAATTTGCGCACCAGATTCCTGTGCATCACTACTCAAAATGAGTTGATCATCAATTTAAAATATGTGCATCAGTCGCTACCTAATTATACACCATCTTTTTAAAACATCTGCCAACAATGTCCACCACCGTCACCAATAATTGCAAGCTAGGATGGAGACCGTCTATAACGATGAGCGACAATGAAAATCGTTAATAATAGCAGATGGTAATGAAGATCATGACAGTAGTATGATGATCCATGGCAACAATGGGTGGCCGTAGTTATTGATAGTTATGAATAGTGGCAGCGGTCATTGTTCGTGGAGATTATGAACAAAAATTTACATTATAAACTAAATAGGGTAGGCATTTTGTGTGTGTATGGGTGCGCGCATCCAGTTTGAAAATTTGAAAAATTGTTGATATAATTATAGTGACACCAATCAAAGATCTTCAAGCATTTCTTAAGTTATAAAAATATTGGTAGCTACATCCACAGACATAAAGTTGATGCTTAATGTATATTGAACACCCTTATTGTGAAGCAAGTCAAAAAACCAAACAGTTGGAAGCAATGGAAGCAGACTATTTTCTTAAAGTATCAGCAACAAGCCAGTCTATGAAAAGATGGGGCATGCCTTCCCTCCTTTGCAACTTCTGATCTGCTTGGAAGGATCCCTATCATCCTTCGGATCAATGATGGTCCCAAGAAGCTCCATTTCTTGTATTGATTCCTCCCCTCATTGGTCCCCTTTCTCCCTCCCTTGCTCAAAAGAGAGTGCCCACTTGAGTCAGGATTTGAATTTCCCATTAGAGAGAGAGAGAGAGAGAGAGAGAGTTATGTGGAAATAATGTACAAGTGTGGTTGTTGTATACATGGCATGATGGATGAGAGAAAGTTCAAGGTTGGTTCCTAATTAGACTTATACTATAGGATTAGATGAAACAATGGAGAGATTTAGTTTGAGATATGGTAGAGACTCGAAAGCTTAAATTAGAGATTTGTGTTTTTTTTCGGCAAATTAAATTAGAAATTTATGTTGGAAGAGGTTTGGACAGAACTGAGAACAAAAGGCATGTGGGTTCCAGTTGGGCAGACATGACAGGTTGGCTTTTGTCTCCATTTGCACATGAAAACATTGACTCTGGCTCCAGATGTTTGGGTCCAAACCTAATTAAATCCCTAATGATTTTTTTTTTTTTTTTGCTTGTATATTTCCATCTGATCCATTGGGTTTCAGATCTCCAGGGTTTTAAGATTCTCAGTACATGTGGGGAAGCAGCCGTGAAGGTATGTACCTTCCTCCCCACCAAGTCCATTTTTTCCTTGTCCTTCTGGATCTTTTGTCATTTAGATATTGTTTTGGTTCATTGCATCAAGAACATTTTGATCAAGTTTTTGATCAGGGAGAATAATTAGGATCTTCCAGGTCTGATGCTTGTTGGACCATTTGGTTGTCTAATTCCTTGTAGACCAATTGCATGTGCTAGAGATAAGCAACCTGTGTAGAATTTATGTGCAAGACCTACTTTGCCATGCATCCAGACATTCTAAGATTCAGCACATTGACCAATTAAATGATTCAATCAATACCCAAACTACACCCTTCTTAACTAAATCACCTGAGTACCCAAACTACACCCTTCTTAACTAAATCACCTCTTGGAATTAAATACATTGCAAGTAGGTATTTGAAAATCAGCACCAACAAGGTTTCCCATCAAAGATTTAATTTGCTTAAAATTCACCAAATTAGCCACCTGTATCCTCCTCTGCAAAGAGATAAGTCTCATTTCTTTGCATATGGTACAACCAACTTGAAACAGTAGCAGTTCAACAAATCAACAAGTATAGATGTGGAGGTAAGCCAAGATCACCCCAAAAATCACAATTATCTTCCCTGTAATAAAGCTAACCATCAACCTCTGCTGCATCCACACATTATACCACTAGCCTCTTCATGTCAAAATTGCACCCTCAACACTAAACCTGCCACTACTTAGCACAAACTAAGACATATCATAGCACCGTGATTCAAAAACCAAACTCCAATGGAGTACCGGCTTCAAGCTCCATTAGACATAAATCTAACGGTAAGTGCGCAAAGCTTGCATCCAAGATCATCATCCAAAAAGGCACCACCCTCCCCCAAAAAGACTTCAATGTCAAGTGGAATGCTTTTTGCAGGAGACATTAAACCTGAATCCACCAACTGTTCCATTTATTGAATCCCAACCATCCGTTTTTACCCATTAGAAATTACAAGGTGGTTTGGATGTGGGTAACTTTTTGAGAGCAAAAGAGTTATAATCATAAAAGAACCTTGATCCAAAGAGTACACTTAATTTTGTTCACTGGCAAATAAAGTTAGAGATCTACCTCTAGCTTCTCAAAGCAACGAAGGTTGCTGTTCACGAAAAGCAATTGACAATGATGTAACCTTCTTCCCCAATTGAACCTAGTAAGACAGAAACCATTGTACTAATAAAAAATTCAAAAAAAAAAAAAAAATCCTCCGTAATCAAGAACCATACCCCAACTGTGAAATCTATGAAAATTCAGAAGCAAAACATGTTCATTTATTACACCTATTGTACCTACCAGACACAGCTGAATTTTAAACCCATCCATGTCCTTTGATTGTTTATGAGGGATGTAGAATCATCAGGGTGGTTCACTCTTTTATTCATCCTAATCAGAGCAAAATGGAATCTATCCTTGACAACCTGACAAAATTTGCTGGCATGCCTCCCCACCAGAAAACACCTACCAGAGCACTCCTTTCTCATACAAACAAGCCCCTGTTTCTACAACTTGCATCCCTGCTTCCAAGACCTCTATATATAGACCAATAACAAAGACAACAGCAAAGACAAGTAGAAGAAACCACCAAAGACAGCAAGACTCGATGCAGCTTACCTCCATTTAGCACAATGAGCACCAAGGTTGCTGCTGTTCTTGCCACTGCATTCAGCAATGGGAGGACAGTGAGTAAAAGGCCAATACCAAAGCGGGGGCAGATCAAATCCAGAATAGCTGCCACAGCAGTGCACTCCATCACCTCCATGCTTCTGAAGGCCTTGCCACAGCTGTCACATTCTCATCAGAAATGATGTATCTGAATGTAACTTGCTTTGTTAAGGTAGTTTGTTGGAACAACTGTATTTTTGCTTGCAGTTGTCATGTAAATGAATTTAAAGGCAAAACGGTTTTCATCTTGATAAACAAGAGATATGTCTTGCTTCTAAAGAATTTTCATAGCTGATACACATCACAGTGAAACCCTCTTCTCACATGGCATGCTTCAGGCTGAGTTGTATTTGTTCATCTTCCCGCTGGTGTGGATGTTCATCTTCTGACTCTTCTGACTCTTCATATTCAGAGGACGAGGAGTCCTCAGGGTACTCTAAAGTACTACTAGATGGTTTGGCACCAATATTGTTCATCAGATTAGTGAACCATGTGCTCTGGACATGGGGATTTGCATTGCTTGAATTGCTTGGGGTCTCAGGTGTGGCTGGTGTATTTGAGGCAACACCAGAAATGAATCTGCATGCCAATTTGCTAGCATTCACAATTTCTGTTTTCACTTGTCTCAGCTGCATCCAAGAAGAGAGGGAAAGAAGAAAAGGTTGAGCATCCAATTCAATCTACCAGGAAAAAGGGAATGAGCAAAAAAAAAAGAAAAAAAACATTTTATGCTTTACTCATATATATTACTAGATCAGGTAAGTTTCAAACATGGTATCAGCACTCTATTCATAGCAAGCTCCACACATCTCATGGTTAGTTAAAGAGAAGTTTCGCCATTCACCAATGCTAGAAACAGAAAATATGACAAGAATGCATGTAAATAATGTATACTGATTTATTCAGGGATCATGGAGGTTTTATTCAGAAATAAGCTAGAAGAGCATATGATGTATACTGATATATTGACGGTGAGGAATAAGCTAAGAATGAAGGAATGTAGGTATCATCACTCTATTCATGGTGAGATTAACATACCCCATGGTTAGTTTAGAAAAAGTTTTGGCATTTACCAATGCTAGAGATGGAAAATGTGACAAGAATGTTTATGCAAATAATGTATACTGATATATTCAGGGATCATGTAGGTTTTATTCAGAAATGAGCTAGGACAGCAAATGAAGCAATGAACAAATAAATAAATAGCTGAGGTGGCTTAAAAGAGAACTTAAATGTGCCAGGGTACTGGAGGCATAACTCTGACATGTCCCTTGAGTAGTTCAAGCATCTTGTGGTGCACAAGGTCACTTGACTTGCATATTCAAGAGATACAACAATCACCAGCCACATACCAGCCATGCACACGCAAGCAAATTATGGTCAACACTGAACTGGAGGCCACTAGTCACCCATGAAAGCTTTTGAAGATGAGAAAAGAACAAAAGGTCTTTGTTCTTGTCTCCATCTCAGATAGAATATCAAGACAAAGAAGGGAAGAGAATAAAACAATCATTGGGCTCATCACCCTCGAGAAAAGACTATCAAATGGCAGTGATGTTTCCTAGGGATATTAGCGTTTGTAGAGTTTCCACAAAAACACCCATTTAGGGATCCTCTCCAACAATGAGCATTATGCATTAATATATTATACTACATAAAAAGCAAACCCTTCAAGAAGTTGATTGGCCATTCAATGGTTATTCATCTGATCACCATATGAGAAAGGCAAGCAGAACCTTGAGGTCCCAGAAGATTACTGATTTCAAAAGCAAAGTCACAAGAGATGTCTAGCTCTCACATGATCTTATACAGAGGGTGGGCCTTTCAGTTTTCCCATACCAATCACCCTTCATATCTCCCTATTTAAGGGCACAGACAGAATCATCAATGAAATCATAATTGTTTATCCTTCTTTTCATGTACATTGCACATGTCAAAATATGTTAAAAGGTGAGGAGCAAAAAACTCTTGCAGATGCATAAACGGACACGTACATCCAAAAGGTTACTCATTAGTCATTAGTAAAAGTCAGTAGTGGAATTGTTAAGTCGAACCCATCAGATGGGCTCCAATCGCCAGAAGCAGTGTTTGCTATACCACCCTATACCATCCGATATGAAGCATACCATACCGTATCGGTACCGTACTGGTATGCCAAACCGGCCCATACCAATATAGGTGTACCATACCATACCACATACAGATATTATAGTGGGATTTCATTAGTACGGGGTCCGGTACCAAAACGGCGAACCTTGGTTAAAAGGCTAAGATAAAACCTCTACAAATGAGAACCTGAATGCAAAAACCCTTTTGAAATTTTGAATTAGATAATAGACTTTCAACAAATAATATGAGATGTAAATTTAATGATTATCTAATCCCTGGTTGCATGGACTTACATTGAGTAACCACATAATGTAGATTTCCCTACTCATCACAACTATCAACTTTTAAAGGATCATACATTAAATCCATAAACCAATCCCATGTAGATGAACAAGGTTTCTTGGTTCAGGATTTTTAGTTTCTTTATATCAGCAACCAATGGCTTGGATCTGAGTAGTAATTGAATATTTGAAGATAAGTGAAACCCACAGGCAGAATCATGGTTCTAGTTGGAGAGTTTTAGCTTCTGCTCTTTGCAAGCATCATCTGATAAAAGAAAAGAACAACACACAATGCACTCCGGAAGCAATTCTTGAGGCACTATGTAAGTGCCAACAAAAAGGATTTGGCAACGTTTACTCGAGGTGCCCAAATTTGCTACAACTTTTTGAACAATGTGTTCTATCATTCTAGCACCTTTGTCATGGAATGTCAACCACTCACCCCACAAAATGCACAAAGATTAAAGAATTAGTGAGCCACGCAGCCAACAGCTTTGCAGATGATTGAAAAAGGAAAACAACCAATACCAAGGCATATTTGGACAGATCTGCAAAAAGGATGAAGAACAATGTGCCAATGATAAGTGAATGCCACTTGAGATCAAGCAGGTGGATATGGTTATGCTCAATTTTTGGCCCCGACAGTTCATGGTGTTCGAAAGGCTCCACAGGGATTGACAAACGAGTATGAAGTACATACCACATCCAAGAAAAAGATATGCAAGGTGACTTACAGCTGTGTTCTAGATACTTAAAGCCTTTCCATGACAAAGGTGGCAAATCCCTTGATGGAGATTCTCATGCACCACCTTGCCTGCTGAAGATGAGTCCAACCTACACATAATATTTTTATCTAAAGGACTCAATTTCCAGAAAGCATAGCTATAAGAGTGAAGAAACACTTTACGGCTATTCAAGGACAAGATTGCCAAGTTCAGTAAAGAAGGCATACACCAAATGATTTCTCCCACCAAATCTTACTATGAGCAAAGCATTTACTAAAATATTAGGACTCTTAAATGAAAAGTTATTACAAATGGGAGTACAACTCCTTTGGAGATTATATCTAGTTCTCCAGTACACAACAACATGCTAGATGTTTATTCTAGATGCTTTTATAGTACGTCTACGAAGAAAGGAGACTTGCAAGTAAGCATCATGTCCACTGGATGTAAGACCCTCTTGTACACAAGAGATGTTTACAAGTAACGGTAACGGTCTCATTTGCAACCCACCTCAATCAAGCTTTGGAATTCCCCAGGGTGAGGAAAAACAGGAGCTCCTTTCCTTTTCCAAGTCTGTTCAAAATGAGCTTGTATACTGGGCTTTGCCTTAACCTTGATGTCACAAAACAGTATGTTCAAGTCCTGTAGAAGGCCACTAGGGCATATGATAACTCCCATGCAAAAGGGCAGATGCATACCAAACAGAAGTAAGATAGCAGATCAATAAGTACATTAGAACAGGCTTGAACATTTCATGATTCAGCCTGGCTCAAATCTATCAGTGTCTCTTGAGCTCTTTATAGGCTAGGTTCAAACAAATTAAGCTTCTGTTAAGCCCAATGATGTGTAACAACATTTAAAATGCCATGCCCCTATAGCTAAGCCATATCTAGGGTTTACTACTAATTAATGACTATTTACAGTTTTATTCAAGCCACATGAACCGAACCTACCGTATCCTGGCTTGACTCAGTTCCCAAAGCAAACATGCACACCAGTGGCTAACTTAAGCCAAAAGATTTGTAACCTACATTCCCGAAACTGATATCTAAATATCATAAATAAAAAACAACGATAGCTCTGGATTTTGATACCTTTATATTTCCTGTCACGAACCAAACCAGACCCCATCCTAGCTTGGCTCAAACTTCTTTAACAAACCAAGGTAGTATTCAATTGGCTCTAGAGCCATGATTCTAAGCTTATGCTTGATAACAATAAAAAGAAAACCAGTTTAGCTTGGCAACCAAGAAGAATTTGAATGAAAGTACCATGTACGTCTTACCATCTTAGTTTCAGAGAAGTAAAACAGGGGGCCAAAGAAAAGCATGATTTCTGACAAAATGTCCACCCAAGATGAATCTTCAATCATGTCTTATTATACTTGTTGGTGCAAAAATCCGCTTGCGCCGGAGAAGCTGGAGTCGGGGAAGCCGCGGTCGCCGCCGGGACCTGCAAGGGAAGTCTAAACCGGAGGTGGGGTTGCTCCGGCAAGACCCTCCGACGCTCAAGTCAGTTCTCTGCCTCAACAAGAATGGAGTGCTCGAACGGAGAATTTAGCAGAGTTTTGAGATAAGGAAAAGGAGCTTAAAGGATAACATATCTGGGTCTCCTTTTTATAGGCGGAGGAGGCAAGGGATTGATGGCGACGTTTGTAACCGCCTGGTAGTGGGCCGCCCATGGTCAGAGGAATTGATTGCGAAAGATAGTGGGGTAGACCCGTGGCTATCGCCATAGCCTGCCACGTAGGGCCTGTTGCAGGTAGCGGGGCGGCGTCCGTCGCCGCTAGTTGTCAGCGAATAGTGGGATCGTGCAGCACCCGCCGCAGGGAGCGGAGCAGAATCGTGGCCATTGGTACAGCCTGTCAGAGAGTAGTGGGTCCGCCGCAGGGGGGGTGGAGCCGCGCGGGATCCGCTACAGGAAGCGGAACAGGATCATGGCTGTTATTGTTATCTGCCAAGGGACGTGAATCTGTTGATCGAGGCTCGACAGTGGTCGGAGTTCGGCTTCAGTAGCTGATACTGAGGTCGGAGCTTGGCTCCCGTAAGAGTCCGGACGGAGCCGCCCTGCTGCTGATGGCGGAGCCCGGCTCCCGTAGGAGTCCGGGCGGAGCCGTTCTGCTGTCGATGGAGGAGCCCGGCTCCCGTAGGAGTCCGGGCGGAGCCGTTCTGCCGTCGATGGAGGAGCCCGGCTCCCGTAGGAGTCCGGGCGGAGCCGTTCTGCCGTCGATGGAGGAGCCCGGCTCCCGTCGGAGTCCGGGCGGAGCCGTTCTGCTGTCGATGGAGGAGCCCGGCTCCCGTAGGAGTCCGGGCGGAGCCGTTCTGCTGTCGATGGAGGAGCCCGGCTCCCGTCGGAGTCCGGGCGGAGCCGTTCTGCTGTCGATGGAGGAGCCCGGCTCCCGTAGGAGTCCGGGCGGAGCCGTTCTGCTGTCGATTTCGGCTGCGGGTATTTTATACCCAACACCAGTCCCCCTACTTCCGAGTTTGAATTTCAAGCGAAGGAAGTACACACAGAGAGATGTGCGCAGCCGGAATTGCCCCTTCGAACCTTGCGCACCGCCGCCCCCATTTAATGCGCGCACGTCAGAGTCCGTTTTTCGGTGAAGGTGACTTGAAAAGTCTTTTCGGAACCCCCGTTGAAACGCGATCCCAAGCGTCGCTTTGCGGGAATTTGTGAGCGGTCAACCCTCGATGGCGGTGAAGGGGATAAGTGCGCCACGTGGCACACACCAGTTGGCCCAGGAATACCCGCCGTCATAACTGCACCAGGATCCATCGGCTATTTGAACCCCTCGGTCCCTTCGCGATTTTAATCCTGTTGCTGTTCTTTCATCTGAGAGTCTTGCTTCTCTCGCCCCAGTCCCTGTCTTCTTCCCTCACCATGTTCTCTACTCGTGGGGCTGTTCTTGAGGGAACCTCTAGGGTTTGGAGAAAGGTGAGGAGGAGAATGGCGGCCGGTGAGAATCTCCGTCGTGCCAAAGAGAGCTCAAGGAAGAATTCCTTCAACAACAGGGGTTTAATAACGGGGGCTGTCGGTGAAGCTATTCTGCCCGCGAATCTCGGGGCAGAAAGGCGGGGTGATACCGGTCAAGAGGGCAGAATAGACGTCATAAGCCATGACGGGATCCTTGACGCCGTCGGGGCTGAGAGACCAGAGGCGGTCGGCGTCGACGGTGGGGCAGTAGAACTTGTTGCGGGGACGGTGGAAGTAACGCATGCCGACCTTGCCGGAGCATCTCGGGTGGCGGCCGTCGTGGTGCATTCGAAGATGAGGCATATCTCTGGTGTCCCAACCGCTCCTGAAGTGGCTACGGTTCTTCTTGAAACAGGTCTTCGCTACTGCCGCCGTTACCCCCACCGCCTCCGGAGATCTATCCCACCCCTTTCCCGCTAAGGTTGGGACTTCGGGGACAGAACGAGGCAAGATGGGGCGAGAGCTGTTACACGCACTGGAGAATGTGACTGGGAAGGATAGAGACGGAGTTCGTAGCTCGGAGCGGTCTCCGGTTCGTCCTGCCCGAACTGTGCTCGCGATATTTGGGATGACGTGCATCTTCTTTTTCCCTGACCCACCGGGTCCTGTAACGTGTACTTCTGTTAAACGAAAAAGTGATTTCAGTACCTTGTTTGCATCTTGTGTTAAATAGTTGTCTGCCGAACTTCTTCATTTTCCTTTCCTTCTCTTTGTCTGTGTTACGTCGTTCCCAGGTCGTCGGCGACCTTTTCAGTTCATGTGGGGTCGTCATTCGTCGAGCTTCTTTTCGGCTTTCCTGTCGTTCGGAGATACCCACTTGTCAGGTTTACTTGGATTTTTCTCCGCTGAAGTCGGAGCTAAGTTCGGCTCCCTTGATAGTCCGAACGGAGAAGCCCTCCGGAAGTTGGAGTAGCTCGGTTCTCGTAAGAGTCAGGACAAAATTTTTCTGCAATAAAAGTCATAAGTAAAGTCCGGCTTCCGTAGAAGTCCGGGCGGAGTGGTCCTGTAGCTGATGTTGGCGGCGGACCCCGGCTCCCGTAGGAGTCCGGATGAAGTCTTCTTTGGCGTAGGGGCCCGGCTCCCGTAGGAGTCCGGGCGAAGTCTTTTTTGCGGCGGAACCCGGCTCCCGTAGGAGTCCGGGCGAAGTCTTCTTGGCGTAGGGACCCGGCTCCCGTAGGAGTCCGGGCGAAGTCTTCTTGGCGTAGGGACCCGGCTCCCGTAGGAGTCCGGGCGAAGTCTTTTTGGCGTAGGGACCCGGCTCCCGTGGGAGTCCGGGCGAAGTCTTTTTGGCGTAGGGACCCGGCTCCCGTGGGAGTCCGGGCGAAGTCTTTTTGGCGTAGGGACCCGGCTCCCGTGGGAGTCCAGGTCTTCCACCTTGCTCATGTCAGGACGAGGTTCTCCTCCTGTTCCTGACAGGGCTACGGGGGCACATTAGGGCATTGCGAGGCCTCTCCCCCCATCCAGTCTAAAAGAACCGGGCCTTCGACTTTGCTCGAGTTAAGGCGAGGTTCTCCTCCTGTCCCTAACAGGGCTGTGGGGGCACATATGGGCAGTGCAAGGCCTCTCCCCCCATCCGGTCTAAAAGAACCGGGCCTTCGACTTTGCTCAAGTTAGGGTGAGGTTCTCCTCCTGTCCCTAACAGGGCTGTGGGGGCACATATGGGCGTTGCAAGGCCTCTCCCCCCATCCGGTCTAAAAGAACCGAGCCTTCGACTTTGCTCAAGTTAGGACGAGGTTCTCCTCCTGTCCCTAACAGGGCTGTGGGGGCACATATGGGCGTTGCAAGGCCTCTCCCCCCATCCGGTCTAAAAGAACCGAGCCTTCGACTTTGCTCAAGTTAGGGCGAGGTTCTCCTCCTGTCCCTAACAGGGCTGTGGGGGCACATATGGGCGTTGCAAGGCCTCTCCCCCCATCCGGTCTAAAAGAACCGGGCCTTCGACTTTTATAAGGTTGCCCTCTCGTTTTTGATACCGTCTGCTTGAATTGTCCCAAGACAAATGGGCACGCATTTTTCGATTAGGACGAAATTACTGGTAGTACATCCGTAAGTTTTCTGAGCTCCAAGGTCGCGGGAGGTCGGCTCCTCCGAGCTCCTTAAGATAATAAGTTCCAGGTCGGACTACTTCTTTGACCTCATAAGGTCCCTCCCAGTTTGGGGCGAGCTTCCCCTGGCCCTGTGGTTGTGAGACAGCAGCTCGCCGGAGCACTAGATCCCCTGCTTTAAATGCCTTGTTCTTGACTCGGGCGTTGTAATATCGGGCAACTTTCTGTCTGTAGGCTGCCATTCGAACCTGAGCAATCTCCCGCCTTTCTTCCAGTAGGTCGAGGTTGGCTCTGAGACTTTGCGCGTTTTGGGGTTCGTCGAATGCCACGACTCGTGCCGACGGGAGTTTAAGCTCGATCGGGATGACGGCTTCCGTACCAAAGGCTAAAGCAAAGGGAGTCTCTCCTGTAGGCAACCTCTGGGTGGTCCGATAAGCCCATAGCACATGATAAAGTTCGTCCGCCCAAGTTCCTTTTGCTTTTTCGAGCCTGGTCTTAATCCCCTGCAAAAGGGTTCTGTTTGTTACCTCGGCTTCGCCGTTCGCCTGGGGATGGGCCACTGATGTGAATTTGTGGGAGATGTTTAGGTCTTCACAGAATTCAGCAAATCTGGCTCCCGCGAATTGCCGTCCATTATCAGTGATGAGGGTTCTAGGCAAACCGAACCTGCACACGATCGATTTCCAGACGAAATCCTGCACTTTCGCTTCTGTGATTTTGGCTAGCGGCTCGGCTTCGACCCATTTGGTGAAGTAGTCGATTGCTACGAGGAGGAATTTTCTTTGACCAGAAGCCATGGGAAAGGGGCCAAGAATATCCATCCCCCACTGCGCAAAAGGCCATGGGGCACTCAAGGGTGTAAGCTTGGTAGCAGGTTGTCTCTGGACGTTGGCGTATCTCTGGCATCTATCACACTTTTTGACATATTCGATTGAATCACGATGCATTGTTGGCCAGTAATACCCTTGGCGGAGTAGCTTGTGGGATAGAGACCTGGCACCTAAATGGCTTCCGCAAGCTCCCTCGTGTACCTCCCCTAAAGCGTAGTCAGCTTCTGAGGGTCGGAGGCATCTCAAGAGAGGCAAGGAGTACGATCTTTTGTACAATTTGCCCTCATAGAGGATGTACCGGGAGGCTTGATTTCGGAGTTTCCGGGCTTCTTTCGCGTCCTGGGGGAGAATCCCGTCTCTAAGATAGGTTATTAGCGGGTCGACCCAGCTGGGCTCGTGGTCGATCTCCAATACGAGTTGCGGTTCTTCCGTACTCGGATGTTTTAAAACTTCAAAGAGGACGCCTTTTGGCAATTCGGCCGGAGCCGATGTTGCCAGTTTGGAGAGAAGATCGGCTCTGGTGTTCTCCGACCTTGGAATTTGCCTGATGTCGAAATTGCCAAAGGCAGGGATGAACTCCTTCATCTTCTCAAGATATTTGGCCATACTGTCCTCCCGCGCTTCAAAGCTCCCGCTGACTTGCCCCACCACAAGTTGGGAATCGCTGTGCACCCGGAGTTGACCTATTCCGAGCTCCCTGGCGATCCTCAATCCTGCGATCAGAGCTTCATACTCCGCTCCATTGTTTGTTGCGGGGAATTCGAAACGCAGAGCGTACTCCGCAACGACTCCCTCCGGGCTGGTCAAGATCAGGCCTGCACCCGCGCCTGCCATGTTGGACGATCCGTCCACATGGAGGGTCCAAAAGCTATCGGAGGAACTGGCTTCTTCGTCGGGGGAGTTCGGTTGAGTCCTCAGGTCGTCAATTTTGTTTTGCTCAGGTTCGGCCTCCTCGGGAATGGTGCATTCTACTATGAAATCCGCCAACACTTGGGCTTTTATCGCCGGTCTAGGTTTGTAGTTGATGTCGAATTCTGTGAGCTCGATGGCCCATTTCGCCATTCTCCCGGAGATATCAGCTCGGTGCAAAACCGCCTTGATCGGTTGGTCGGTGAGTAACGTCACCGTGTGCCCTTGAAAGTAAGGCCGGAGTCTCCGAGCTGCAATCAACAAGGCGTAGGTCAGTTTTTCTAATTTAGTATACCTGATCTCGGCGTCCCTCAATACGCGACTAATGTAGTAGACCGGTCGCTGGACTTTCGTTTCCTCTTTAACAAGGACAGCTGCAAGGGCTGTGGGAGAGACTGCCAGGTACAAAAATAATTCCTCCTTGGGCTCGGGCTTCGCCAGCAGCGGGGGCGAGCTAAGGTAGCTTTTTAATTCTTCGAATGCCTGTTGGCATTCAGAGGTCCAACAGAAGTTCTTCGGCTGCTTGAGGGTTTGAAAGAAGGGCAGACATCGTTCGGCCGACCTAGCGACAAAGCGATTAAGAGCTGCAACTCTTCCCGTGAGGCACTGAACTTCCTTGATCGATCTTGGGGCAGTCATATTTTGGATGGCGCGAATTTTCTCTGGATTGGCCTCGATCCCGCGCCCCGATACCATGAAGCCCAGGAACTTTCCTGAGGTTACCCCAAAGGCGTATTTGGTCGGATTCAGCTTCATTCTATACTTCCGAAGAGCGCCAAAGGTTTCCTCGAGGTCGGCGACATGATTTCCGGAAGACCTGCTTTTCACGAGCATATCGTCCACATAAACCTCCATGTTTCGGCCGATCTGCTCCTTGAAGATCTTGTTCACCAGTCGTTGATAGGTTGCACCCGCGTTCTTGAGGCCGAACGGCATAACCCTGTAGCAGTAAAGGCCGCGATTAGTGATAAAAGCAGTCTTCTCTTCATCTTCCGATGCCATCCTAATCTGGTTATAGCCGGAGAATGCGTCCATGAAAGTGAGAAGCTCATGGCCCGAGGTAGCGTCCACCAGTTGGTCGATCCTGAGAAGGGGGTAGCTGTCCTTTGGGCAAGCTTTATTCAGCTTTTTGAAGTCGATACACATCCTCCACTTGCCGTTTGCTTTCTTGACCAAGACTACATTGGAGATCCACTCAGAATAATTGACCTCCTTGATGAATCCGGCCTTGAGAAGTTTATCCACTTCCTCGGCTATCGCCTTCTGCCTCTCCGGGGCATGACTCCGGATCTTTTCTTTTGTTGGCCGATGTTTAGGGTCGACCGCCAGATGATGTTCCATGACTTCTGTCTCAATCCCCGGCATATCCGCCGGGACCCATGCGAAAACGTCCGCATTCCTTCGGAGGAAATCCACGAGATGCGTCCGCACCTCCTCCTCCAGGCTGGAGCTGATTAACACCACATGCTCCGCGTTTCCGTCGTTCAAAGGAATTGCTATTAGGTCCTCGATCGGACCGCCCCTCTCTTCCGTGAGGTCATCGCGCGCATCCAACCCGTCGACTGGACAGAGGTCCGCTTGATCGCTTCTTTGCAAGGCAATATTGTAGCAGTGCCTGACCAGCGCTTGGTCTCCCCGGACTTCTCCGATCCCCTTGTCGGTGGGGAACTTCAATTTCAAATGGTAGGTTGAAACAACGGCTCTGAGGGCATTGAGGCCGGGTCGGCCAAGAATTGCATTGTAGGCAGATGGTGCCTTTACCACCAGGAAATTCACCTGGGCTCTGGACTGTTTTGGATGCTGACCCGCGGTCACAGTTAGAGCTATCATCCCTTCCGTCGGAACGGCGTCACCAGTAAACCCTATCAAGGGGGAGTACATCGGCCTTAGATGACCGCCAAGAGTGGCCATTCTCGAAAAGGCACTGTAGAATAAGATGTCGGCCGAACTTCCGTTGTCGACGAGAATGCGACGGACGTCATAATTTGCTATGTTCAAGGAAACTACGACCGCGTCGTTATGAGGGAATTGGACTCCCTGGGCGTCTTCTTCAGTGAAGGCTATGGGCTCTTCAACTTTTTGCCGCTTGAGGGGTGCAGCTGATGTGCTGATTGCCTCCGGCCGGGATTCCCCCGAGATGACGTTGACGGAATCCGACGAAGACTGGTCGTCCGGCCACCCTTTATCAGCAACCATAGCCGGAGGTAGTTGTGCAGAAACCTCGTGAGAGGGCATCGGATGGGGAAAAGAGGATTGGATGCCGGAAAAGACGGCTGGGAGCGGGTCCGTTGAGCGCTCCTTCAAAAACAAGGGTGCTGCGAAGACACAGGCCCTTCCTCTAGCGCCAATCCTGTTGGTGCAAAAATCCGCTTGCGCCGGAGAAGCTGGAGTCGGGGAAGCCGCGGTCGCCGCCGGGACCTGCAAGAGAAGTCTAAACCGGAGGTGGGGTTGCTCCGGCAAGACCCTCCGACGCTCAAGTCAGTTCTCTGCCTCAACAAGAATGGAGTGCTCGAATGGAGAATTTAGCAGAGTTTTGAGATAAGGAAAAGGAGCTTAAAGGATAACATATCTGGGTCTCCTTTTTATAGGCGGAGGAGGCAAGGGATTGATGGCGACGTTTGTAACCGCCTGGTAGTGGGCCGCCCATGGTCAGAGAAATTGATTGCGAAAGATAGTGGGGTAGACCCGTGGCTATCGCCATAGCCTGCCACGTAGGGCCTGTTGCAGGTAGCGGGGCGGCGTCCGTCGCCGCTAGTTGTCAGCGAATAGTGGGATCGTGCAGCACCCGCCGCAGGGAGCGGAGCAGAATCGTGGCCGTTGGTACAGCCTGTCAGAGAGTAGTGGGTCCACCGCAGGGGGGTGGAGCCGCGCGGGATCCGCTACAGGAAGCGGAACAGGATCATGGCTGTTATTGTTATCTGCCAAGGGACGTGAATCTGTTGATCGAGGCTCGGCAGTGGTCGGAGTTCGGCTTCAGTAGCTGATACTGAGGTCGGAGCTTGGCTCCCGTAAGAGTCCGGACGGAGCCGCCCTGCTGCTGATGGCGGAGCCCGGCTCCCGTAGGAGTCCGGGCGGAGCCGCCCTGCCGTCGATGGAGGAGCCCGGCTCCCGTAGGAGTCCGGGCGGAGCCGTTCTGCCGTCGATGGAGGAGCCCGGCTCCCGTAGGAGTCCGGGCGGAGCCGTTCTGCCGTCGATGGAGGAGCCCGGCTCCCGTCGGAGTCCGGGCGGAGCCGTTCTGCCGTCGATGGAGGAGCCCGGCTCCCATAGGAGTCCGGGCGGAGCCATTCTGCCGTCGATGGAGGAGCCCGGCTCCCGTAGGAGTCCGGACGGAGCCGTTCTGCTGTCGATGGAGGAGCCCGGCTCCCGTCGGAGTCCGGGCGGAGCCGTTCTGCTGTCGATGGAGGAGCCCGACTCCCGTAGGAGTCCGAGCGGAGCCGTTCTGCTGTCGATGGAGGAGCCCGGCTCCCGTAGGAGTCCGGGCGGAGCCGTTCTGCTGTCGATTTCGGCTGCGGGTATTTTATACCCAACAATACTCTTAATACCCTCAGAGCCTCACTTACGCAGAATATAACAATTTAGTTAACGTCTTAAAATAAATATGGCATATGCTAGAAAATCTTCTAAATTTATGTGACATAAAAGAACTTTGTTAATAGCATTACTGTATGAGTGTAATGATCAATCTTTCCTTAGGCTCGGACTACAATCAGTCTCCTGATATAGATGGCAAACTAATAAATTTGCAATGCTGATGTCAATTACAATTCAATTTATAACTAGTTTAAAACCCCATGCGATGCATCGATTGCCATTTTTTTAAAATAATATTTAATTTTATGTATCTATTTTATTATATCTATTCCATATATATTTTAAAAATATCTCATCAATCTTACATATTAAGAGATATATTTTTTTAAATAATTTTGCATATCATATTCATATCAACAAAGGTTTATCTTTCTCCATTTTCGTCTTCACAGGAGTCAGCGTCATGTGAATTTTTTGGATGCTTATGGTTCCTTTCACCTGCTAAACATCTCTAATACCATGCCTCGCTGACCTCTAGTCCATCTTTTAAAGATTTACACTTGTGGCCATTCTCCTCCATCAGTTCCTACTTTGCTGTCTACTTTAACGAGGATTGCGGACCATCATAAACATGCATTGGGTTAGATGAAACGAAGCTCGGAGATTTGGAAATCACACGAAAAATAAGCATCTCTGGAAGTGTTCAAACACATATATACAGCGGTATTCTATGTGCCATGTTTTAATCATCCCTGCTTTTGTATTTAAATAGGACACAAATTATGTAGCATTTGAGCCTTTAAGTCTAAATTCAAGATTTCAAGAACATAATTTTCTTATATAAATAAAAAGGTTTTTAAAAATATAGTTTTCTGTACTTTTTTAGTATTAATATTGCCAATAGACCGATCCCAACCTATCCCTACACACCCCTATGCTCCAAGCTGGGTACCGCCCTTTTTGTATTTTTGTCTCCATCGGGTCCCACATGAAACAACCCCAACGAACACCCACATAGACCCGCAGCCCTCTTTGCCAGAAAAAATCAAACCCAATCACGTCGTCAGCCCCACATGTACCAGCCTTTCCACACGGCCCCCAAAGAGAAAGAAACCTCGAAAACCCATCTCCATCGCCGGAGCGATCCATCGTTGGAGGAGGAGAGGAGTAGCTACTCCAACAGCATCCGATGTACTACATTCCCCAACATCGCCAGAGGAAAAAGCTCCGATTCCCGTCGAAGGACGCTCTACCACCCACCTCTGTCTACAACCTCAACACTGTCGGAGCTCCGCCATGGGCCGTTGAAGTCGCGGGTGGACTCGATGGCACTGTCGGGGAGGTAGCATTCGAGCAGGAGGTGGCGACAATTATCGGGGGCAAAGCACGATGCTTGGAGGTCTGCACCGGCGAGCATTCGACGGACGAAGGATCCCCCCATCCAGTTAAGGAAGGATGAGTGGCTCTCCTCCATCCAGGGACCATCGGGGCCGTCCATCATCAACTTGAGATCCATCGATCAGATGATAGAAAAGGATGGAGCTCCGGGAGATGCATGACGGCTCAATTCCTTTCGATCCACTTTCATGAGTACTTACGACGACAAAGAGGAAGAGGCCGCTGATGATGACATGCAACAGCTGCCACCTATGACGCACAACGGCCGACACATCGAGATGCCGTTGAGCGAATCTCCGACGGTGGAGAACACCAACTTGCTCGACCCCTCCACTGCCTCCCCTTCCCCCATCCCCCTCTTGGAGATCGTCTGTAGGAAGAACATTCACCGGCCCAACCACCCATCCGCATGGGTGGCTTCCATGGCGAAGGAAAAGGCACGTCCACCAGTCCGACCACCCCATCCACATGAGTGGCCTTTTGGCAGAGGAAGAGGCCGATGAACGCTCAGGCATCATGCTCGTCGGTTGCTGCCGACGTCCCTCCGACGACGTGCTCCTCAATAGCTTGTTCTGATCTTGAAGATTTTTTTTATTCAGATGGTGAGGAGAGATAGGGATGGACTATCGCGATTTTTTTACTTTTGTTTCCATACGTAGGTTAGGAAAAATTATTGCCTGCATGGCATGCATCATGTGGCTCTCTCTCCCTTTCTCAATACCCCACTTGTCAAATGGAGGCTTCTCCATGGGAAAGCCTCTGTTTATATATATATATATATATATATATATATATATATATATATATATATATATATATATATATATATAGATATAGATATAGATATAGATATATTAGATTTACCAGCACAAATATCAACATTTTGCAAGTACTTGTGTAGTGGGTACATGTATAAATACCATCGATATCGACCAAGAACTAAAGAAAAAAAATCACTTATTATTCTATGGAAAAGTAATGAACATTTTAAAGAAAATATTCAATAATTCATCCATTAACAATATTTTAAGTGCAAACACTGGTTTGAGATAATTTAGGCATACTTGTGAGTTATGACAAGAGTATATGATACTAGTACAACAGAAGAAAGTAAAAATAAACAAACAAGGGCATGTGCATATAAGTGCAAAAATCAACTAGAGAAATAAGAGATCCACCTTTATTGCTGTATTTCCTGCAACTTCCATTGCAGCATCACCAGCATTGGCGAACCGGTTGACCCAACCTGTAAAATTACAGAGTATAAGATCATGAGTCATGACCAATAAAAGTCCAGCAAATATGTATCTTAGATCTCTCATTAGATTTTCAATTATAACTTTCAAATAGACCAACTAATGGATAATGTTCAAAGAACTCATCAGAAAACTAATAAACCAAAGTTAAAAGTTTCAGTCTCAGCCCAAACATGATCTGAATTCGGATTGGTTTCACATTTTCAGCCAAAACTATCTCATAGGACCAATTTAATTGGATATATAAGTTATTTCTAAATAATTCCCTTTTCTCAGCACATAAATAATTCCCTTTGATCCATTACTCAGACAAGTAAACAATTTCTAAATATTTCTAATAACCCAAAGTTAAGAATCCACCTCCAGCTGAATTTTATTTATCCAATTAACCAATTTTAATCCTCTAATACAAGTCTTTACTTCTTCTAGATAGGTATGTCCAATATCTGTTCCTGCTATAGAAGCTGACAACTAGTCACCCTTCAGAACTCATGATGAAATGGCAAATACCTGCATTATTATCTTATTTGTCTTAGTTTTAACTGAATGTATAGCAAGAACATTTGAGCGTACATTATTCTTGTAAATGCTATCAACCTACATAGGCTTGTGAATAGTATAATGATCTAAGAAGTTTAGACCACCCTATTGTATTTCAGCTCATGTTTATAAAGCCACAATCAATCAAATATGCTGGAATCTTAACAAGGATCAGTCAGTTTGTAGCAATATTTCCTTATGATGGGGATTATCATGTCACACTACTATTTAATGTTGCAGGACATGAATGTATCTCAATAGACAATACCTACTCATTAATCACCTCTCAAGATATGAAGTTCATGCTGAGCCAACTATTTATAATCAAACACAACCTTGTCCCCCTGCCCAACTTAAGTATGGAAAGAATGAGACACGTCAATATGAAAAATGGATCTTTCCAAATTTATCCCATTTTAACTTCCATGAACTTCTCTCAGTCATTGACACGAATTAACCATGGCTCTGCAAGACTAAATCAGCAACTTGGCTGCTTACTTATATGCAGAAGTTGTGAACATCTGATTGCAAGCAAGTATGATGGTTAACTTGAAGCTCCAATATCTTACAGATGCGTTAATGAGGTCTGTCTACACTCTGGTTTTTATTATGCTTCTGTCACTGCGACCAGGGATAAGTGCATGAAATTTATCATAACCCAATCAAAAAGAAATAGATATAACAGGTTCTGTTTCACCGGATAAATATGTAGATATGTTCGTTTCAGAGGTTTTTGAAAGAGAAGAGGCACAAGTAATTATTAACTAATGCTACCCAGTGCAAGATCTTCTCAGCAGCATTTTTGGATTGCAAATATGGAGGAGGAGAGTTTCTCAGTCATCAGGGAAGCCTCTCAACACTTATTCCTATTTTTTGGAGCTGAGGTAGATCACCTTAAGAAAGGAATATGTTAACCCTCAAAAATCAGGTTGAAGAAGACTAATCCAGCTGATTGCTCCTCCTAAACTCCTTACTTGCTTCATCTTTTTAGACTGAAAGTCCAGCCAATGCTATCTTATCACCAGGATAATGTCTTCCAGCATGCAAACAGCCCCTAAGTCAGAAAATATGACCAGTGAACCCGAGTATAATAGGACTAAACGATGCTCATAAGTCCTAGAAGCATCAAGTATTGTATTCTACAGTACAATACAGCTTGAGATGCCATGAAAAAAAATAACTTTAAATTAAACCTCCAATTATTTATCTAACAAGTCAATCAGCTTATCAGTTCCTAATCATATAATGTTTGTGAATCAACACCCTGAATTAAAGCACGGCTTTCAATTGTTCCATCATAGAATTTACCTCTTAAAGCGACATGTGCTGTGAATAACAGCTGAAGAAGTGGGCAAAGGACATACACATTCCCATATTGTATGGATAATCAAATATGACCCACTCACAAAAGGCATCACTTCAGTCATCCACTTTCATTTTTTCCTTTTTGCAAGAAGATCTTCTTTAAAGGTAAATAAGCCAGCAGCAAGGCAACAAGGAGATGGGAGCAACTGCCACTTACCAATCCAACTTTCAAATCTATATATGCTCTCTGAAGCAAGAATTGTCTTAAATCAAGAAAGACAGAGTTGCGATGTCTTTAAAAAAAAAATAAAAGGACACTTAGTTTCAATTTTTAAAATTTCGAATATTGATGAACAAACAGTTATCAGCTATTTCTAAACTATTTTTACAAAAAATGCATGAGCCGTGTGAGAATATATTTGCAAGGCAAATCGAGAGAGAGAGAGAGAGAGAGAGGGGAGGGAAAGATGAAGCTCCAATAGACAGTGGAATTGATGATTATCACATGGTATGGGAATAAAAACAATAATCCAGCAGCACAATGGTCAATAATATATTATCTGAAACAACAAGGAAAAGCAGAAGCATTGAATGCTATCATTGCTCCTTACGAAGTTAAAGTGAGCCAACTAGTAGAGAGATAAAGAGAGAGATGAAGAAAGTTGAAGCTCCAATAGACAGTAGAGCTGACAACTACCACATAGTAAGGGGTAACAAAGGGAAGGGAAACACCAATACAGTAGCACAAGGATCAATAATATATTATCTGAAACAAAAAGGAAAAGCAGAGGTACTAAAAGATACAATGGCTCCCTATTTTGTTAAGGTGAGCAAACTACTTGAGAGAAAGGGAGAGATGAACAAAACTGCTGATCCAAACCGCACATTTTACAGGAGAAGTGCATACATAAAACAGCTCATGGCCTAAATCAGGCCACAAACTGTGGTAGAATCTCGTTACTAGAGGAATATGTATGTATATGCATTAGGTCTCAGCAAATGTTTCAAAACATGAAATTTTGCACAAATGCATGAACGGTAAAACATCTTTAACAAGTATGCAGAAGCATATAACTTTTGGAAATCACTTAGAAAAGATTCAGATGTTTATGCAATGCCAAAGTCACCTGGAAGTTTTGGTACACCTAGCAATTCACAGAAAGCATCACAAAAGTGGTTGCAGTTTCTTGATAGCAGGTCATATGATCTTCCAGGCCATGCTCTGCTAAGCTCCCTCAATATCTGATTTACCGTGAAAATAGAACTGTTTGTCATTCCAAGGACAATCGATTCACGGTAGGTATACATAGGATTTCTACGTGGTGGACAGCTAAAAACTCCACTGCCGTATTCACAAAACCCAAATGACCATTCCTCATCTCCATAAACCTGCCAATGCAGAAATAACCACAAATTTACCAAAAAGATAAGCAGTTTGATAATTACACTGACTGTGGTGAACAGGTTGATATGTTGGACAGTAAAGAGTGCAGAGTAACATAAATGAAGCAACTTGACTGGTATCAAAAATTAAAAGAAACCAATAAGCTGCTAGAATAATAGGTGACAAATTAATGAAAAAATCAGTGATAATTTAGTAGACCATATAGAAGATAGAGAGAATTAGAAAAGGGGTATATATTCATTTACGACAGCCCCAAAAGATCAGAGAGACATCTGAGCCATAACAGATGAAAGTCTAAATATTAAAAAAATGGCAACCAAAAATATTCAATTGAAATCAAACAGTATAGATAAAGGAATCAAGTCCCTTCCAAATTGCTAATAAGGAAATAGCAAAACTGATAATCCATACAAAGAAAAGTAGGAAATCACTTAAAAATACCAATCCCTGAACAAACGAGTAGCCTCTTTGGCAATTATTTGACCTAATTCCCCATTCACCTCTTGTATCTACTTCTGCATTAAAAAACTATTATGTTTCTCTTTTTCCATTTATTTGACCAGAGTATATGTAAAAAGAGGTTGAAATTTTTTTTGACTTCTTTTCTCAAAATAATGGGCTAGCCAACAAAGTTCAAAACTGTTCAATAACAAGCAGAAAACATAAGCGGGGCAAAGATAGACTGCAGTTAAATACATGAACGTTCACCAGACCCCGAGACCATAAATCAATGTTGATTCCCTTTTGGGCAGGATCCTTTTAGCAAGAGTCCTGAAATGGCCACAAAACTCCAAAAACATTTTGTCTCCCAACAATATGAAAATCCTAGAAAGAATACATGGAATAAAGTTTCTTGGGCTTTCAGTAGCCTCGACAGTACAACATTAACAAAATCCTTGTCCAATTTGACAAAGGCTAGAAGTGAAAAAAATAATAATTAGCACCTTAGAAAAATAGATGACTAAACAATGCAATGGAACCCACTCAATATCTGATTACTCATTCCATCCCTTTCTCCATTCCCTGTGACATCTTTTTTGGCTGTGAGCATCATAAAACCTACTGTTCCTCCCTTCAGAACTTACCCATGCCACCATTCTTGCTCCTGTTGAGGGCTTCTAAGAATCAGGCTCCTCAACTTCCTCAGATTATGGGTTGCTCCAAAATTTAGGGCGCATACACTTTTCTCCTTTCTATCGAAACAATAGTTTCTCACTGTGGCAAAGAGGCTCAACTCCTGTTTGAAACACAATCAATACCAAAACCTAAATCACACACACTACCATGAGCCAAGAAATGGCACTGTTACCTTGTTTTCTATTTCCACCATAGCTCTCTCAACTCATGTTGAGCAATCATGCAACCACGCACAAGTTCTGCTCTGCCAACAGAAAATCATGGCATTGAAATGGCATGCGATGTGGTCCATACATGCACTATTTTTTTTTTTCCGAAATTCTCTTCACCTCCCAAACTTGACATCCACCTCTCCAACCCTCCTCTAAAATCCAATTGTTTTTCCCAGAACAACCAAATAAGTAAAATACAACTAGCAGTAAAATGATTCAAGATTCGATTTTTATACAAAATTAAAGAAATTCCCAAGCAAAGAAACCCAAATTTCCGTTTGTCTGCTTCGCATAAGATCGAAACTGAAATGCAAGATCTTAGTTCAACCCATTGATGATCTCCTGATGAAAGGAGGGTAAAGTTAAGGAAAGAAACGCAAAAAGAAGGGGGAAAGACCTGGACGGCGCTGTGGAAGATACCACCGAGGCCAATGCCGTCCTTGAAGATTCGATTGATCTGGACGATGGTGTTGTTGGTCTTCTCCGAGCCGCTGTTCGTCACGTCGTAGATGTGCACCACCACCTCCTTCATCCTATCCCCCCCCCCTCTCTCTCTCTCTCTTTCTCTCTCCCTCTCCACCCCTCGCCCCCCTCCCCTCTCCGCTCTCTCTAGGGAATGAGAATTCTCGTGGAGGGTTAGGGCATGGAGATTGGGTAAAGGGATGATCTCCTCCACTCCTTCGCCCTCGCCACCGCCGCTGCAAGCGTTCGCTTTTCTTCTTCTTATGTTTTTTTACTTCTTTGTCGCTCTCCGTCGGGCCACAAATTTCGATCTTGGAGGAGCGTTGGGCTGCCGCACTTTTGGCTCCTCGTCGCCACTTATTTACCGTTTTCGTTTTTATCTTTATTAATTTTTTGAAATGTTCTGGCACGTGCGGGCGGTGAGTCCAGCCATGATCCCTCGAATGGCTGCAACGTCAATAGGCGACATCACTGAGAGCTCGTCAAAGGCATCTAAGGCGGCAAAACGGGGAAATTATTGCCAGGACCACGCCCAGGTAGGCCTCCGCAAATCTTGGAGTACGTGGACGGTGCATAACGCGCAATTGGAAATTCGAGACATATAAGGGTTAATTAATGTGGCGTGTTATCCACCGTGAGATTTGAGTAGTCTACCCAGCCGTGGTCCACGCAATAATTTCTCGGCAAAACGAGGGAGAGGAGGTGGGTCCGGGTGGCGGACGCAATCCAGCCGCTGACTACCTGGAAGAGGTCGACCGACGTGCTGAACACCAACATGAAGATGCAGAGATCATGAGGAGGTTGGGCAGAGAGAAATAAAGCCACTTTTAGACAAAAATGGGAGTGAAAGTTTTTTTTATTTTTATTTTTTATAGAAATAATAAAAGTCATTTAATAAAATAAAATTAGGATAATTGGATTTTTTTGCATCTAATTTCATAATTTTATTTTTTTTAAAAAAACATCAAGTAGGGCCTTAGTCTTAGGTGTGGATTTTTTTGAAAAAAATTGACTTTAGTGTAGGTCTCCTATCAAATGGTTTCCGTACTTATGAGGATGGGGTTATAAATATTTCAATAGAAGGATTCATCTTTATTTGCATAAATCTACCGTAACCCAACATATAAATCTCAAAATACTCTAAATTCTATTATGTATCTATTTACGTAAATTTCAAAGTGATCAATGAATAATCCTTAGTGGATTTATATGAAATATATGGTCTCCCATTCCATGCATGAATGTGCTTTCTAGTGGTAAAAACATTTCATAAGTCTCGAAAGGGCCACAAGATTTATTAATCAAGTATCCATTTGCTGTGGTTCCTTCCCAGTAAAGCTGCTCTATCTTCATATTAATAATGTGAATTTTTAAATCCTTCCCCATCTTATTTTTAGCCTAAATTCCTCCTTCCTAATTCTCAGCCAAATAAAAAAAAATCAATGCATGACATTTAAAAATAATTGATAAAAATACTTCTTGCTCTCCTTACTTTGGAGGTAGATTTAAGATTACACATATATATATATATATAAGGGATGCTTCATGATCTCGAGTACAAAATTATTCTAAAGCACTATACTTTTTAAACATGAGGTGACTAGAAAGGAAAGGATTGAGTTCTTGATATGATTTATTCGCATGATAGAAAAAAATAACTTAACAGTGATAATATGCAGAAATGGGTTTAGATTAGGGCCGATAAAATATGACCTGATCCTCCAATTCAGTTTATGTTCGATCCAGCATAAATAGATTTGGATTTGGATTAAATATATTTAGATTATAAATAGATTGACTCATTTAACCTATTTAACATTTGGTTTGGATTCATATTTTAGGAGTCCGGCCTATTTAACCTGTTTAAATAAATGGATTCACCTATATATCATTTAAATGATAAATGACTTGAACACAACTTGGGCTTGGGCTTGGGCTATTTCTATTCAGAAATCGGGATCGATCATGCTCTAGGCACTCACTCCATCATGAATTCACAATTAAAATTGTCTGTTCACCCTATTTCTCAATTCCTCCAATCCCATGATCCCACCCCCATTGCGATGAGAACTTTTTTTAGAGAGAAAAAAATCAAGATTTTCTTCCTCTCCTCTTGCTCTAGCGCCACCACCATCTATCGAACCTTGTGGTCTGACTCTGGTGGAAGATTTCATTCGGCAATTCATCCAATAGAAGGCCCGCCATGCCAATCTTTTTTCATCCTCTATCATTTTCTTTATTAGTCTTCTTCCTCTGTCATTTTTTTGCCATTGATTTGTTCTAAAGAGGGGCTAAAGTCGATGGACCCATTGATGGGGTTGATGAAGAGGAGGTGGAAGGAGCTGGCAAGGGTGGTGGCGGCAGTGACAACAAGGTGCTTGTGAAGGCTTTATGAGGCACGAAAGGAGAAGATATCAAAGTGGGAGGACCGATTGTTAAGATTTGCAACATCCATAGTGAGAAAGTGGATCTTGATTGGAGGAGGTAGTATTCGTGTCATGGATGACAATCGCGATGAAGAGATTGAAGGCGGAGAAAGAGGATTATTAGAAAATATGTCCTAAAATCAATCGTTTGGACGATTGTGCTCTTTGTAATTTGTATATGAATTATGAAATAATAAAAATTATTTGATATTTTTCAGCACAAAGTATACATCTTTCTTTTTAGAACTCTTGTATTATGATGAAGTCCTTAGAACTATATGACACTCGATAAAGAAAAATTTATCGAATAGTTCTTAAGCATATTCGCGATCAAATGATACGTCATTAAGAGATGATGACATTCATCAAGTGTAGGTCGTTGTATTCCATATAGATTAGTTGTCCTCTTAACCAAAGAGTGTGGAGACACTGATATGGCATACATATGAGATGTAGGGGTATATCGTCACCAAACAAGTGACTCATCTGCGGAGTGCTCTATTGTTAAGAACAGCTCGCGAAGCGTATAGACATAAGTGTCCCTCAGATCTGAGATCACTATAGTGACTTACAAGCAACTCACTATACTTTAGTATCGAACTACCTATATTTCTAATACAGTCACGGAAGACTACTGAGTACAGTCAAGTACTTATGAAGTCTATGTATGGATCAAGATGAGATTGATCCCTCCAGATTACAGAAGTTAATACATCATTGTATTTCAATTAAGTAAAATTTGAGTCTACGTATTCCATGTGATGGATGTGAAAGATTGAAATATAATGTGAATGACTCATCCATGGTTGATAGTTAAACTCTAGATCATCTTCGGGCATTCGAAGTCAAAGGGATGAATTATACGATAACCATATGCATAGATTCTTGAATATTGCTTTGTACTTATTCGATCTATCTGAATATAAAAAATCATTACTTGATGGTAACTTTGATTAGTACAGAAAATGATTTCTGTACTACTGATTTAGTGTTCGAACCTATGGAGTCACACATAAAGTCGAGCAACATAGAAAAGAATTGACCTAAGTCTATAAGTTCAAGTTGAAAGTATGTGACTTGATTGAACGAATAGATTAGCTTAATTGAGAATTAAGTTAAAGATCATATGAGATTAAATAAGTTGACTATGTCTAGCTAGCACTAAATATGAGGTTCAAATTTAATTTTAGAGATGATGATGATCTGATCAATGATTTAAAAAATTTATGAGAGATTAAATTTATATCTTAATTAATTTTAGATTAGATCTGATTTAATTGATTTGCTTGGGTTAAAAATTTAAGTACAACTTGGATCAGAATCCTAATTAGATTAGGATTGACAAGCTCTTCAAATCTGATTCAAATCAAATTCGAATCGAATCCAAAATGATTCAAATCTGAGCCCATTGGTTTAGAACCAAAGAGTCTCAGAGTCCTGAGATTCTCTCTCATATTGGCCGACCATAGGAAAAAATTATGGTGCTATTTTTTTGGCCCAAGAAGTGCGTGCGTGGAGGGTCTGTGCATTCAGATCTTGCGAGGCATTGGATTTAAGTTTTCTTAGAGATTTTGATCTCTACTCCGCTACAAATCAAGGTAAAGATAAATATTATGCAAGCCTTAGAATAGATAATTTTTCAGATACACCCTTACGATCCAATCAAATCGAAAATTTTTTTCTTTAACTGGTATCGAGCAGGAATGATATATGCAATGTATAGTTAATTTTTTTGATATAATTATATAAGATATATGATCAAATTCTTATAATAGATAATAAATCTGATTTAGATATATTAATATAAAATTTATAATTTGGTTTTGACCTAGATTTCAGAAATCAAATCAATAGTTGATTGAAGTTTATTATAAATCTGTTATAACAGAATTTTTTTTATGCAGATTTTTGTTGGATTAACAATCTGATTACATATCTAATTTAAATTAGTTTTAATAAATTTTTTTATGAAATATTTTGGATTAGATGTTAGACATAATCAAGATCTGAATTGAATCTATTTTGATAGATTTTCAGTTCTGATTTCAAACAAAAATCTGCACAACATAAAATCATGTCTAATCAAAATTTTATTTTCTATGCATTCATGTGTGTATTTGAATATTTTTTTATGTGATTTCAAATCTGATTTAAGTGTTTATATGCTGTATAAAACTAAATTTAGATCTAAAATTTATCTGAAATTAATTTGATGCATTGATCTAATTAGATTATATACATAATATGAATGATATGATCATGTTCATATAAATGCATACCTCTTTCATTTATTGTATGGGTAGATGTAATTAAATTTTAAAAATTTAATTTTTAATCTTAGTAGCTCAATACTCGAATTGAGATGATCACCAAGCCGTCCAATTATAAGAGGAAGCAGAAATTGAGTTCCTCTCTTGTCCATTCAATGGATTCTCTTATGATGAGTAGGGATGCCATGTGATCAAGTCTCATAAAAAAGAATAGTGAAAAAAAATTTAAAATTATATTGATAATAAATATATTTAGATTAGATTTAAAATGATTTATGATTAATTATAATTTTAATAAAATAAATTTAGATATAAAAATTATTTTAAGATCTAAATTATATTTTATATATGATGTAATTGATAATGATTTAAAAGTGGTCATGATACATATGATGTATATATAATATTTAGATCAGATTTATGCATATTTAATTATTAAACAAAGATCTAAAAATTAAATTTTAAGATCTAAATTTTTAAAATATATGGTATGCTTCACTTAAAATCCTAGTATAATAGTTATACAAACTGAAACATACGTTTCACATACTTAATTTAGAATTAAGTGAACTAGATTTGAGAATTGAAAATATTAAGATACTTCATAAATCGATGGGCAATGAGTTAGGATGAATCGGATCTTTTAATTAGGTTAGACCTAAGGTTAGAAATAAATATGGATAAATTAAAAAAATTAATTAAATCTAATCAAAAGTTGAGTTAGATTGAATCAGAATTTTTTTAAGATCAATCTCAATAGTTATGTTTGATCAAGTCCATATTTTTGACCATACCAAATAAAGCTGATTATGGCTCAATAGTTTAGCCCGAGTCCTTTGATTGATCGAATCAAAACTAATCGATCAATTGATGTTTGAGATAAGTTTGACAATATTGTCTGACAATATGACTGATGATTTTTAATTGACAGTTTGCTTACTTGACTATTTCGATAGTATCTAAGGCAAGCCGAGGTAGATCCTCTCACTGATCTCACTTATTTAATCAATTCTATAGATTATATTTTGATTAGGTCACAAATTAATTCGAACTGACCTATGCCATTAAGATAAATCAATGTGATCAATTTAAGTGTCTCTAGATTTGACTTATTTATAGTCCTCTTTATGACTTGGTGAAGTTGGTAAGAAGATTTATGACTTATCGATTAATCTCTTCTCTTATTCTCAAATCATTAAATTAGTTTGATTAAACTGGATGCCCTTGGACTAACTTGTGTGTAGTCCTCTTTATGATTTGGTGAAGTCAGTGGGAGGATTTGCCGATCAATTGCTTGTCAAATCATTAAAATCAAATTCTTCAAATTATTAGGTCCTTCAAATGATAATGTTATGGAGATAATAAAGTTATAGCCTTCCATTAAGGTGGATGGTAATGGGTCCAATAATCTAGGTAAATATTGAAGTCACCTTCCATCTGGTGTTTATTTAGATATTAAAATTATCATTCATTATATGATGACTCAGCTGTACTATCTGATGAATGATTGAGTTGGTTGAGTTTAATTTTCTTGGACCTGATCATTCATTAGCTAGATTCACTAAGTATGTTCATATTAATGGTTGGATCTAATCGGAACTTTCAATGGAGGCCTTCGCCAACTGAAAAGGCACTTGGGGTAAAATCAATTACTAAAAATTATTTAGAGAAATAATTGATTGAGAACCTACCTATAGGTGCATATAGATTAGCTGAGCTTTCCTCAGACCCGTATGCAGTCCATGTGACTTTTAATATCCGCTAAAGAATTAAGGTAATTTCTCGAATTGAAGGTAGAACTATCAATTTGTATAAAATAATGAGAAAATTTTTAGACTAAAATCCAAATCTTTAAGATTAATTAATTTATATATTAATTAATTTTTATTTTTTCTTTCAGTGATAGCTAGTAGTTTATTGCTCTGCTCACCGTTGGACAGTGACAAGCGTATAGGACTAAATTTTGATAATTAATATCGAAAGCTGTGAATAGTTTTTGAGCACGAGAGGATCCTATATGTGATCACAGATCCTGCACCTAAAGTACCAGCTTCCAATGCTGATGTAATAATTAGAGATACTTATCAAAAGTAGCTCAATGATTGTATGATAGTACATTGCATAATGAGGGCTACTTTGAGTGACGAATTTAGTTGTAAATTCGATGATGCTCAGCCAAAGAAGATACTTCAAATATTGAACAAGTCTTTTGGCATATTTGAGAATTTATCCTCAACTGGACATCGATCCTCTAAGAGAGGAAGAAAATGCAAGGTGCAGAAAAATCATCCTAATCTTAAGCAGTCTAAGGCAGATCAGAGTCAGATAGAAATAGACAGATCTAGAAAAAAAAATCAGTAAAGAATTGCTAGATAAAATACTTATATAATAACATCTTGTAATTTCTCTATCTGTGTACTACTACCTCGATATTGGATATCGAAAGTCCGATTAATATCTGTAATTCGTTGTAGGGACTTCAGATTAGTAGAGAATTTGAGAAGAACGAATGATTCTTGAATATTGAAGATGGAAGAGCTGTTTCAGTTCTAATTATAGAAAAAGTTTAGCTTGCTCTCAATTCAAATGTTATTGTTTTAGATGATTATCATTATTATCTATTTTTTCTTATGAATGTAATCTCTGTTAGACCTACTGGTTAAAGAGGATTATAGTTTCTCAATAAAAGAACATTTATATGATATCATTATGAATGATGTCACAGTTATGTGTGAATAATTGAAATATGATATTTATATTTTATCATAGCCTATTAGTGTAATATACACATCGAACAAACATCCTAGAATAGATAATATCACAGATTTCTATCTTTGGCATTATAGGTTCGGTCATATTAATAAGAGTAGGATAAACATGTTAACTAAAGAGAAAATCTTCGATATCAATGATTGTGAATCATTATCGATCTGTGAGTCCTGTCTTCTTGAAAAGATGATCAAGTCATCCTTTACTGAAAAGGATGAATGAGTCAATGATGTTCTAGATCTAGTACATAGTGATGTATGTGGACCTATGAATATAAGTATCAGAGGAGGGTATTACTACTTTATTATATTTACTGATGATCTATCGAGATATGGATATATCTACCTTATGAAGTACAAGTCTGAATCATTTAAAATGTTCAAACGATTCCATAATGAGATAGAAAAATAAACTGAAAAGAGTATTAAAATTTTTTGATCTGATCGAGAAAGTGAATACCTTTTCAATGAGTTTTTGATATATCTATGAGAGAATGGGATTATCTCATAATAGATTTTTCTTGGAACACCATAACATAACAAGGTGTCTGAGAGGAAGAATCAAACTCTGTTAGATATGATTCGATTCATGATGGGGTTTGCAAGCTTGTCGATCTCTTTTTGGGGTTATGCTCTGGAGAATGCTTGTTATGTTCTGAACAAAATTTCGAGCAAATCAATTGCAAAGACTCTATATAAGATATGGACTGGACATAGGCCAATACTCTCTTATCTTAGGATTGGGGTTGTCTGACTTATATCAGGCATTTGCAGATTGATAAACTTAGACCTTAGTCTGATAAGTGTTATTTTACAGGATACCCCAAGAAAACTAAAAAATATTATTTTTACCTTCCTAATGAACAAAAGATGTTTATAGGTCTGAAGGCATACTTTTTGAAAAAAGAGTTCCTTAGTTAAAGAACTGATACCACTAAGGTTGAGCTTGATGAAGTTCGATAGATAAAAGAATCGATACAGACAAATAAACCTACAGAACTGAATTTGTAGATCAAATCTAGAGCCCATTGTTGAGGCACCTTTAAGGATATCTGATAGAGTACCGCATCAGCCAAACATATACTATGGTTTCTTGATCTGAGATGGTGATTCTGTTGAATCGATGAAAACGATGAGGATTTGATCACCCATATAGATGCCATACAAAGGTCCGACTCTGAGAAATGGCTTGAGGCTATAAAATTCAAGATAGAGTCCATGGAGATTAATAGTGTATGGACAGTTATTGATCCACCCGAAGAGATTAAACCTATAGGGTATAAATGGATATTCAAAAAGAAAAGGAGTGCATACGAAAAGATGGAGATCTATAAAGCCCATTTGATTGTCAAGGGATATCGTCAACGTTATGGCATTGATTATGACAAGATATTTTCTCCTATAGCAATATAAGTCCATCCAGATTATGCTTGCAATAGCAGCACATTTTGATTATGAGATCTAATAAATGGATGTCAAAACTATTTTTCTTAATGAAGAGCTGGAAGAAGAAGTGTATATAATATAATCTGAAAGGTTCATATCCACAAATGAATCAAAGGTGTGCAAGCTTTAGAGATCTATTTATGGATTGAAGCAGACATCTTGAAATTAGAACATGCATTTTGATAAGGTAATCGAATGTATGACTTCGTTAGAAATAGAGAAGAATCATATATTTATAAATGAGCTAATGATTCTGTAGTCATCTTTTTTATACTGTATGTGGATAACATACTATTAATGAGAAATGATGTTTCTACTTTACAAAGTGTAAAGCTTTGGCTATCTTCATAGTTCTCCATGAAAGATTTGGAAGAAGTATTCTATGTCCTATGGATGAAAATCTATAGAGATAGATCTAAGAGGCTGCTTAGATTATTTCAATTTATGTACATAGATATCGTACTGAAATGGTTCAGCATGAAAAATTTTAAGAAAGACTATCTTCCAATAGGTCATGAAATTACTTTCTCTAAGAAAGATTATCTGACAACTCTACAAGAGAGAGAGCGTATGAATAGAATGTTATATGCTTTGGCAGTGGGATCTATCATATACGTCATGACATGTATAAGACCGAATATGGCACACTCACTAGGGATAGTGAGTAGATACCAATCTGATTCGGATGAGAACTATTGAAAGGTTGTAAAAACAATCCTTGGATATTTAAAAAATACTAAAGACTAATAGCTTATCTATGGAGGTACTGACTTGAAACTTATGGGATATACTGACTTCAACTTTCAGTCAGATCATGATGACAACAAAAGCGTGTCGGGTTATGTATTTATTCTGAATGAAAAAATGATCTGCTGAAAAATTTCAAATAGCATACCATAACCGATTTAGATGCTAGGTGGAATACATTACGATATCCGATGCTGCCAAAAAAGCGATCTAGTTGTGAAAGTTCATCAGCGAGCTTGGAGTGACATCCTTCATTGATGGTCATGTTCTACTGTACTGTGACAGACTAGAGCCATAGCTCAAGTGAAAGAACTGAAGTCTCACCAGAAAATCAAGCATATTCTGCATCGCTTTCACCTTTTTCGAGAGATCGTGGATCAAGATGACGTCGATTTTTAGAAGATTGATGGAAAGAAGAACTTGACTGATCCATTTACTAAAGCCCTCAGAATCAAAAAATTCAATAAACACAGATGAAAGATGGGTATTAGATACTGTACCGATTAACTTTAGTCCAAGTGAAAGTTGTTAGGATATATGTCCTAAAATCAATCATTTGGACGATTGTGCTCTTTGTAATTTGTATATAAATTATGAAATAATAAAAATTATTTGATATTTTTCATCACAAGGTATACATCTTCCTTATTAGAACTCTTGTGTTGTGATGAGTCCTTAAAAATATATGACAATTGATAAAAGAAGATTTATCGAATAGTTCTTAAATATATTTGTAATCAAATGAGACGTCATTAAAGGATGATAATATTCTTCGAGTGTAGGTCATTGTGTACCATATAGGTTGGTTGTCTTCTTAACCAAGAAATGTGAAGACACTGGTATGATATACAGGTGTGATGTAGGAGTACATTGTCACGGAATAAGTGACTCACTTGTGGAGTACTCTACTGTCAAAAGTAGCTCGTGAAGTGTATGGGTATAAGTATCCCTCAAATCTGAGATCACCATAGTAACTTACAACCAACTCACTATGCTTTGGTACTAGACTACCTGCATTTCTAATGCAGTCACGAAAGACTATTGGGTGTCAAGTACTTATGAAGTCTGTGTGTGGATCAAAATGGGATTGACTCCTCCGGATTACAGGAGTTAATGCATTACTGTATTTTAATTTAGTAAAATTTGGACCCAAATAATCCATGTGATGAATGTGAAAGATTGAAAATACAATGTGGATGACTCATTCAGGATTGACAATTAAACCCTAGGTCATCCTCGAGAATTCGAGGTCAAAGGGATGAGTTATACGATAACCATATGCATAGGTTCTTGAATATTGCCTTGCATATATTCAACCTATCCAGACATCAGAAACTATTACTAGATGATAACTTCTATTAGTACAAAAAATAATTTTTGTACTACCGACTTAGTGTTTGAACTTATAGAGTCACGCACAAAGTCGAGCAATGTAGAAAAGAATTGACCTAAGTTTATGAGTTCAATTTAAAAGTATGTGACTTGATTAAATGAATAGATTAATTTAATTGAAAATTAAGTTAAAGGTCATACATGATTAAATAAGTTAACTATGCCTTGCTAGCACTAGACATGAGGTTTAAGTTTAATTTCGGAGATGATGATCTGATCAGTGATCCAAAAAATTTATGAGATATTGAATTTATATCCTAATTAATTTTAGATTAAATTTGATTTAATTAAGGCTTGTTTGGGTTAAAAATCTAAATTAAACTTAGATCAGAATCTTAATTAGATTAGGACTAACAGGCTCTTCAAATCTGATTCAAATCAATCCAAAATGAGTTAAATATGAGCCCATTTGGTTTAGAACCAAAAAGTCTCAGAGCCCTGAGACTCTCTCTCATATTGACCGACCATAGGAAGGAATTGTGGTGCTATTTTTTTTGTCTAAGAAGTGCGCATGTGGAGGGTCTATGCGTTCAGACCTCACGAGATATCATATTCGAGTTTTCTTGAAAATTTTGATCTCTATTTCACTGCAAATCAAGATAAAGATAAATGTTATGCAAGCCTTAGAATAAAAAATTTTTTAGATGCACCCCGATGATCCAATCAGATGGAAAATTTTTTTCTTTAGGAGAGCCATTGAATGATATTGACAGATTTGGATTAGGAGAATCAGTGGAAGTGGAGATCGCCAGATCTTTTCATGTTCTTCTTTTCCTCCCCCACCCTATAGGCCATAGTAGACTATCGATAGAAAAAAAAAAAAATCTTTTGTATTTTTTAGATACAGTAATTCAAAGACTCTCAAAAGATCGGGTTGGGTCAATTTGAATTGGGTTAACAGACTATTAATTTATTAAATGAGTTAAATTGGTTGGGTTGAATTATCTGTTTATTAAACATAGCTGATTCAAATTGTAAATTTTAACTTGTTTAATAAATAAGTCAGATTTAGTTTTAATATTTTTTGATCCAATCCACATCTGATCCTAACCATTTATGACCGACTCAACCCGATTGCCACCCCTAACTTAGATCTATATTTTAGTAAAAACCACATAACAACCAGGTAATAAATTGAACTAACCTATATGAGGACCCTTGAAAGACCATTGCGTGTGTAAATGGGTATTTGATCTAGCTTAATTGTGGTTGGTTGGAGATGAATCACAAAAGAGAGCTCTCAATAGTATTAGGCTCAACTTGAAAATAACTTGCATTGTTCTAATGTAAGGTGAAGATGATTTTTCTATAGCATAATAGATAGAAAATATCTCTTAAATATGCTCTCCTAGATGTTTCAAGTAAACATTTGCTTATCCTTCCTTGCTACTTGGATAAGAAAATGAAAGCTCATTCTAGTTGAAGTCAGTCCTCCATGACACAAGGTAGGCGATTAACCTAGTATCCCCTCCTATTTGTTAAGAAAAAAAAATATTCCTAGTGTCTTGTCAAGAAATTTTTCTTGTATATAGCAATATTTACATGTGGTACTAGAAAATTTTCTACCTAGCAATTGTTGCAAAGGTAAGGGAGATATATTTATATGTATCTCTTGCATAATAATGTCAAACTATATATCTAAATAAATAATGGACTTTCTTTTTTTATCCAAAAAAATCAAAAGTATAAACTTATGAATTATTTTATTAAAATAAATATTTTAATGCTCAATAACTTGCATGCCATCATTATTGCACTCATAATTGCATCTCATTTTTTTCAAGTTCCGAATAAATCGAATATGAAGACAAAGTGTAGTTATGTACTGCATGATGTAATTATTTACAAGATATCATATTGTCTCATATCGATAATAAAGGGTGGTGCATCATTAAGCAAATATGAAGGCTTTTTGTGTCTTTTAGGTATCTTTTCTTTTATTTGATAAAATGATATCTACATTCAAATTCTAAAGTACACCATCTTATGCAACAAAAGTAAATTTAGATATCTAAATATAAAAACAAATATTTCTTTTTGTCTCCATCCCTTCAAGTGTTAGATGTGTGATCTGAAAAGTCAATTATTGGCTGACACATTATAATTTTTTCAGGACATAAGTTTATACTTGATTTATTGAAATTATAGATAATTATTTTTATTCTAGAGTAATGTGTCCTAGAATCATCTAAGGAGTTAATAGTCAATAATACATATTCTCCAGAATTAAGAATTTAAGATATATGTCATTGTAGATTAATTCTTAAACTACTCCCAATCAATGATCATCATAGGGACGGTGATTGATCTGACTAGACTGGTATATGGATCGCTTCTCTTTGGATAGATGGATCTTGAGTCTACAATGTGGAGATAATGGAGTGAGAGTGCAGGTGGTTGTTAGAGAATAATGGTACTGAGTGTGATCAAAAATAAGAAGTCACATGGATGCCTACTCACTCATCAGTGATTTTTTGATGCTATAGTTGGTGAGTAGTTCTTTGACCTGCGGTGCTTCGATTGCTCAGAGTGAGATTGCTATAGTTTGACTGCACATAAATATGATCTTCTAATCATTTGGATCCTTGTAATATATATTGACTGTAATAGGTTCGCTGTAGGAGTAGGAGTATACTTATAGGAGATCTATTATCCTTAGTAGTTGAGACGTAGTCCTATGCGATCTAAGAAGCAGAGTCCATAAATCTGTGACTACAGTAGTATGATTATGAAAAAAAAATTTATGAGATTTATTATTGGACTCAAGCTAATTAAGTCTGGTATATGATGGATGCTTAAAATTTGATGAGATTCCATGACCTGCATCCTATCGAAATTCTCGATAGAAGAACTTAATCACACGGTAACTATACCTAGGAGTTCATCTTTCTATTCTGCTGGATTGTCACTACATACTACTAGGCATCACAAGTGGATTGTGAGAATACTATGATTGTTTTCAGATCAACAATCATTGTTGGGGTGAGTTGGAATTATTTCAGTCCATTGAAAGGAGGTTCGATGATACTGTAATAGAAATCACGGTATGTCTCACTACCAAACAAAATAGAATTTGAGAGGTCACACTTAAAAGGAGCTCGTTCTGATTAATAGCTTAGATCATGATCGAATGATCAATTGGATTGATAATTTGGATCAATTTGTAAAGAGTTATAAATTTGAAAATTACTAATTGTTAGTATATGGGACTTAATTGCAAGTATTATAATTTAATTGAGTCTGATTAAATTATGGATCAAGTCCTAACTAATTTAAATCAGATTTGATTTAATTAGGCTGAAATTAATTTGAGACTAATTAGGTTTAATTATCCAAATTAGACTTGGATTTCATTTCTGATTGGATTAAGTTTGATAATATTTTTGAATTGGATTCGAATCGGATCCGAATTGGATTCGATTTGAACCAAAATTGGATCCAATTGAAGAAGACCACCAGAGCCCAAGCTCCCTGGGCTTCTCTCCCATCTTTCATGCAAAAAGAGGAGAATGGGGGTGTGAGAAATCATGCGACTCTTCTCTTGTGCGCGTGAAGAAGTGATGTGGCATTAAGTTGAATTTAAATGTTGAATTCAATTCCTTTTTGAATTTGAATTCAAATTGGATTATCCTTATATGAAAGGGCATTAGATTTGGCGTGAGACCTGATATTTGTATGACAAATATATTAAGAAAGGGGGCATGCGGTGGGGAATAGTTCCATGGGTTTTTTCATTACTGCAAGACCTCTTCTCATCGCCGTTTGTCCTTTCCTTCCACATCTCCATGCCACTTTCTCCTCTAGATAGGATTTGAGAGAGAGAAATTAGAGAGAGAGGAACAAAAGAAAAAAAGATTTTCTTCTTTTCTTGGTGGTCTAGTTCAGATCCCATTAGATCAGTATAAAGAGTTCGTGCTGCAGATTTTGTTCTTTGAGATGTAGAAGAGATAGATCCAGATTCAAGTTAAGGAGTGAAATCTGTAAGGTGATAGCACTCTAGTGACCTCGATGCTTCAATCAAGTCATCTCTATGTGGATACTAGCAATGATCGGATGCTTACGTGGCTACGTCAAAAACTTCGGACATCCGCAGGATCCGATCCGAGGAAGGAGAAGGATAGCGGTTCAGATAACCAATTTTTTCTTCTGATTTTTACTTTTCAGATCTGATATATGTGATTTTATTTCATGCATAAGAACTATATCCAGATGTTTTATGCTTTAGATTAGATCTAAGATGCATTAGATTAAATTGCTTAATCTATGCTTTCGCTGAAATTCTGTTTTTTGAAAAATTTGCATGCAAGTATGTAAAACACCTAAGTAATCTAATACCAAGTATATATTTAGTTACAAGATTTTATTTAAAACTATTTTTAAAAATAATTTATTTATCCTAATGAAAATAAATGATTTTAAAAAAAAAATTAATGAAAAATATCTAATTAAATTTAAACTTAAAGATAGTTATCCACTTAAGTTTTAAATAAAAAATTCTTCCTAATTTGAAATATAACTTAAAAGCAATTACCCAAATGGGAGGAAATGATCCAATTACTGTTGCAATTATAAAACAACACTACACTATTATAAAGTAATACTATACTATTATAAAATAATACTGTACTATAATAAAAGTAACACTACACTATTATAAAGTAATACTACACTATTATAAAGTTATACTACACTATTATAAAGTAACACTATATCGTTGTAAAGTAATACTATAATAAAAGAATACTACACTATGATAATGTAATATTATCTTATTGTAAAAGAATACTATATTAATATAATACAATAAAGCAGCACTGTATTATTATAAATGAATACAACATTAATATAATATAATACCATCTTATTGTAAAAGAATACTATACTAATATAATATAATAAAGCAACATTACATTATCATAAAAAAATTATACTATACTAATATAATATAATACTACCTTATTGTAAAGAAATACTACACTATAATTTGTAATACTGTAGTATTTTAAAGGGTATAAGGATAATTTCAGCTAAAATAGATAGTTGTTTTTAACTCATGTTTGGAATGGATAGATATTTTTATATAAAATTCATTAGGAGAGCTGTTTTTTTAAATTGAAAGTAGAACTAAAAATTTATTTTTAATTTTTTATTATAATTAATTTCCAACAAAATTATTTTTTTCATAAAAAAAATTTATTTATAATTTTTTTATCATTAATTTTCAAGTAAACATACTCTCATTATTTACTTAAAAATGATACATATTTTGTATGCATAATTTTTCCTAATCTCCGTACCTACTTATACCTAAATTTATAGCTCGATCTATTTAAATTTCGAACGGTGCAAGTTTATAAATTTTTTTTTAAAAAAAATTTAGAAAAATAAAGCTTTCATGACCCTGGATGTGAGGTATGGTTAAACTCAAGGTAGAGACACGGTACCTTTCTCCCCAGTAGCCCACGGTCCTCCCACATGCCTCTTGGTGGGACCCACATCGTCCCGGCAATGACCTTGAGTGGATCACAAGGCACGGTACGAGGGGGGACCCACACCCTACTATGCGACAAGTATGACCCCGTCGGATCGTACACCCGTCCAACCCGCCCCGCACCGGAACGGAGAAAAAAAGGGAAGCGTCCGCATAATTATTCATATACGTACAAGAAAGATCGACCGTTCGAGTGACTTCCGGGAACAATCCCATCGGCCGGTGAGTGACGTCACGTACATGGAGTAGGCGTTGTCGCAAGGAGAACGTGAAATGACCGTAATACCCTTATCTTTGCCTGCGAGCCGCTGTCATCGCTCACGCTCTTGGCATGTGATCGGTTTCTAGAAAACCTCTCTCTCTGGAATTTTAGGGCAGGACCAGATCCAAAGACTCCAGGTTGAAGAGAATTCCTGTCGATCTCTCTTCTGGTCTCCACTTCCATTTGGTTTCTCTCCTCGATATGAGCACGGGGAAGGCTTGGATTCGCCACATTTTTCTTCCCCAATTTGGGCAGGTATGGTGGTACCCTGGACCTTCCTCTTTATTTTAAGATTTTTTTACGCTTTGTTGCGGTTTGTTTGTGAAAGGTTGATTTTTTTTTCTCAATAATCGTGGATAGATCTGGATCCAATTGCTGTGAGGCTTAGTTTCATGGTTTAGATCGCTGCGGTAGAGTCGTGGTTTCGAACTTTACACGCGTTAGGGTTATTGGGATCGGATTAGGGTTTTTATTTCTGTGCTTTTTGAGTGTTGTTTATTGAATTCGGTTTTCAAGTGGAGGAATTCTAGGTTTTTCGGTGGAATTAGGATAATTGGTTCCTGTGATGATAATTGTAATACTGCGGAAAAATGAAGGTAGGATTGGAGGGTCAAATGTTTGAGCAATAGGTTTTTGACAATCGGATGCGGAAACTGTGATGCTCAGACGAATAGGAATATTATCAGTGCCTAGAAAGTTGGGATATTTAAAAACTGAATATACTTGGATATAATTTAAAATCAGCAGGACAAAATGAGGATTGCTATATATTTATGACGGTTCAAGCTTTGGTGGGAAAAGCTTAATGAGAAAGGTAAGGAAGAATAACGTAAGTGGAATTTACCACAGAGTTAAGAAACTAGCTATCTAACCATATAGTAATCCAAATTTAGTCAGCTGGAAAAGAATATTCTGATTGATCCCATCCACTGATTCAGTGGGGAAAGGAAAAACAAAGCAAATGAAGTGGACTGAAGTGAACATTGCAATAAAGAAAATGTGTTATAAGCCCCGAACCGTTACCCTGAAAAGAAGAAAAAAAATGGGCCCTTTGCATGCTTCAGGGATTTGTGTTTATGCCACAACCCATTGTGAATCAAATTAACCCTGTGGATCGCATCGATTTCCTCATGCTATGTAGCATGACAGCGGTGCTTAGTCTTTTTCTAGTAATTGGGGTTGTATCCCATGTCATTGCTTTCGCAGAAAATGTTTGCAACATGGTCTTTCTGCGGCATTTCCACTCCATGACACCATTTTACTCCATCAACATGAATTTGTTAGGGCCTTCAAGAACTTCAAAGGATGTGACCTATTGAGGCACACCAAATTTTCAGTGGGATAAAGATGAAACAAATACTTCAGGTCTCAAACACTGACTGCAATTGGTCTCCAAATGAAAAAAGGTCATAAATCAAAGGCAAAATTTACTTTGCTTGTCTCACTTCTAGGAGCTGTTATTTAAAAAGAATGTCCAATATATAGATTTGAGCATGCTTTTCTACTTTTGCTGGACACTGATGCATGATGGAATCATGGATAGGCATTAGTCAATGGGCTTGATAACCATGTGAGTCCATATTTGAGCGCATCTTCCTTTGATATTAATTTGACATTATTTGTTTCGTGGTATCTCATTGATTGTATTGTTCTTGGTCTCTTTATGTTGGTTCTCTTGGCTGTTTCGTCTTTCATTAATCTCCTTTGTATTGTGGATTTTGTTCATGAGTTCAGTTACAACTTTGTTTGTTGCTCACATGATTATCTTATGCATGTCCCATTGTCGCTTCTATACTTGTAGGATTGAAGTTGGTATTCTATTGTTGATTTTTTTCCTTACTGTGCCCCAGAAGAGAAGGTTAATTGGAAAGAGGTGGAGTCTTAGGAAGTAATACCACCTTTAATTTTCTTTGTTGAAAAGATAGATTGAGATGATGTTAAAAGGAGGTTAGGATTAGCCTAGGGAGGAAGATGTTGGTCCATGTTTTCTGTTATGATTACCATGTTCTTTTTGTGTCTTTCTATGCAGCTTCTCTCGGTGCTTTTTTCCCCAATCATTAGAATAGCGAAATAATATATTAATGCTTGACCGTTGATACATATACATTGTCTCTTTTGTGAATTACAATAATATCTCTTATGATGCAAGGACCTTTAATGTTGATACTACTTAGTTCCAAGTGTGATGATGTCAATATTTGGATTCTGTCATGGAAGACGAAGGATTTTTTTTTTTAAATTTATTTATTTTAATTTGAACCTGGAGCCTGCCATGCTTGCATAAAATATTGCTTAACTCCCTGAGTAATTCATCTAATTATCCTAGACCAAACCATTTATAATACTCAAGCTAAACTTAAGGCTGCTAAGACAATTATTTTTATGCTTTTCATTTCAACTTGGTCAAATGGACCCTTCATACATGTGGTCGAAGCATTCACATTTGTATCTGACAGATATGAAGCAAAGACCAGTATTTCAAGTCACAGCAAATGGATTTTTGGTTGTTTTAGATCTTTTTTTTTTGTTAACAAAAAAAATGCAAACCTAAACTAGAATAATTCTGAATTACTTGGTGAACTTTTACGAGTTGTTGTACAATGGACATAAGAAAGAGAAACCTGTAGCTTAATCTATTTGACCTAGCTTGTCTGGTAGGCCCGATGGCTTGCATATGATGGGCAAGCATTTTCGGAAGATATCTTTCTTTTGTACTTACTATATGACATGAGGCTACTTTATTGAAAATTTTGTGATGTTGAAGATTGTATTCATTGGAGATTTTGATGTTTACATTCTTTTGGTTGTATGCAGTAGGAAAGCCATATGAGCTGTTCGGTTGAGTCTTTTAACCCTTGCCATCTTATTGTTAAGATCTGGTATTTGTACATTTTGGTGTCATTAAGATGGGTGGGGGTCTGGGCTGCCAGAAGACTGGGAGAACAGCCACAAGAGAAGCATTAGTTAGAGCTTATCATATTTCTCTCCTGCTTTCTCCTGTCATTTCCTTTTGGGATTGCATTGTTCGCAAAATCAGATACTCCTTCAGACCTGAATGGGTGTAGTATTATTATGTTGGTAACTGTTGCAGTAGTTCCTTTTGCAAGAAGAGTTCAGTAATTTATGAAAAAGTTTAGGTAAGATGGTATTGGAAGTGATTCTATTTCATTAGTAGTCATTTTGAAGATATTAAGCTAAGCCAGTTTTTAGAGAGAGAGGCAATCATGGAGAAAGTCGGATGTGGTCAAGCAGGTGCAGTCCTGAAGAAAGGGAAGAAAAAGCAGGCCAAAGATGAGGTGGATCGGCTCAAGCAAGCTGAGAAGAAAAGGAGGCGCTTAGAGAAAGCACTGGCAACCTCAGCAGCCATACGCTCTGAGTTGGAGAAGAAAAAACAGAAGAAGAAAGAAGAACAGCAGCGGCTTGATGAGGAAGGTGCTGCAATAGCTGAGGCTGTTGCCCTTCATGTCCTTCTAGGGGAAGATAAAGATGAATCCTGTCATTTCATGTTGAACAATAATAAAAGATATAATCCTGGGGATTACTCGTGCAATTTTGACCTTTTTATGGGTCATCAGGGTTTTGCAAAATATTCTGTCGAGGGACTGGGATGGGCCACTGATGCATATGGGCCGGCATGGAAGTGGAATAATTGGGTTCTTGAACAGTCGCCGCCTGCTGCGGTGCACGCAAGATATCTCCAAACACCGTACCATGAGGAGACATGTCAAAGAGCAGATCTATCTGCGGGGCAAATAGCGGCACAGGCAGTCTCATCACTTCAAATTGCAGAGGATTCATACAATGAACAATTTGCTGGTCAAGGAGTGGCAACTGTTGTCATCAATAGGATGCTGGGAGGCAGCAACATGGGTAACAAAGTTAATTTTTACAGGTAGTTATAGCTGCACTATATGTGGACTTGTATATAGTTGTCACAAATGAGCTTTCAACCATTTTGAGTGAGATAAATATCTTCCTGGTCTGATGCTATATCCTTGTCTTGTTATGAAATGTCTGTGTTAAGGTGTGTCTGAAGGAGTTTGCCATGTTTGCTGTTTAAGAACGCTGTGGAAAGACCTGCTTGTTGTGTTTTCTTGTTGAACAATAAGACTGGTATAACATATGCAGTCCATTATAAGCTGTTGCTTTGTTAATGAATTCTCTTTTTAAGTTCTTGTTTCTAAGGTGAATCTTGAGGAATACTGCATTCTGACACTCACCAAGTAGATGGTTTGATTGCTAAGATGAGAAAAGCTAAAATGCAATGACTTCTCAAAGTTATACGTGTATAAGTTTTTATGTGGACAGCCACTGGAGTTACATGTCTAGTATTTGGTGGAAAAAATTGCAGTTGAAGTAACTCATTATGTTACCCTTGTTCTACCTTTTCTTAATTTTGGTACTTTGTTATACCTTGATTTACTAGCCATTTGAATAGTGATAGGATTCTAGATACATGGCGATCAAATGCTTTTGGGTTTATGCTTTTACAGGACATCTCCTTCATCAAGCCTTCGGAATCTAAACACCAATATCCACACTCCATGGATACCTGGCCGTGTTTGGTGTATGATTTTTGATCATGCCTTGGTTTATGATTTTACATTCTTAAATAGCGAATGCAGACATTCACTCTCAACTGTTTTCTTTATATAAATATGATGAACTCCAAGCAATTTTTTTATTCATTACTTCTTCAATTCGTATCATAGTTTGTTGATTGGTGGCGAAGGTTGTTAGTCCCTATATTCATGTCTTTAGATTTTCATAAGGCCAAGCTATGTCACTTTTTTTATTGTATCCACATTCTTAATGATTTATATCAAAGCAGCAAGCTCATGTTTTACTTGAATAAGTGGAGGGCTTATGTGTTAGCTATCTGTTCAACATCATAGATTAAAACTAGCATGGGCCCACCTTCGCTGTAAATTTTATTCCTTCTCTTTTCATCCAAGCTTGGCTTCATGTCTTACTGATGAGTGGTAAAGAAAGAACTCTGTTCCAAATGCTTTATATATGCATGGAAAATAAATGTGTTAGAACAAAGGAGGATTCCTCCCTATGGTTATTACCTTGAATTGTTTATTATACAATTTAACTTTTATTCATAATTCTATGCTTTATTATTTGATTACTCATATATGGAAAATCATTTGATTTATAAGATAATCAAATAAAAAGACAGTCCTTTTCTTAAAAGAAAAAAAGGAAAGAATATATAAGAGTAAGGGTGAAAACACCTTTAGCATAAGATTTGAGGCTTTGAGCACGGAGCCTGTCCGTGGGGAGCGCCATCAGACTTCTCCCCCACATTTGGTGGGGTATGCAACTGCATACCTTGCAACGATAAATAATGATAATATTCTGAGTGATTATGGACTCGGCAAATAACAATCACTAAAAATTTGGCATATCATAAAGAGCATTTTGACTTCCTTTTCTTTCGTCCAGTGTTGTGGGAAGGGTGAAAACTTTTGTTCCTAGTTTAAGTGAATAGTTGTATGTTATTATGTTTAAGTGGTGCCCAATCAACATTATTCTGGATGAGAACATGTCCTTAGTATTGAAAAATATCTATAAAGGCAAAAACATTCAAAAATTTCAGAATCGGCCGTTTCTGAAGAGAGAAAAAAAAAAGGGAAAAAGAGAAGTTATTTGGATATGGAGAAATATAATAAAATCTGCTCCTTTTGCCATCCCTAGTTGATAAATAATTTGGAAATTTTGCAAACAATGTTCTAATTCACTTTCCTTCTTATATGTTGGACTACCTTTTCTTTTGTTGTGGGAATGCTTCACTTAAAATGAAATTTTTGGAAATCTTTTTTCCTGGTCCTGATGAATAAGCTCTAGCTGCATGTTTAAATGGCATTTTTATATTGAATATATATTTATCCAATAAAAGTGTTTGTCCAATGCTGGATGTACATGTTTTCTTTATCATTTTTTTTTTGGTAAGAAAACAAAGTTGTCATTTAACTATAAAGGTCAAAAATTGTACAAGTGTTTGAAGGGAACCAAAATATTACATAACAAACACAATGCAGAACCACCCAAAAAACACATCCGCCAGATTTAAAGCCAAAACACGCCGAGATGTTCTGCACCTGCTGTTTCAGACAGTAAAGGATGACAGCCAGTAGCATCTTGTTGCTTGAAATGATCCTATCTGGTCTATAATCAGTCATAGAAAGCCTGATGATAGAAGAAGAACAAGAAAATTCAACAAAAGTATGTGCTTGTATCAAGTTGAGGCTGTTGAGTTTCTGTGATTGTGTAAGAATATAATAGTTGTTTATTTTCCCATGCTGTCCAGATGTGCATCTGATAATGAAGATGAACAAAGATATTAAGGGCCTCGATGTAAATGACCATGTAAGCAGTATGAGTATAATAAGAAGATCAAAGCTGTCAAGAAGTATGTGTACTGGACAAATCCTGTAAATATTCAACAAGTTGAGATAAACAGGTTTATAAAAATATAAACACTTGGAATATGATCTGGTCAACATCACCATAAGGAGATAACACCCAGGAATCAGCAATAAGTAGTAGATTAAACTCCCTTGCGGCTCAAACCACCAGCTGAAACCCCCAGCCAATATAAGTAAGATTCTAAACATATGTAATATAACACAGTATATTGTTAGAGGTCATAATAAACTAGTTCTGATAGTGGAGAAGATGTAATGAATATGTCCCAGCAACAGTAAGAATTAAGAACTCAAAGTCAAAGTGGATTCTGAAACCCCAATTCTTCCTACAAGCACTCCAAATTCTGTATTCACAATGGAAGGGAAGAATCAGGGTCAAAAGAAACCCAAGAACATTTTTATATATAAAAGAACTCATTAACATTCCTGACCTCATCATCGTTCAAAAACAATTCCAAAAGCATCAGCAGCCAAGATATCAGCTAACTCCGACCAAACATGCTGCTGAGCAGAAATGATGAAATTTCTTTCCGTAGCTTTTTTAGCCAAGAAATCAGCAGCAAAATTGCTTTCTCTGTAAACATGAGTAACAGTGACAACCTGCAATTTGTTTTTCCATTCCCTCAGATCGCACATTTAGAGAAATTGTTAGCCAGCCAATTAATAACAGTGCAAGAGTCCCCCTCCACCTGAAGATGAGTAGCATTAAGATCAAGCAAAGCTGCTATCATTTCCAACCAAACCGCAGCCATCTCAGCAAAGGAGACTGATGAGGGCAACAATTTCTTGCCACCAGCTTGCACCACTCTTCTCCGGCTATCCCGTATTATGTAAGCAACACTCACATCAGTCTGCACAGAGAAAATTAAGCTTGAGGAATCCAATGGGAGGGGGAACCCAACTTGCCCATTTTGATATTTACGGTAACCTGTTGGGTGGACCAGCAGCTCTCCAGTACCATGCCTGTTCCTCAACCATCATGATTTGGTTAGAAGGCCCTGTGACATGTTTTCTTTATCATTGGTGTACATCCATTGGGTGAGGTGCATTATCGTTTGAAAATCTTAAAACTAGACTATTTTTACAAGAGGGAGGGAAAAAAAAAAAAAGAAAAAGCTTGAATTTGTAAAAATAAAAGTAAAGGGAGCCATTTGTCAACTTGGCCATTTTATCCTTGAAAACCATAGTAGTATGCACACCGGAGATTGGTCAGGGCGCCATGGACTTGTGTGCCTACAGACGCTTCGTAATATTTTATATATTGATTTTTTGAATTATATTCGCATTAGAATGATGTGATCATTCATTTGTATCAAAAAAATAAAAAAAAATCCATAGTAGTATATATTCAAGACACATCTAAAATGACTTGTTAAAAGCAATGGATCCTATCAAAACCAACCCATAAGAGCATTAAGGTGATCCATTGTGATGCCATTCATGAACTAAAAATTTTTTGTGCACCACAGGCGGTGTAAAAAATCTGATATGGAGCTGTCTTGTCCGATTGGTCCACATAGTCATCACTTTCCAATGCACATTTAATATCTGTAAATCATCTTTTTCGTTTAAAAAATTTATATAATGAAAATATCTCTATCCTTTGGTTATGACACCCCTTCACAAAAATTATGATACCTCTTCAAAAAAATTATGACACTCCGGCGCTAAACAAAAATCGAAGGCATTAACCTCTCCTACCAATACTTACTGTCATCTGTAACCTAAATTATGACTCTCAAAATATTATAATACACCACGGAAGGAAAAAAATGATGAATATATGCAGAAACAGAATTATAATATCTCTTCTTAAAAATTATGACATTCCTTCACAAAAATTATGACACCTCGATACTAAACAAAAAACTGAAGGCTATATGTTATAATTTTTTTTAAAGGGGTGTCATAATTTTTGTAATAGGGTATCATAATATGTCGTATTTTTTTTTCAAAAGGCAGGGGTGTCGTAATTTTTTTGAAAGGGTGTCATAATTTTGTAAAGAGTGTCATGACCAAAGGGAAGGAGTATTTTCATCATACAAATTTTTAAGCGAAAAAGATGATCTTCAAGCATTAAATGCGCATTGAAAGTTGGTGACTGTTAGGAGTAATTTGGAATGGGCCAGTGATGTGTGAAGATTCAAGCCCATTGAGACCCATCGGATCCATATTTTCAAGCGGCCTAATTGTTGCGGTTTGCCTGATCTCTGGTCAGCAAGTATCTGTTTCGATTTCTGATCGGAGGTTATTCTATCCAATCTCTCATCGATATGTTCTTGATCTGAACCTTTGATCAAAAAACTATCAGTCCCAACTCCTAGTCGGCACGCCACACTCTTTGATCTCTCCTTGGAAATAGATTGATCGGGCATAAATCAAAAAGGCAAACGCCATCTGTTGGAAATTGTGTCCTAAAATCAATCGTGTGACGATTGAGTTCATTCTTGTATATGAATTATTGATCAATTAAATAATAATTATTTTGATATTTTTCATCATAAAGTGATATCTTTCTTGAACTCTTGTACTGTGATGAAGTCCCTAAAACTATGCTAGTGTATGATAAAGAGAGAATTTATCGTATAGTTCTTAAACATGTTCGCGACCAAATGATACATCATTATGGAACAATGACGTTTATCGAGTGGAGGTCGTTGTATGCCATATGGGTTAGTTATCCTCTTAACCAAGGAGTGTGGTGACACTGGTATGACATATAGATGAGATGTAGGGGTACATCACCACTGAATAAGTGATTCACCTGCTGAGTATTCTGCTGTCAAGAACTGCTCGTGAAACACATGGGTATAAGTATCCTTCAGACCTGAGATCACCATAGTGACTTACAAGCAACTCACTGTGCTTTGGTGCCGGACTATCTAGATTTTTAATACAGTGACGGAAGGCTACTGGGTACAGTCAAGTACTTGCGAAGTCTGCGTGTGGATCAAGATGGGATTGATCCCTCCAGATTATTAGAGTTGATGTATCACTATATTTCAATTTAGTAAAGCCTTGGTCAGGATAATCCATGAGATGGATTTGAAAGGTTGAAATATAATGTAGATGAAGCAATCTCGATTGATAGTTAATCTGAGACCATCCTAGAGCATCCAGGGTCAAAAAGATGAATTACGCGATAATCATATGTATGGGTTATGCAATATTTCTTTGCGATAATTCGACCTATCTGGACGTCGGAAACCATTGCTAGATGGTATCTCGATGAGTGCAGAAATTGGTTTCCTGCTACCGGCTTAGTGTTTGAACCTATGGAATTATGCACACAAGTCAGACAAAGTAGGAAGCAATTGACCTATGTTTATATATCCAATTTGGAAGTACTTGACTTGATTGAACATATAAGCTAACTTGATTGAGAATTAAGTTATAGGTCAAATAGGATTGAAGAGTTGACTATGTCTAGCTAGCACTACACATGAGGTTCAAGTTCGATCCCGGAGATGAATAATTTCTGATCTATGATTCATGGAACATATGAAAGATTGGATTTAAGTACTAATTAATTTTAAATTAAATCTAAATTAATTGAACTTAAATGGATCCAAAATTTAAGTTAGATTTGGTACAAAAATTCTAAAGAGTTTGGGATTGACAGCCTTTCGAAATTGTTTCGAACCAACTTCAAATCAGATTCGAATCGGATCTATTTTGGATGAGATATGAGTATTCCTACTTGCATTGGGAATACCCCCTCATGAAGCACGACCAAAACCTGATTTGGTGCTTATTTGGGAAGTCCCAAGTGGGTGAGAGATTGGGTGTAAGTTAATTGTCATATGTGATGACAATTATATCTCATATAGGAATCCTTCTTTCATGAGTCTTGGACTAATTCAAATCAGATTTGAATTAGAAGTCCTAATCTCATTGGATCATGAGAATCATCTATAAATGAGAGGGTCTCTACCTATGGATATATAGCAATAGCATAGCAAACAAATCATATTGAGAGAAGAGAAGAGAGAGAGAGGCGTGAGAAGAGAGAGAGGTCCTATCTTCTCTTTGGCCTCTCCCCTTGTTGCCACCCCTCTTCCTTTGGGCGTGGGGTCTCTTTGAGCATCCCACCTGCAAATGTGAGGTGTCACACTGGCACATCTCATTCCTCGATTGATTGAGTTGCTAAGTCAATTGGATTGAAGTTCATTCTATTTTCCTGCGGCATCTGACGTGCATGCGAAGTAGAGGGTCTGCACATCCAGACTTTGGCTGAGTTCAGTGGATTTTGGCTTTTTCTTCCTTTTGGTTCCGACGGCTTGAGTCTTTCTCTTCTGCGGAAGAGAGGCCTTCAATTTCGCAATATCCTTTATCAAAGATTCTATTTCTATAATTGTTCAACAAACATCGGGTTAGAAAGCTATGTTAAAAAAAATTTAAAAAAAAAAAGAAAAAAAAGCATGAATGATCCTACTCACTCCTAAGGTCGCTAGAAGAGAGCTCTGTCGAGAAAAGAGATTCATCGGATAAAAGCTCGTTCAGATGAGGAGTATTGTGATCCAGAAGATCCCTAAGCCCTTTTTTTTCCTCGACACTCAACTTTATGGGCTTCAAGGATGAAGCTTCGATCCGACCTATCACGTTCTAAATCTGAGATATAACACGACCATGCTATCAAGAGATTCAGCCTGTGATAACACTAGGCCAACATTCATCTTCTTTAAATATAATAATAGATGCATCATAAATAAAAATAAAAATAATATTTAATTCAAATATTTAATTAAACCAAAACTAGTCTAGAGCATCTAAATATAAAAGTAAATATCAATCCAAATCTCAAAATTCATAATAGCTACAAATCCACAAAAATAAACTAAATTTTTACTACAAAATTTCTAAACTTGCTTCACAGATTTTCAAGCCTGAATTTTCTTCACCGGTCCTAGCCTTATTTCTCTGTACAAGAAAAAAAATAAAAAAAATATGAGCTATACTATCCCAGTAAGTAGAACTTGCACTTTCTTATCGGATCAAGCATAAGTTTTTTATAATAATATAGTATTTAGCAAGTAATAGATATTATAAAAATAAATATTTCATAGAGCATATAATAAAATAAGTTATAAGCTCATCATGCATGCATAAATCATGTATATTTCACAATCATGAATCATAAATCATTTTTGTCATGTATTCGTGTCATGTTTCAAAATATTACTCTCAGATATTCATACTAAGGTCACTATTATATCCGTGACAGAGCCATATTTCTTAATCGACAGAGTTCTTGATTCATGTGCCAACTTTATACCCACTGGCAGGATCATATTTCGTATGGATGCTAGCTCCAGATGTCGATCTTTCCGAAGAGATTCATTCATAGTTATTTGAGAGTCTTTAAAATCTTCATATATTTTTCTTAAAACATACATATATATAATGAAAAAATAATAATAAAATTTATGCTTCATAATCATGCTATTTTCATAAGACATATTCATGAAATCAATACTCATAATAAAATATATTTTTTTATACCACATATACTAATCTTTATTTTATAAAAAATATGATTTCATTAATAAAAGATCATATGCATGAAAACCATGAAAATTTAAAAATAAATAAGGAGTGTAAGATCCACTTACCTCAATCATCCTAGATTTTTAATCTTTCTTAAATGAATCAGATAATTCTATTTAAAATATTAAATCAGGATTAATTTTTATTCTATAAATTTAATAAAATTAAATAATAACAGAAAGTGATTAATTGGGTGATCAGTCCGATAGACCATTCGGGCACTAAATCGATTCGAGGTCATAGGTTCCTAGAAGAGGAAAAGATAGCCCAATACATGATCTACAAGTGTTTCTTAGAGAGAGAAATTTTTTAAGAGAAAAGGTAGAGAGAGAAAGTAGAGAGAGAAGAGAGAGAAAGAGGAAGAAAGAGGAGAGAGAGAGGAAAAGAGGGAGGAAGAGAGGAGAGAGAAAAATCCTCTCTCTTCTTCTTCCTTTTTTTCTTTTTTTTTTATTTTTTTCTTTTTCTTTTTCTTTTTCTTTTCTTCCTTCTTCTCGTGGCTCACTTGGGCAAAAATAGGAGACCGTGTGGTCCCCCCTTTGGTCGGTCGATCAGGGGCCGCAATCGGCACGGTGGTGGCCGACGGTAAGAAGGCGACCCACCCGAGGCTCGAAGGGATCAAGACCGGCAGTCGGTGGTGACCGCCGACATCGAAAAATCGAAGAAAAGAGAGGGGCAGAATAGGAGACTTCTTTTCCGATAAAATCTGGTGACACCAGTCATCGGCAATCGTGCTCATAAGTACAGAAAGAGAGGGAGGGAAGAGAGAAAGAGGAATCACGCTTACCTAGAGCTCCAGTGATCTCTCCGATGAGAAATCGAGACGAGCATGATAAAAGGAGGCTGCAGCTTCAATCGAAAAAAATCGAGGAGAAGAAGAGCGAGGAAGGCCGATGGAGGATCTTAAGGAGGGAGAAGGCCAATTTATAGAGTGTCTTAGGACCTCCAGTGGTCCTAGGACTCCTAATCCGAGCAGCTTCGTCGGAGAAGAAGACTCCTATCGGGAGTCTTCTTCCTAATTTTTTTTTTGTTGGGCTTCTGGGCTGTGCTTAAGGCCCATGGACCGGATATTACATTCTACCCCCCTAAAAAAAGTTTCATCCTCGAAACTTAACATTCCTTCATTTTCAAATAAGTGAGGATATCTTGACTTCACATTATCTTCAAACTCCCAGTAGCCTCTCTCTCTTCATGATTACTCCAATGAATCTTCACATATGGAATGATGCGCCGCCTTAGAACTTGTTCTTTTCGATCAATAATTTGAATGAAAAACTCTTCATAAGTCTTCGTGAACTTGCAATGGCTCATACTTTACCACAATATTCGGATCAGACAAACTTTCTCAGCAATGAAATATGAAAGATATTGTGCACTTTAGATAAATCTAGTGGTAAAGCTAGTTCGTAGGCAGCATCCCCTACTCGGCTCAAAATTTCAAAAGATCTAATATATCGCGGACTCAGCTTATCATGTCTCTCAAACCTCATGACACCCTTTGTAGGTGAAATTTTTAGGAAAACATGTTCGCCGACCTGAAATTTTAATTCTCTTTTTTTTCTATTTGCTCAATTCTTCTGTCTATCTTGTGCTGCCTTGAGTCTTCCCTTGATCAGATAAATTTTTTCTCTAGCATCTTGAACTAACTCGGGACCCAATAATTTCTTTTCACCCACGTCGTCCCAATACAAAGGAGATCTACACTTTCTTCTATATAGGGCTTCATAGGGTGCCATCTTGATACTAGAATGAAAACTGTTGTTATATGCAATTCTATCAGTGTCACATGATTATCTCAGTGTCCTCCAAAAATAAAAGTACGAGCTCTTAACATATCCTTAAGAGTTTGAATTATCCTTTCAGATTGACCATTGGTCTGGAGATGAAAAGCAGTATTGAGCCTCAATTCAATTCCCATAGCATCTTGAAAACTTTTTCAAAATCTAGATATGAATCGTGGATCTCGATCAGACACAATGCTTACTGGAACACCATGCAGATGTATTATTCCATCAATATACATCCGGGCTAACTTATCAAGTGGAGTACCAACTCAGAAAGGTAGAAAGTGAGCTAATCTGGTAAGCCGATCAATAATCACTCACACTACATCATTTTTTCTTGCTGTCCTTGGAAGTCTTGTAACGAAATCCATCGTGATATGCTCCCATTTCCATTCTGGTATCTCTAATGATTTTAGCAAACCAGTAGGTCTTTGATGTTCGATTTTCACTTACTGGCATACCAAGCATTGAGGTACAAACTGAGCTATCTCCTACTTCATTCCGTTTCATTAGAAATATTGTTTTAAATCTCTATACATCTTTGTACTGTCAGGATGAACGGAGAAACGAGATTTATGGGCTTCCTTCAAAATTTCTTTCTTTAATTCAGGATCTTCAGGTATACATAATCTATTCTCAAAATATAGAGTACCATCTGTATGCAGCCTAAGCTCAAGTCGTAACTCTTTCTCCATATCCTTTTTAAACTGACATAAACAAATATCATTCTGTTGGGCCACTTTTATCCGTTTGATCAATGCTGGTTATGCCATTAAATTAGCTAACACATTCTTAACATCGGTATAAATCACCTCAATTTGTAAATCTTCGAGATCTCTCAGAATTTATTGCTGAGCAGAAAGCAGAGCCATCACATTTACTGTAGACTTCCTACTAAGTGCATCTACCACCACATTGGTTTTTTCAGGATGATATTTAATATTTAGATCATAATCTTTTAATAGTTCGGACCACCTTCTTTGCCTCATATTCAGCTCTTTTTGAGTAAATAAATATTTTAAGCTCTTATGATCAGTAAAGATTTCACATGATTCTCCATATAAATAATGTCGCTAAATCTTTAAGGCAAAAATGATAGCTGCCAACTCCAAATCGTGTGTTGGATAATTCTTCTCATAAAATTTTAGTTGTCGAAAAGCAAAAGCTATCACCTTATCGTTTTACATCAATACACAGTCTAACCCCTTTTTGGAAGTATCACTATAAATGACAAATCCTCCATTACTAGAAGGTAAAGTAAAAACTGGGGCAGATATCAATCACTGCTTCAAATCTTAAAAACTCTGTTCACATTCATTGTTTCACTCAAATTTTATTTTTTTCTGGATCAAGCAGGTTGGAGGAATTACAATTTGAGAAAACTCTTTGACGAATCTTCTATAATAACCAGCTAAGCCTAAGAAGCTTCTAACTTTCATCACATTAGTCAGACGAGACTAATTCACCACAGCTTCTATCTTCTTTGGATCGACTGAGATTTCTTCCTGAGATATTATATGGCCAAGGAAGACGACACTGTCCAACCAGAACTCACACTTACTAAGCTTGATGAAAAGCTTCTCTTCTCTCAAAGTTTGTAACACAATCCTCAAATATCTCTTATGTTCCTCTATACTTTTAGAATAAATTAGAATATCATCAATAAAAACAACAACAAATTGATCTAGATACGGTTTAAAAATTCTGTTCATCATATCCATAAAAGCAGCCGGTGCATTGGTTAGTCCAAAAGGCATTACTAAAAATTCATAATGGCCATACCTAGTTCTGAATGTAGTTTTAGACACATTTTCATCTCTAATTCTTAGTTGATAATAACCTGATCGTAGATCAAATTTGGAGAAAACTTGTGCACTTTGTAATTGATCAAATAAGTCATCTATTTGAGGAAAAGGATATTTATTCTTCATGGTTACCTTGTTCAACTTTCGATAATCAATGCATAAACGCATGCTCCCATCTTTCTTTTTCACAGATAACACAGGAGTTTCCCAAGATGATGTACTTGGCCAAACAAACTTTTTATCCAAAAGTTCTTGTAGTTGATCCTTTAATTCTCGCAATTCTACAGGGGCCATCCGATAAAAAGGTCTTGATATAGGTTCGGTCCCTGGTGTGATATCTATTTTAAATTCAACCTCATGATTTGGAGGCAGCCCAGGTAGTTCATCTGAAAAAATATCAAAAAATTCTTTAACAATTGGAATATCGTCCAATTTTATCTTTTCCTTCTCGGCATCCACTATATGGGCCAAAAATGCTTTGCATCATTTTCTCAAAGCTTTTCTTGCATTCATGATTGAGATAATACTCAAAGATTGTTTGGATTTCAAATTATGAACTTCACCTTGAAAGAAGAACTGCGTTTCATCCAAAATTTGAAATATCACTCTTTTTTCAAAATAATCAATATGAGCATGATACGAAGATAACTAGTTCATCCCAAGAATGATGTCAAAATTATCCATATTTAACTAAATCAGATCTGCTGCTAATTTTTTTCTTCTATTTGGATTATGCAATTCTTAAAAATAATGTTAGCAACAGCAATATTCTTAAGAGGTGCGCTAACATATAATGGCTCATTCAATTCTTCAGACACACAATTCAAGAAAGTAGCAAACTTGAGAGATATAAAAGAGTGAGAAGAACCGAAATCGAATAGCACATAAACATGTATGAAATTGACTGGGATAGTACTTGTCACCACTTGATCACTTGCATTGGCCTCCTGTTGGGTTAAAGCAAACACTCGTGCATTCCCTTTCTATTTTTGGTCAGCTAGTCTGGCAGGTCTGGAGTCATCCTTTTTCTTATTTGAGCAATCACGAGCCATATATCCTTTCTCACCACATAAGAAGCATGCTCCTATCTTCTTGAGACAAGGTCCACTATGATTTTTTTCACAGTATGAGCAAGATGTAGATTCTTTCTTCTTATCAGAGTTATTATTTTTAAAATTTTTCTACTGATCTTTTGAATTTTCTACTGATCTTGGTCTCTTTCTATCTCCTCTTTCCAGATCTAATCTTTTTAATTCTGACTCCACCTTCAAAACTCGTTCCAGCACGTCCTTGTAGTCATTGAAAATATGAGAAGACAGACGAGATCGAATTTCATATCTTAGACCTTGTTCAAATCTGTTAACTTTGCTCTTTTCAAACTCCATAAGCTAGGGGCAGAAGCGACCTAGCTTGTTAAATTTGTTGGCATATTCTAACATTGTCATACCATCCTTTTGCTTTAAGGCCAGAAACTCATTCTCTTTTATCAATCTCATTGTTCCAAGAAAGTACTGATCATAAAATATCTCTTTGAACTCTTTCCAAGTGAGTTGGTTGTTATTATTCCCATAGGCAGCTTTTATTGCGGTCCACCAGAACTCAGCATTCTTTTTTAACATAGGCACGGCTAATCTGACCTTCACATTCTCAGGGTAATGCAGGGCATCAAACGTCTTCTCCATCTCTCGAATCCATGTCTCTGCAACTATAGGATCAGGTCCACCTTCAAATAGTGGTGGGTTTAGCCTTCTGAATCTCTCATAGTATGACTCCACAGATAATGTAGATTGAGAAGCAACTTGTGCCTGTTGCTGCTGTTGAATAAGTTGGGCCACCACCTGACATACACCAGCAATGTCTGTCTGAGTGGCTGGTGCATCAGGAGCCCGCTCAACCGGTTGATTGGCAGCTCTCCGTGACGTCAATCTTGCTCTTCTTGTCCTAGCAGCCATATTCGTTAAGGTTTCATCCTCCCTGTCGCTCATCGTTTCCTAGTCAAATTTAACATTATTGCATTTTTATAACAGGACAGTAGTATAATTAATAAAATTTTATCCTTCTTTATTCAATTAAGTCAGAATCTAACTAGACATGACCTAACTACCAACTGCTAGGTTTTAAGTTCTACTCATGATTGAACCTATAGCTCTGATACCATAAAATATCACATCCCAAATCTGAGACATAACATGGCCATGCTATCAAGGAATTCAGCCCGTGATAACATCAAGCCAACATTTATCTTCTTTAAATATAATAACAGATGCATCATAAATAAAATTAATAATAATATTTAATTTAAATATTTAATTAAACTAAAATTGATCCAGATCATCTAAATTCAAAAGTAAATATCAATCCAAATCTCAAAATTCATAATAGCTACAAATCCATAAAAATAAATGTTGCTCCTAGATTGATTTTGATGATTACAAAGCAGATTGAAGGGATACAATATTTTAAAATGAAAAAGTCCTTATGTTTTTCAAGGGCAAAATCGTAATTTCACTAAAATCCTGATTTGATAGTACTATTTGGTAGAACAAATGATTTGAAATCTATTGGTGAAAATTTCATTGTGTTTGGACTTATATTTTTGAAGTTATGAAGGTTTGAAGTGCATGAGTCGACTCATGAGTCCACTCATGGCACTGTAAGCTGATTGGCACGCAAAAATTCTCCTTGGCACGCTAGTTTTCTGGCTTGGCACGACCTGTGAGTCGACTCATGAGTCGACCCACAAGGCATGAGTCGACTCATGAGTCGACCCCTGCTAATTTGAGCCAAGAAATTCCAGAAAAGCATTCTCTGGTTTTTGCAACAGAGGTCGACTCATGAGTCGACCCCTGAAGCATGAGTCGACTCATGAGTCGACCCCTGCGATGGGAAATGTCAGCAACGGCTATTTTTTTGCCCGTTTTAATTGCCATTTATGCTTTCTAAAAATCCTCTAACGGCTCTTTATCTGCCTAAATTGTTTTCTCTTGCTTCTAATGCTACAAAATGCTTAATTTGATGAAAGAAATTGCAGATTAAATAGCGGATCAAACGTGAAATCAAATGTGAAGAGAAAAAGAAGAAAAAGAGAAGAACAGAAGAGAGGATCCGAAATTTGCAAGAAAAAGTCTGAGATCAACGAAATATCCATAGAGAAAAAGAGAGAGGATCCACAATATAACAGAGAGATTGTGAAAGAGAAAAGGAAGATCTTTCAAGGAGAGAATTCTTCACGCCTATCGTTTCAACCTTGATCTAGAGATCGTTCAAAGCTTTCAAGAGATCTTCAATCAACAATCAACCTCTTCTCAAGCGTTCAACCGTTCATTCATCTTGAAAAAATCTGAAAAAGGGGTTCTTCATTTGAGTAAAGCTTTTATTGTTATATTTGCTCATTTAAGGAGCTGTTATTGTATTAATCTGTGCTCTAAATATTCTTACTCTTTGTGAGTTTTTGCTCTTGTTTTTGGAGGATTTCCAAAACAAGGAAAGATTGATCCGAACCTGAAATCGGAGTGTTTTGGGTTTGCTTGTACCCGAAAAATAAGTGTTCTAGCTTGGGATAGCTAGGGTCGGAGTTTCCGACGTCTTGTATTCTAGCTTGGGATAGCTAGTGTCGGAGTTTTCGACGTTTTGTATTCGGGTTGAATACAAAGGATAGTGGATTGAAATTCTCAAGTGGGATCTTGGAGAGTGGATGTAGGTGCAAGGTTAGCACCGAACCACTATAAATCCTTGTGTTTGTGGTGTGCTTTATCGCTTTATCTTATTTCTTTATTATATCCTTGCAATACTACTTTAGGTAATTAATATTGATTTAAAGCCATTGTTTTGTTCTTCATAAGTTATTTGTTGGGCTTAAAATTTTTAGAAACCCAATTCACCCCCCCTCTTGGGTTGCATAGCTGGGCAACAAGTGGTATCAGAGCCAGTGCTCTAGCCCCTCTTTGATCTAACAATCAAAGAGCCAAAGATCTATGGCAACCCATGTTGGAACTTCTCTAGCTGAGGGGCAATCAACAAACCGACCTCCACTTTTCAATGGGTCTAATTACACCTATTGGAAAGCTCGGATAAAGATTTTCATACAAGCACTCGACTATGATATGTGGAGTATCATAGTGAATGGTCCTCACACACCCACCAAGATTATAGATGGTGAGGAGTCAACCAAATCCGAGAAAGAATGGGATGAGGTTGACAAGAAATTGGCACAATTAAATGCCAAAGCTATGAATGTTCTTTATTGTGCACTAGATGCTAGTGAATTTAATCGCATTTCTACTTGTGCATCTGCTAAAGAAATATGGAATAGGTTAGAAGTCACCCATGAGGGAACAAATCAAGTAAAAGAGTCTAAAATAAACATGCTTGTACATAAATATGAATTGTTCAAAATAGAGCATGATGAGTCCATAACTGCTATGTTTACTCGTTTTACTGATATAATCAATGGTTTAAAGAGTCTTGGCAAATCTTATACTAACAGTGAACTTGTAAGGAAGATTCTCAGGTCACTGCCAAGAACTTGGGAAGCCAAGGTGACTGCCATCCAAGAAGCAAAAGACTTGAACACTCTACCTCTAGAAGAGCTTCTTGGATCCTTGATGACTCATGAACTTAGCATGATGCAACATCAAGAGGATGAAATCAAAAAGAAAAGAACCATTGCCCTCAAATCCACAACTTCACCTGATTATGAAACAGATGACTCTGAAGATGAAGATCAGGATGAGGAGATGGCTCTCATCACCCGAAAATTCAAGAAGTTTCTAAGAAAAAAGAAACAGGGGATGAGAAAGAAATTCACAAAAGGGGATCAAAGCATAGAAAAGGAGAAAGATCAAACCCCTATATGCTACGAGTGCAAGAAGCCAGGACATTTCAGATCCGAATGTCCTCAATTGAAGAAAGGTCCAAAGAAATTCAAAAAGAAGGCAATGATGGCGACCTGGAGTGCGAGTGATGACTCAAGCTCCGACGAGGAAACCTCAACCGAACAAGCCAATCTGTGCCTGATGGCACATGAAAATGAGGTAACTTCTGAATCCACTAGTGAATTTACTTTTGAAGAATTGCATGAAGCATTCTATGATTCAATTGATGAATTAAAGAAACTAGGGAAGAAAAACAAAGAGCTGAAATTGGAAAATCAGTCCTTAGTGAAACAAGCTGAAATTCTTTCAATTGAAAAATTCACATTGATTCAAGAAAATCAAAACTTTAAGGATGAAATTAACAGGCTAAAATCTATGGTAGATAAGTTCACCTTAAGTTCAAACAAGCTAAATATGATCCTTGATAATCAGAAAGCTATATATGATAAGGCTGGACTTGGTTATAAACCCCTGAAGAAACAAAAATTTTTGAAGGATATTTATGCAAATTATTCAAGCAAAAAGCCTACAAATATTACTTACTTTAAATGTGGAAGAATAGGACATAAATCATACACATGTCTTATTAACAAATATGCAAACACAAAGAAAATATTGGTTCCAAAAGGAACCATTCTGACTAACCTGAAAGGACCCAAGAAAGCTTGGGTACCTAAGACAGAAACTTGATCTGTGCTTGCAGGTGTGTCTAGCATCCCAAGAAGGAAACAGGAAATGGTATCTTGACAGCGGATGCTCGAGACACATGACTGGTGATGAATCACAATTCATCACGCTTGATGCTAAGGATGGAGGGATGGTCACCTTTGGAGATAATGGCAAAGGAAAGATCATCGGGATATGTAACATTGGTATCACTCCCTCCAAATACATTGAGAATGTTTTACTTGTTAAAGGTTTAAAGCATAACTTACTTAGCATTAGTCAATTCTGTGATAAAGGGTATAAAGTAAGTTTTGAATCATCTGTATGCATTGTGACGAGTCCTATTAACGATGGCATTAAATTTATAGGACATAGGCATGGCAATGTTTATATGGTAGACTTGAATGATTTAACTAAATTAGACATGCAATGCCTAGTTTCCTTAAATGCTAAAATAAATGAGACTAGTTGGCTGTGGCATCGTAGACTTGCACATATTAGCATGCATTCTCTTTCAAAATTAATCAAAAAGGATTTAGTTCTCGGTTTGCCAAAATTGAATTTTGAAAAGGATAGAATTTGTGATGCATGCCAATTAGGTAAACAAACTAGAGTATCATTTAAATCCAAAAATACTATTTCAACTTCTAGACCTTTAGAGCTCTTACATATGGATTTATTTGGACCAACTAAAATCACTAGTCTAGGAGGAAAACGATATGGATTTGTAATAATTGATGATTACTCTCGTTTTACTTGGGTTTTCTTTTTAGCTCACAAAAATGAAACTTTTCAAATTTTCACGAAATTTCATCGAAAAGTCACTAATGAAAAAGGGTTTTCAATTCAAAATATTAGAAGTGATCATGGAACAGAATTTGAAAATCATGACTTTGAAAATTTTTGTGATGAAAATGGAATTGGCCACAACTTCTCTGCTCCTAGGACACCCCAACAGAATGGGGTAGTTGAAAGGAAAAATAGAACCTTAGAAGAAATGGCCCGTACCATGCTCTGTGAAAGCAACCTTCCAAAATATTTTTGGGCGGAAGCTATTAACACAGCATGTTACATTTTAAATCGTGCTTTAATAAGATAATTTTTAAAGAAAACCCCCTATGAACTTTGGAAAGGAAGAAAACCAAATATTGCCTATTTTTATGTTTTTGGTTGCCGATGTTTTGTATTAAATAATGACAAAGAAAAACTTGGTAAATTTGATGCAAAATCAGATGAAGCAATCCTTCTAGGTTACTCCTCCACTAGTAAAGCATTTAGAGTGTTCAACAAAAGAACCTTAGTAGTTGAGGAGTCCATACATGTTGTCTTTGATGAATCTAACGATCCTCCTTCAAGGAAGAATGAGGGTGTTGATGATGCAGATCCACTAATAGAAGGTATGAAGGAGATCACTCTGAAAGATTTAGCAACTCCAGAAGACAAGGATCAAGAAGATGAACAAAATGAGAAAGGTGAAGAAATTCAAGAACAACCTCAAGGTACAAATGACTTACCCAAGGAATGGAGGTATGTTCACAACCACCCTAAGGAATTAATTATCGGTGATCCTATGCATGGGGTAAAAACACGTTCTTCACTTAGAGATGTACTTAATCATTGTGCTTTTGTATCTCAACTTGAACCTAAAATTTTTGAAGAAGCTGAAAATGATCATAACTGGATTAATGCTATGCAAGAAGAACTCTGTCAATTTGAAAGAAATAATGTTTGGACCTTAGTGAAAAGACCTAAAGATTATTCAATAATTGGCACAAAATGGGTCTTTAGAAATAAGTTAGATGAGCATGGAAATGTAATTAGAAATAAAGCAAGACTGGTTGCTAAGGGATATAATCAAGAAGAAGGAATTGATTTTGATGAAACCTTTGCACCTGTTGCTAGATTAGAAGCCATTAGACTTCTACTTGCTTATGCTTGCTTTATGAAATTCAAACTATTTCAAATGGATGTTAAAAGTGCATTTTTAAATGGATATATTTCTGAAGAAGTATATGTAGAACAACCCCCTGGATTTGAAAATCATGCTTTTCCCAATCATGTCTTTAGATTAAATAAAGCTTTATATGGTCTAAAACAAGCACCTAGAGCATGGTATGAAAGGCTAAGCAAATTTCTACTAAATAATGATTTCTCAAGAGGCAATGTAGACACAACCCTATTTATTAGAAGAAACCAAAATGATATGCTAATTATACAAATTTATGTTGATGACATAATTTTTGGGTCTACTAATGAATCCCTTTGTCAAGACTTTGCTAAGCTTATGCAGGGAGAGTTCGAGATGAGCATGATGGGAGAACTCACTTTCTTTCTCGGACTCCAAATCAAACAATCAAAAGAGAGAATCTCCATCACCCAAAGCAAGTACACCAAGGAACTACTCAAAAGATTTGGAATGGAGAACTGCAAACCTATTGGCACACCAATGAGTCCCTGAAGTAAGCTTGACAAGGATGATGAAGGTAAAAGCGTAGACTTAAAATACTACAGAGGTATGATTGGCTCATTATTATATCTAACTGCAAGTAGGCCTGATATCATGTTTAGTGTTTGCTTATGTGCAAGATATCAATCTAATCCTAAGGAATCTCATTTGAATGCTGTTAAAAGAATCCTTAGATACTTAAATGGTACACAAACTATAGGGTTATGGTACTCTAAGGACTCACAAATTAATTTGTTAGGATATTCTGATGCTGATTTTGCTGGATGTAAATTAGATAGAAAAAGCACAAGTGGAACTTGCCAATTTCTTGGAGTTAACCTAATCTCATGGTTTAGCAAGAAACAAAATTCGGTGGCACTGTCTACGGCTGAGGCCGAATACATTGCAGTCGGAAGTTGTTGTGCTCAAATCTTGTGGATTAAGCAACAACTCGAAGATTTTGAAATCAAACTTAATGAAACTCCAATAAAATGTGACAATACAAGTGCCATAAATCTATCTAAAAATCCAATACAACATTCAAGATCCAAACATATTGAAATAAGACATCATTTTATAAGAGAACATGTTCAAAACAAAAATATAATTCATGAATATGTTTGTACTGAAAATCAATTAGCCGATATCTTTACAAAGGCCCTTAGTGAGGATAGATTCTGTGAAATTAGGAGAAATCTAGGAATTCTAGATCCATTTGCCTAAACTTCTCTTGATTATTATCAAATATTCTTAGAGCTCAATTTCCAACAACTATCCTGGTTCCAAAAGCTCAGGTGTATCTCTCTAAAAACTTATCATTGAGCAAAATTCCTTCTCCCAAAATTTTGAATTTTTCTGGAATTTATTTGTATTTTTCCTGATTTTTTGAACTTCATGAGTCGACCCCCATGAGTCGACTCAATGGCAAACTTGTAAATCCCACCAACTTCCATCGGGTTCATTTTTTTTTTAAAACGGGAAACCCTATTTGTGAGACGACTCATCTTCTCATCGTTCTTCTTCCGAAAGCCGTCCTCTCCAAACTTTTGTTTTGCTCCAAATCCAAGGATCAATTTCGAGGCAATTCTCCCTCCTCCTCTCCACCAAAAATCGCCTCCTTGAAAAGAATTTTTCTGTGCTTTCTCGCAGTGATAGGCGCGGGTGGAACGTGCCCTAGAACTTCACCGTTCATTCAAAATCCACTTCTTTTCTCCACCAAAATTCTTCTTTACTCTTTTGTGATCCCTCCTCCACTGAATTCAAGTCTTCTTGTCTGCTACTTTATTGGATATGGCTCCAAAGATGAAACTTCCCCAAAGGAGGAAATCAATCCGAGAGCCTGAGGAAATTGTCCGAAAGAAAAGGCATGCTCAGTCTTCCACTGTTCCCAATCCAGTTTCAGTACCTGCTCAAGGTCCCTCTCAATCCTCCATAAGCCCCAGTGTAAATCTTCTTTCTGATAGAAAAGTAGAAACCGGGAAAAATATAGATTTTCGGTTCTTTGAGAAAGAAGGCTTTACTTTTGCTACCAAGATCAAAAATCAAGGATGGGAACTTTATTGCTCTCTTAAGGAAGTCACCTATGTTGATCTAGTCAGAGAGTTCTACCAGAACCTACATTATGGAAGTGGGTCAGTGACTTCAACTGTTAAGGGGATTGACATCTGTTTGGATTCTAGGATATTGGGAGAAATACTTCAGTTGCCTAGTGAAGGATACTCATATATGGAACTCCCAATTAAAGAAGAAGAAATCAGAATTATCTTAGGAGAAGATTTTTCAGGAAATTTAAACAAATTGGAAGCAAAGCTATTATCCATTGAGATGAGGGTCCTGCATCAGATTGTGACAAAACTTTTCTTTCCTAGGAGTGGTAGACATGACTTACTATCTGGCAAAGATGTATGTGTCATGTTTCATATCATCACTCAGACCCCCCTAAATCTCCCTGCACTTATGATAGAGGCCATGAGAGAAACTTTGAACAGATCCAAGGCACACTTGCCTTATGGTATGGCCCTTACTAGAGTTTTTAGGAGGTTTGGAGTTAGCTGTGAGGGGGAGACACCTACCAAGCTCTCACATGTGGACACTTTCAACCAACACAGCCTGCACCGAATGGGAATTACAAAGACTGTTGGTGATTGGATCAAGGGCTCTGAAGAAAGAGCTGAGGAGAGAGCTGAGGAAAGAGCTGAAGACAGAACTGAAGGCAGAGTAGAAGAAGAAGGTCCATCTTCTCCTGTACATGATTTCAGGGCAGCTTCACCAGATACCCAGTTCATTCCTGATACTGAGGCTGGCCCTTCTGAGTTTACTAGGATGCCCACACCAGTGTATCAGCCAGAGAGCAGAGCACCTCCTTCAGAGTTCAGACTGGCTGATGATCAGATCGAGCATATATCTCAGCATGTGGCTTCTTTGTTGTCTAGCCAGTGGAGTAGTACTTCTTTTGCACCTGGAGCTACTTCTTCTGATCAGACCATTACTCCCCACATCTCCACTGTATTTCAGATGATTTCAGATCAGTCCGTCAGGATACAGCAGCTTGAGGATACAGTCTGGAGACTTACTGGCAGAGTTCTTGACTTGCAGGGGCAAGTTCTTGCATTGGCCCATCCCCAGCCACAGGAGTCTACTATTGAGGTCACAGACCTCACTGCAGAGGCTGGAAGGCTCAGAGGAGCATTAGAAGGTGGATATGAGCTACTGAGGAAAGAGATCAGAGGATCGAGTGAGCATGCTACCACCCAGTTCACTGCTCTACTTCAATCTATTTTCAGAGCACTGAACGTCCTTGATTCTATCAGACTCATGGTATCAGCCCTAGCATCTCAGCATTCTCAGCCACCCAGTTCATCTCGCCCTCCTACTCGTGGCAGAGGCAGACGGGGTAGAGGACGCACTTCTGATCCATCATCTCCTCACCCTATATCTGATGACTCCGATCCATGATTTGTCTTGATCATTGACTTATCTTGATCTTATCTTGGTCTTAGGAGTTAGTATCTTGTTCTAGGATCTATACTTTGGGGCCATGTATTGACATTTAGCTGGTTGAATTTTATGTATTGAAACAATTATAATATTAATGGAATCATCTTTTACCTATATTTCTACCTCTTTGTAATGATTATATTTTGGTTATATTTCAATCTCTGATACATCTATTGAAATATTATCTTCTCCTTGTTGTTGTTTGCTATTGATAATTGCTATATTAAGGGGGAGCAAACATCTGTGAAAAACTCTAAAGAGGAAGAAATTAAAGAATATTTCAGAAAAAGAAAAGAAAGAATTAACTATGTTTGATGATGTCAAAAAGGGAGAGAAATTAAAATAAATAAAAATTAAAATTAGACAAAAAGCAAAACCCTAAATTATGAGAAAAAGGGAGAGAAATTAAATTAAAACAAATATTGAAGAAATAAAACAAATATTGAAGAAATTAAACAAATATTGGAGAAATTAGACAAAAACAAGGATTGAAAGATTAAACAAAACTTTGAGAAATTTTGGTATCAAAATTTGGTATCAGACAGAACTTTAAAAAAAAAAAAAAAAAAAAATTATCCATCAAAAGCAAAATCATGAGTACAATGCAAATAAGTATTTTTTTATATATAAGCTTTGATATTCAAATTTGCTTTTGAAATTTTACTCACCTTGATACATCAATAAGAAATTTGTTTTACTCTGATACATCCTACAATTTCTTTCAACTTGATCTGATACATGATAACATTTGATCCGATACAGTGTGAAGGTTTCTCTAATATATTATAACATTTGCTCTGATACTGTATGAAATTTTCTCTGATACATTAAAAATTTTCTTGCTCTGATACATTATAAAATCTTTTCTGATATCATTGTAAAAATTATTTTTGCTCTGATACATAGAAAAAGTTATTTATCTTCTCTTGCTCTGATATATCTTGAACTCAAAATAATCTAATACCCTTTTCAAATCTTTAAGAAAATGGACAAACTATTTTTGCATTTATATTACATGCCAAAAGAATCATACTCTTTTCAAGCATATACACCTATAATAGATTCTTTTGAAATTAATGCTTTAACATAAATATTTTTGTTCATATGTTTTGTCATCATCAAAAAGGGGGAGATTGTTGCTCCTAGATTGATTTTGATGTTACAAAGCAGATTGAAGGGATACAATATTTTAAAATGAAAAAGTCCTTATGTTCTTCAAGGGCAAAATCATAATTTCACTAAAATCCTGATTTGATAGTACCATTTGGTAGAACAAATGATTTGAAATCTATTGGTGAAAATTTCATTGTGTTTGGACTTATATTTTTGAAGTTATGAAGGTTTGAAGTGCATGAGTCGACTCATGAGTCAACTCATGGCACTGTAAGCTGATTGGCACGCAAAAATTCTCCTTGGCACGCTAGTTTTCTGGCTTGGCACGACCTGTGAGTCGACTCATGAGTCGACCCACAAGGCATGAGTCGACTCATGAGTCGACCCCTGCTAATTTGAGCCAAAAAATTCCAGAAAAGCATTCTCTGGTTTTTGCAACAGAGGTCGACTCATGAGTCGACCCCTGAAGCATGAGTCGACTCATGAGTCGACCCCTGCGACGGAAAATGTCAGCAACGGCTATTTTTTTGCCCGTTTTAATTGCCATTTATGCTTCCTAAAAATCCTCTAACGGCTCTTTATCTGCCTAAATTGTTTTCTCTTGCTTTTAATGCTACAAAATGCTTAATTTGATGAAAGAAATTGCAGATTAAATAGCGGATCAAACGTGAAATCAAATGTGAAGAGAAAAAGAAGAAAAAGAGAAGAACAGAAGAGAGGATCCGAAATTTGCAAGAAAAAGTCTGAGATCAACGAAATATCCATAGAGAAAAAGAGAGAGGATCCACAATATACCAGAGAGATTGTGAAAGAGAAAAGGAAGATCTTTCAAGGAGAGAATTCTTCACGCCTATCGTTTCAACCTTGATCTAGAGATCGTTCAAAGCTTTCAAGAGATCTTCAATCAACAATCAACCTCTTCTCAAGCGTTCAACCGTTCATTCATCTTGAGAAAATCTGAAAAAGGAGTTCTTCATTTGAGTAAAGCTTTTATTGTTATATTTGCTCATTTAAGGAGCTGTTATTGTATTAATCTGTGCTCTAAATATTCTTACTCTTTGTGAGTTTTTGCTCTTGTTTTTGGAGGATTTCCAAAACAAGGAAAGGTTGATCCGAACCTGAAATCGGAGTGTTTTGGGTTTGCTTGTACCCGGGAAACAAGTGTTCTAGCTTGGGATAGCTAGGGTCGGAGTTTCCGACGTCTTGTATTCTAGCTTGGGATAGCTAGTGTCGGAGTTTCCGACGTTTTGTATTCGGGTTGAATACAAAGGATAGTGGATTGAAATTCCCAAGTGGGATCTTGGGGAGTGGATGTAGGTGCAAGGTTAGCACTGAACCACTATAAATCCTTGTGTTTGTGGTGTGCTTTATCGCTTTATCTTATTTCTTTATTATATCCTTGCAATACTACTTTAGGTAATTAATATTGATTTAAAGCCATTGTTTTGTTCTTCATAAGTTATTTGTTGGGCTTAAAATTTTTAGAAACCCAATTCACCCCCCCTCTTGGGTTGCATAGCTGGGCAACAATAAACTAAATTTTTACTACAAAATTTTCAAACTTGCTTCGCAGATTTTTAAGCCTAGATTTTCTTCACCGGTCCTAGCCTTATTTCTCTGTACAAGAAAAAAAAAATAAAAAAAAATATGAGCTACACTAGTCTAGTAAGTAGAACTTACGCTTCTTTATCGGATCAAGCATAAATTTTTTTATGATAATACAGCATTTAGCAAGTAATAGATATTATAAAAATAAATATTTCATAGAGCATATAATAAAATAAGTTATAAGCTCATCATGCATGCATAAATCATGTATATTTTACAATCATGAATTATAAATCATTTTTATCATGTATTCGTGTCATGTTTCAAAATATTGCTCTTAGATATTTATGCTAAGATCACTATTATACCCGTAACAAGGTCATGTTTCTTAATCGACAGAGTTCTTAATTCATGTGCCAATTTTATATCCACTGGCAGGATCATGTTTTGTGTGGATACTAGTTTCGGATATCGACTTTTCCGAAAGGATTCATTCATAGCTATTTTAGAGCTTTTAAAATCTTCATATATTTTTTTTAAAATATACATATACATAATGAAAAAAAATAATAAAATTCATGCTTTATAATCATGCTATTTTCATAAGACATATTCATGAAATCAATACTCATAATAAAACATACTTTTTCATACCACATGTGCTGATCCTTATTTTATGAAAAATATGATTTCATTAATAAAAGATCATATGCATGAAAATCATGAAAATTTAAAAATAAATAAAAAGCGTAAGATCCACTTACTTCAATCATCCTAGATCTTTAGTCTTTCTTAAATGAATCAGATAATCCTATTTAAAATATTAAATCAGGATCAATTTTTATTATATAAATTTAATAAAATTAAATAATAACAGAAAGTGATTAATTGGGTGACCTCTCTGATAGACTATCTGGACACTAAATCTATTCAGGGTCATAGGTCCCTAGAAGAGGAAAAGATGGCCCAATACATGATCTACGAGTCTTTCTTAGAGAGAGAAAGGAGGAGAGAGAAAATTTTTAGAGAAAAAAGTAGAGAGAGAAAGTGGAGAGAGAAAAGAGGGAAAGAGGGAGAAAGAGGGGAGAGAGAGGAAAAGAGGGAGGGAGAGAGGAGAGAGAAAAATCCTCTCTCTTCTTCTTCCTTTTTTTTTCTTTTTCTTTTCTTTTTTTTTCTTTTTCTTTTTTTTTCTTCCTTCTTCCTGTGGCTCACTTGGGCAAAAACAGGAGACCGTGTGGTCCCCCCTTTGGTCGGTCGATCAGGGGCCGTAGCCAGCACGACGGTGGCCGACGGCAAGAGGGCGACCCACTTGAGGCTTGGAGGGACCAAGGCCGACGGTCGGTGGTGACTGCAGATGTCAGAAAATCGAAGAAAAAAGAGGGGCGGAATAGGGGACTTCTTCTCCGACAAAATCTGGCAACACCAGTCGCCGGCAATCATGCTCACAAGTACGGGAAGAAAGAGAGAGAAGAGAGGAAGAGAATTCATGCTTACCTCGAGCTTCGGTAACCTCTCCGACGAGAAATCGAGACGAGCATGATAAAAGGAGGCCGCAGCTTCAATCGAAAAAAATCGAAGAGAAGAAGAGCGAAGAAGGCCAGTGGAGAATCTTAAGGAGGGGGAAGACCAATTTATAGAGTGCTCTAGGACCTCTAGTGGTCCTAGGACTCCTAATCCGAGCAGCCTCGTCGGAGAAGAAGACTCCTATCGAGAGTCTTCTTCCCTTTTTTTTTTCGTTGGGCTTCTGGGCTGAGCTTAAGGTCCATGGATCGGATATTACACGCCCCCAATCCAAAAGCCCCCAGTTGTCCATCAAAGCACAAAAAACAAAAAAAAAAGACTCTTCCATCCATGGATAGAGGAAGGAGCACCAGAGACTAGGAGAGAGATATCCCTCTAGGAGGAAATATACAGTCAATCGATGTATGGATGTTTCTTTAATATAAAGAAAACTTGAAAAAGAGGAATTGAAGGTCAGACTCGAGAGCAAAGTACAAGAAACCCTATGATGTATCTAAAGAAGGTTGGGGATATAGCACAAAAAGCATTCCCATAGAACCTAAAAAGCTTGAAGATGAAGAAAAAAATAGAAAATCTATGATTTGTCCGAAGATTTTCCTCATGCACTGCTAGTTGATCTAGAGATGGACTATGGAGTCGAGCATTAAAATCAAAAAGTTCAAGACAGAACTCCTTCGGAATATAGTATTGGATTCGAAGCAACTCTAAGTCACCTAAGGTCAGCTTGGTCTGGATCTCTCGAGATCCGATCGAAGAATTAGTTTTGAACCTAAGACTTTTTAGATCCTTCACTTTCTTTCACACAGAACTCTCGCTCCCAGAGTTTTCGGAACCCACCATGAAAACAAAAACCTAAAGAGAAGTGAAAGGAAGAAAAAAATCAAGAAGGTAAGAGAGACTTACCTTCGACTAAAAAATCAAAAGGAAATAACTATGTTCCGAGGGCTCCTCCCATGGTGAAGAAAGAAGAAAATCTGTCTATAGAAGCTTTGGAGCAAGAAAAATAGCAAAGAAAAAAAAGACTTTACCAACATTAGCAGAATGGGAAATAACACAAAGGAAGCCGCCCCTTTAAATAGAAGGATGCATGTCTCTCGGAGGACGTCAAGTTAGTACAAATTTTTAAAACAGACCATGCGTCACGCCTTCATTAGCTCAAGCTGGCCAATGGTCTTCATATTTAATGCATCTTACTAAAGAAAAGTGGCGTCTACGCAGATTTCGAAAATTTTATCATTAGTTCGACAAATTTTTCATCTGAAAAATCGTACGCAGATATTTGGTTTAAAAAAGAGCTCTTCACCTCCCCGATCATTCAAAATGCCAAGATAAATACTTTTATAGTCTGACCAGAGCTCGGACTAGGGAGTAGGAGATATTTGTTAGGAGTAATTTGGAATAAGCCGGTGATGTATGAAGATTCAAGCTCATTCAGATCCATCGGGTCCATATCAGCACCTTTCAAATAGCCTAATTGTTGCAGTTTGTCCGATCTCTGGTCGGCAAGTATCTGTTCCGACTTCGATCGGAGGCTATTCTGTCCGATCTCTCGTCGATATGTTTTTGATCTGAAGTCTTGATCGAAAAACTATCAGTCCCAACTAGCCGGTACGCCACACTCTCTGATCTCTCCTCGGAAGCGGTCTCAGATCCAAAAGGTAGGTGCCATCTGGCCATAGCTATCAATGCTATCTGGCCATAGCTGTTAATACTATATAGACGTAACCGCCTGATCCTAAAAATCTTCAAGGTGTAACCACCTAATCTTGAGAATCTTCAGGTGTAACCACCTGATCTTGAGAATCACAACCAAATAACCATATCAGATTTGGCCAGCTTGTCTATCAAAAATGGTTACACAGATGTTTCCTCTATAAATACTCAAATCTCAAAGATTCAGATAAGTAATCCATCTCAGAGAGGTAAAACTCTGCTTCTCTATTTGCACATTTTGATTTGAACGTCGGAGAATCCTCGTTGGAGTACAATCCTCTGATCTAAATTTTTTTGCAGGTTGCTCCAACGTTATGTTTCTCAATTTTCCGACATCAATCAAAAACAAACCGTAATAGTGACTATATAGACAGATCGGACAAGACGGTGCGCTTTACATCGGATTTTCTATACTGTTCACGGTGCACGAAAAAATTTTCTGAACTAGAACATCACTAAATCACAGTGTAGGAATTCTACTTGGCAAAATAGGATGAATATCTAAGTCAACTTCATGCACTAACATGTCTGCCCTCATGCAACAGAACATATCTCAAGTTTTTTAAAACCCGGAGGGTGGAAGCTAGCCCGCTTCCTCCAACACTCTTCCTCCGAAGTCTCGATCCTGATGTATCCTAGTTTTCTTTGTTATAAATGGGCCAATGCATTTTTCTCTTGAGCCAGTTCCGCATGCCGAGTAGGGACTTAGGTCTAAATTTTTGGAAACAATTTTGAGTACGTGGAGGTCGTTTTAGAATATTGCTAGGTTGGGCCCTGTCGGTTTGAAGTCGAACATGTCATGTTTGCTAAACAATCAAAAATCCAAAATTGAATTCAATATGTTCATTAGATAAATAAATAGTTAGGTTGTACTCATGTAGATCCAAGCCAATTCCACATGGGTTCAAACAATTTAGTTGACAAATCCGAATGGACAAATTGGGATGAACCCTTTTATATCAACCCAATTTTATTTTTCAGATTGCTTCAGTTGGATTGATGAGTCGGACCATAAATGGCCATCTATGCACAGTTGATGCAAAGTCAAAACCAAAATATTGATTTATTCTTGCTAATACCGAAAATGGGAAAGTTGGAATAAGTTGAGCGATTTCTCGATCTCCGGCCATGTTACTCGGGATGTCAAAATCTTGATTAATTTAGTAAATCAAAATATCATAAAGAATCAATCTAATTCTTTAACAACTATAAATTCATTCTTCTTTAGGTTATATAAAATTTATGAAATACCAGCTAGTATTTTGATTTAACAAAAAAAAGGACAAGAAAAAACAACCATCAGCATTATGATTATCCAGATTCAAAAACTTAAAAATTTGCTTTATCCAACATTCAAATTAGAATCGATCTTTGTTGATAAACAGGATAGTAGTGACCACTACGCAAGTACCAATTCTAGCTTCCAATGCACACAAAGAAGGTGTTTAGTTGGAAGGAAGTTGGGATTTGAAAAATAGGAATGGATGATTTTCATTCTAATTGTGTGATTGGAAAAAATTCCATTCCAATTTTGATTACAGAACGAAATAAGAATGATTCCATTTATCTTAAAAAAATTTAATTTTTATTTTTTTAAAAAAAAAATTAATTTTAATTTTAATTTTGATTTTTATTATAAACTAAATATTTTGAAAGATAATCCCGATATCTTAGATGGGATAAGAGATTTTTATAGTGTGTGTTAGAAAGAGAGAGAGAGAGAGGGGGGTGGGGGGTAGGTGGTGGTGGTGGGGGCGCTGCAGTGGTTCCTGCGCTTGTAATCGGTTTCCAATCCACGCATTCTTTTCTTGGTAATGCTTGTGAGGGCGGCTTTCGGTTGTCAGCCCGATAAAGTTCTCTGTCGACATCCCACTAACGCCAAACTAGTGATCACCAAATGCGCATGCGAAGTAGGTCAATCTTTTTTACATATTGTGCCAATAGAAAATTAAGGAATCCAAACATACTCACCTTGGGTGTTCCTGGGAGAAGAGAATCCTTCGAGCCTATACCATTTTATTAAAGTGAAAGAGGAGTCATCAAATATGCTATCCGTTTTCTGTTTTATTATGATAATATTCCTTCTTTGCATCATCATTATCCATTGAATCAAAGTAACTAAAAACTATCTCGACTTTAGCCATGACAAGGTGCTAGATCTGAATCATATTTGAACTAGTTTAGTTGGGCCAATTAAATCTAGTTATGTAGGACTCGTAGCAGAACGTGAATATATCGATTTTGTGATCTTGGATGAGATGCATGCCTCACTTATAGATGAGCTTGAACCTTTAAACTTTTTATGTGGGTTGCTTCCAAATCAATCAAATCCACTCAAATATGTGATTTATATTGGTTATCCGCTGAATCCAGTATATACCAATTTGGTTCGACAAATCAAATAACCAAGTTGCTGTGGTGGCCGATGACAATATTACTCATGTCATGCACTTTGTTTGATTAAAAAAAAATAATATTATTCGTATCATGCGCTTCGTGCGTGAAAGAGTTTTTGTTGCTATGCGCACTTTCTTAATCAAGTAAATAATTCATGATGTTTAAGGTTTTATAGAGACGTGAACTTATTTTTTTTTTAAAGTAAAATAAAACTCATTCATTAAGTAAAGATGCGATGATGCAAGCTTCAAAATCTATTGTATACTCTTCACGACCATCATTGGTAATACTTAAAGTATCATGGATATGAGAGATACTTCTAGATAAGCAAAATCTTCTCTTGGGCATCATCATTTGGCTTTTCATCCTCTATTTTATAAAAAATTTTAATTGCCATCTTGAAATGCCCATCATTTTCATCGTCATAACTCCATAGATTCTGCCCCTAAAGGAACATCTGCCTCCGAACAGTAAAATATCAAGAGCAAGAAATATTGACAAAGGCTTAGATAGATCACAAACGAAATAACCATTTCCACCTAGCTTATGAATCTCTAAGGAGATGGAAATAATTTTTTCTTCACAATGAATGCAATACTACGTCACCTTAAAATTATTGTTAGGAACATAAAAAATAAAATAGTTTCCAACAGCATTAGCTTCTGTTTTCGAATAGAGATCTCCTGTGATACATATGGCACCACAGGATACGGTATATCCATGGATGGCATCTATCGCAACATAGATGACTATGCACCAGCATGCGCAACGTGCATCATAAGTTATTTAATAGCCGTCCATCCTATGATGGATGCCATCCATGGGTGCGCCACATCCTACGGTGCTACATGTATGCTTTGTTTTCACTTCACTCCCACTTGCTAGTGGAGCCAACTTATCCTCCTCCGAGGGGAAATAGATAGATTGGTAGATGATGACATGTGATGCAACCAAAATTTGCCCCTTGTGTCAAGCCTTGATCCCTCAAATTCCATTCTCTTGCCCACAAACGATGGTGCGGAATTGCGGGCGTTTGCTACTTTGCTTTAAGAAATAGATGAAGTGCCTCCTTCCTCACTAGTAGAGGGGGGGAGAGAGAGGGAGAGTAGGGTTTGGACACTCCCAAGCTTGCACGCGTTGGATAAATGGGTCCCAATTTTTCCTAGAGGTTTTATCGGTCAAGTAACCACTTAGCTTTTGAGTATATGTGGGTCCATAGGTTGTTGATTTCCAACCGAAATGTGCGCATGTGAAGAGAAGTGGTGGATAGGATAAAGTTGGTGGACCCAATCCTCACCGGCCTTGCAGCAATTCTCTTAACTTAAGCCTAGATACCTCCTAAGTTAATGATCATGTTTTAATTATAATAATATGCATGAATTTTCAATACCATAATGTTGTTATCTAGAAAATTTGGTGCATAGCTTTAGATATTCTATAATATTAAGGTGGAATGCTTAGCAGTGGCTCAAGATAGAGCGACGATGCAATGCGAAAATCAAGTGATTGCACTAGGTAATGAACAATTATGGGGATCTTAAATTAAAAAAAAGGATTTGCATTTTTTTTTCTTTTCCTAATAATTACAGTAGAAATAATGCTTTCAAGATTCATGCCTACATAATTTTATGTAATGACAAGAGGGTTGAGAACTAGATGATGAGCATCTTGCTAACATGGTATATGTTACTTACAAATAGGAAAAGGATGATAGGTAGCTCCTTAATCTAAATCCTTGATTTTCTTTTAATTTCTTTTTAAATGAAGAGCCTCTTTAATATGTCATGATTTACCTACTAAACTAGTGTTCAACAGTGGCAAATTGCTTCGAAGTAGTTTTAAAGGACAATTAGCCTTTGTCTTCTTCCTGATCTTCTAATTGATCCAAATAGTATGTCACTATCATAGAGGAGCATCTAGAAGCCCAGGATTCCACCAAAATTTTAAGTTCTCCAATCACTAAACCACTTGACTCAACATAACAATGGTTTTGATATTTGAATTGCACTATTGTTTAAGTAACTAATTATATGGCTTGATGTGTTCATTTAGCTTGCTAGTAAATTTTATTGTTGCATGAATTACACATTAGATTGAAACATAACTTTCATTAAAGTTAGAATTTTTAGGAACATGAGGGGGGAGGGGTGTGTTAAATCTTTTGTCATGTAACCCATTAGCTACACGCATGTCATGTGTGTGTAAACAGACACATACACAGATCCTATGTCCTTAAATATAAGAAATTCTTCCAACCGAGGCGTTATGGATTTTTCTAGCTTGTGCAACTTCGGGTATCATCCAATCCACTAGAGGTGAATAGTCGGGAGGAGTTAGAGTCTAAAATAGAAATAAAAATTATTCTTATTTCAACTATTTGATTGAAAGGAGTCTCATTTCTATTTCAATTATAAAAGAGAACGAGATATTCCAATCTCTCAAAATCCTATCCCTACTTCTTCTGAATATTCAAAGCTCATTTTAATTCTAATTTCAACTTCGATTACAAATCAAATACATTGGGATATATGACCATTAAAATTCTCATTCTAATCTATTTTAATTTTGATTTTAATTTTGATTCAGATCACTAATCAAATGCATCCTTAAAGAAAAAAATAATTTTATATAGATCCTTCTAGTCCATCCGAATATGCGTATATACAAAGGACTTTCATAGTTGTGCTAGTAACCCAACTACTAGAGGTTGCAGGGATTTCTGACCTTCTAAGTTACAATCTCTACATGTTAATGTAGCAATTAACCAGGCATTACAACATTAAGAAAATATCTGACCTGGCACTCTCATTTTAGGAAGTAGACATCTATTAATTTGAAACCATGTCAACATGCATGCTAAAGTAGGTGTGGCATTATATTACGTCTTTGTCAAGTCCAAGAGAACAAGAGATGGTTTGGATGCATTACTTAATTTTAATTAATGTAAAAATTATAAACTTTTTATATCTACAAAGGCAATTGCATAGCTTATCTGCAAGGCATTGTCCGAAATGCATGGCGCATTGAGACAATCCGGGACTTATTTGATGCACACATACACTTATAATTTGGTGGCAGGGTAAAACCTGACTTGAAACTTTGATGGCAACCTATGGACATCATCCATGTAGCTTGGATTGGATTGGTTCTCTGGTGCTATCTAGTGATGGTCACCTATGGGCATGGCTTAGCTAAGTTTGTTTATTTATTTTATTTTCCTTGTTAAAAGGGCATATAATTGAGCAACTTGGACTTGCTTCGGTGCTTGGCCGCTGGTTCGCTTGTCTTGCCTTCACGTGAAGGAATTGGGTGGTAGGAACCGCCCCACTTGAAAGCTCTCGTCCTCCGCCCGTGAGCGACATGGCACGGGCCTACATAAAAAGCTCACGGGTCTGCATATCTCTCTCTCTCTCGCACGCACGCACGCACGTCCACCCCATCCAAAAGAAAAAAAAGTCATATGGCAATGAGCAATTACCCAAGTAGAATTTTAGCATGCAACATGATATTATGGAGATTATCCATCACTTGATCCGACATTTTTTGGATGGTCCCAAAAACTTAAAGGAGACTCAAGAATCCAAAGCAAAGCGATTGGATGTCATCGGCTCTCGTACGACCGCCTGATCAATGATTATTGATCCCAAGTTCGAGATCCTATCAACGGTGATGAACGTGACTTGACAACCCACCTAGGTGTCGATTCGAAATAAGACTTTGGCTAAGCATCAAACTAGGAATATCGAACCACTTATCTATATTGAAGATCTTTGGAATCTCCCAGCAGAATATGGGCACGATCAGTATTTGACACCTACGACTAACAGTCCTGATGTCCAGATTAGTGATCAGGTTCTTTATCCTAACAGTTTGACAGATCGTGACCTACTAAGAGATTAGAGACCAAATGACCTACCGAATTCCAGTGTGATAGCTTATCGCATCATCTCTATATAAAGAGGTAACGAGGGGACCCTTGAATAAGCTAAGTCCTCGAGAACTCTAATGTACGTTTGTTCTTGTACGCTTTTTCCTCCACTGTTCTCAAATATTGACTGACTTAAGCATCGGATGGTCCCCTGTCAAAAATATCTCGACGAGTGTAGACTACCCTTGCAAGTTCTCTTTTGGTGTTTCGAATCTTAGACAGCACTCGATCCTAGCCGCATCCACTTCTACTCGGAGTCTTGCAGCAACACATGCTACTCTTCTGTACCTCTATGTGAACATTTATAATCTTAGATCTTTTATGTTTCTTTATAAACTTTATTTTCTCGGTGATATCACAAGAGGGGATGAATGCAATTCATCATTGATGAGATGTATGAGATGCTATGCCATTTTATCAAGCATTCTATCAGTATAATATTGACAGGAATGAAGCAGTGTTGTAGAAAGCTAAGATGGTGATTAATAAAGCTTGGATGACATTAGTGGGCCGGCTTGAATCTCTTCTTTCTTTCTTTCTTTTTTTTTTTTTTTTGATAACTTTAGAAAGATAATTTTTGTTTTTTTTAATTGACATAATGGCAGACTGCAAATGTGCCACCTCCTTAAGATCGTGGACTTATGAGGCCATTACTGGATGGACCACCACTGCACTATGAGGCAAAATTTCATAAATTTATCATTTTAACCTTGGATCTTAATAGAATAAGATTTTTTTTTTTCCTCTTCTCCTTTTTCATTTTGGTTATTTTGGTTGGTCATTGGAATGGAGTATCTAACTAGGGAACATGCAGCCCAAATTACATCAGACATTTTGGAAATCTCCCATTATGCATGATATACCCTGAATACATGATCTTTTGAAATAGAAGAAAGAAACCAATCGTGTGCGCAAGACCTTGTTGGCTTGTAAGAGAGAGATCATAACAACATGAAAATGGTAAGTCTGAAAACCTTATGAAGGAGAATCTCGCATCTTTTCCAAAGTATCTCATTTCAAAATTGCGTAAGGGTATAATCCAACAATTTCTTATACCACTTGGGTACTAGTTCATGAATGTAGGAACAAAAGGAGCTTTTTTTTATTAATCTTGGTGACTCCTTCCAAAGCAAAAGTTCAAAACTCAGTAATACAAAAAATAATAATGGAATTTGTATATTATAAAAATCTCTTAATCCATTTATTTCATTATGTTTTCATCCAACCGGTGTTTGAGCACAAGAAAAAAAATAATTTCTTTTCAAAAGGATGAAACATGTATTTCAGAAAAATAACATACTTTAAATATTTTTACATATTTATGCCACTTAAACCAAAGATTAAGGCCTATGGAAACCAAAAATTATCCATGTACCTCATCAATCATCAACTGCGACATAAACCCGATAATTACGGATGATTAGTGGCAATACTCATATTATAATTATCAGTGGATGCTGAGGGCCACAATGTAACGCCAACTTCCGAGCTTGAAAAAACTCTATAAAACCTCTCCATTTGTCCTTCTCATGCTCTGCATCTCGCCCACCGTGCCAACCTGCTGCTTTCTCCGTCCTTCTTCACAAATGGCTTGGCGGAGGCACAGTAGCATCTCACTCCAAGTATTTTTCTCCCACTCTTCCCCCCTCCTCTCTCTCTCTCTCTCTCTTTCTGGCATCAAAACTATTATGGTGTTTACAATATAAGAAGAGCTCTGTTCTTCTCCCTCTATGCTTAGAGAAACAATGGAGAAAGTATGGGAGTTTATAAAATTTATCATTAGCACTGCTCATTCACTTCTTCTTTTGAGTTTCTTCTCAGAGCTACCATTTTCTTTCCTCAAAAGGTCTTCCTTTTTTGTTTTTGTGTTTCTCTTCATATCCTTCCAAAAAGAGGAAATAAGTTCCTAAAACTGAGCTACTTATTTTGTCCTTCTCCTTCTTCCTTTCCTCTATCTCATTCTTCTAGCTTCTCCTTAAAAGAGCCTTTTTTTTTTCCCCTCCAAAACTGAAAAAAAGTTTTCTTTTGCTTCTGTTTCTTCAATATTATAGGAAGAATGGTAAAATGTTATCATAAAAATGTTTTTTTTTTTTTTTTTTTTTGTTTCCTCCCATTTCTTCTCCTCCTGCTTCTAGTTTTTCCTCGATGTGTCATCTTTTTACACCAAAAACAGCTTTTTCTTTTTTTCAAAAAATACCATCTTGCGGTCAAAAAATTTAAAAAGAAGTATTTTTTTTCCCCATTATCTATCCCATTTAGTATTTCGTAGAGAAAAAGTTCCTTTTTTTCCTTCTCTATACTTCAAAAAACAAACAAGAACCAGGAAATTAACCCTACTAATCCCATAGTTCTCCTTCTTTCTCTAATTTTCTCCTCTGTTTCTCTGTTCTTCTCCTCTAACTCGTATGCTTCCCACCTCTTTCCCCAGACCTTGGCGTTATGGATTTCACTAATGGCGGTATTCATCGGAACGGCGGAATGCGCCCGGCGGAGCATCCACCTCCCCGGCGGCAGCCGCGATGGCGGGGTGATGGGGGCGTTCCAGTACGCGGCGACGAGCTGCCGGGCCAACACGGCGTCGCTGAAGGACTTCGGCGGGGTTGGCGACGGCAAGACCTCCAACACGAAGGCCTTCCAGGCGGCGGTGGCGCACCTGGCCCAGTTCGCCGGCGACGGCGGCGGTGGTATGCTGTACGTGCCGGCGGGGCGGTGGCTGACGGGCCCCTTCAACCTTACCAGCTCCTTCACCCTCTTCCTCCACCGCGACGCCGTCATCCTCGCCACCCAGGTCCGGTTTCCGGTCACCGCCTCCCTTCCCCTGTATTTTTTCCTTCTCTTTTCTTCCCCTAATGTGCCATCTCCCACAAGTCATATTAATAACTAATTTTAATAATTGATATCGACATAATTAGTATTTTGGCTTCATTCTGTGTCATGTAAACCGTGGAAGTTTACATAGATAAAAGCTAGGAAACAAGTTTGCCATAATAGTTGGTACCATATGGGACATATCGTATTAAACGTTACCATATCATATGGTACTGGATCAGTTATATAGTCTCATATCTTACTGACACTCGGTACATCTCATCATTTTGTATTATATTATATTTCGATATTATAATAAAATTTTTTTGAGTGATTAACTTGATAGGTCGTATATTTAATTGATCAGACACAAGTTCACATCCATTCAATCAGCTTTGAGTTTAGTTTATTAGCATATATGATGCACATGAGTGCAACTAGACAAATCTTCTAGCAAGATCTCATAGATGCTGCTCTTTTAATAGTAGAATAGAAGGTATCTTTTTAAAAAAATAAATAATTTTCCAAATCTTTCTTACTACTTAATATTAGAAACTTTGGGATGCTAATTATCCTCTTAACTTTGTTTCTTTAAAAAATAATTTTTAAAACAAAAATACTTTCTAAGAAAATAGTCTCTGGAAAAAAGTAATTGATAAGAACATCTGAAAAGCAACTTTACAGAAAAAATTTTGAAAAATCATTTTAAAAGAAGACACAAAACCAAGTTTATAGCTTGTTGTAAGAAAAGCATTTTAAAAAGCATAAGCAATATCAAAAAGACCTTCTTATATGATTAGTGTTTTACATTTAAAATTAGCATACACAATTGTGCTTGTTTGGGCATATAATTATTCCTGTTTAAGCACATAGTTACACAGTCATAAGTCTGAAGACCATGGATTAAGAGATAAATTGGCAGTCAAAATCAAGGGATAAGTAGTTCTTCAGCAAGCTGGGTTAAGTAGTTCTTCAGATGAAAAATATCTATGATATTGAAACCAGTAATGACAAGTACCAGTTTTTTTATATCCTCTGAACTTTGTGAATCAAGGCTTTTATTGTTATAAGGTTTAATCCCAACTCCTCTCTTATCAAGCTGCTAAACTTTTGAATTTTCAACAAAAACAGACGCTTGAAATTCCATTTTTGTTGGCACAGGATATTAGTGAATGGCCTGTCATCGATCCTCTGCCCTCGTATGGAAGAGGAAGAGATCATGCTGGTGGAAGATACAGCAGCCTCATTGGAGGATCAAACCTCACTGATGTAATTATCACAGGCATGCAACAACCATCAAGCTAGTTCTTCAATACTTACCATACTGTCATATGCTTCTAAATTATCAATATTGTTAACAAGCATATGATTGTAATACCAAAGATAAAATTAGAGTCATTGATGCCAATGCATCATGTCAAAAATTTCAGGGGACAATGGAACAATTGATGGGCAGGGGGCCTTCTGGTGGCAGCAATTCCATGGAGGCAAGCTTAAATACACACGCGGATATCTCATTGAACTATTACACTCCGACCAGATATTTATATCCAATCTTACACTACTCAACTCTCCTGCATGGAACGTCCATCCGGTCTACAGCAGGTTTAATCACTTTCTTAAACCAAATCTGAAACCATCATTTGAACATTTCTTTGAAGCCATAGCTGTGACTGAAATAATTCAACTTTGCAGCAACATTATAATTTCGGGCATCACTATACTCGCACCACTCCATTCTCCAAACACAGATGGGATAAACCCAGGTACTAATGCTGCTCTGGAAATTTGGTTTGGTAATCTACATCACTCTAGCTTGCATTGATGCTGGAGGTTGCCCTTAGGATGAATGCATTGTTAAGGATATATAAATCTGATCCCAGAAAATTGAGATAAGTCTTTTGATAATTCATTTCTCTGAATTGACCATAATGTTCCATTTTTTGAGGAATGATGCTTGCATGTCTTAGCATAGTCATGGAGCTTTGAAGAAATTTTAAGGTAGTGTGCTCTAGTTTAGACTTTCAAGCAATTTATGCCAATGAATATGACTTCTATAAGACCAAACACAGGCAAATTTGCTTAGAGTTATTTTTCCTTCAGAATCAGCTGTTCAAATCTATAATGAAATATCCAATCTTTCCTCTATTCCTTCGATGCTGTTTCTTCTACATGTTTCAGTAGAAAACTAGCTCTGATTCAGCTTTTCTTAATGAGTTTTCTTCTTCTGGTAGACTCCTGCACCCATGTTCGAATTGAGGACTGCTACATAGTCTCTGGTGATGACTGCGTTGCCATCAAGAGCGGCTGGGATGAGTATGGCATTGCTTTCGGAATGCCGAGCCAGCACATCATTATCCGAAGGCTAACCTGCATCTCCCCGACCAGTGCCGTCATCGCTCTAGGGAGCGAGATGTCAGGTGGAATTCAAGATGTGAGGGCTGAGGATATCACCGCCATCGATTCCGAGTCCGGTGTCCGAATCAAGACTGCTATTGGGAGGGGAGCATATGTGAAGGATATCTTTGTCAGGGGGATGAATCTCAACACCATGAAGTGGGTGTTCTGGATGACTGGAGCCTACAAGTCCCACCCTGATAACAAGTATGATCCCAATGCCATTCCGGTTGTCAAAGGGATCAGTTACAGTGATGTTGTTGCCACAGATGTAACACAAGCAGCAAGGTTGGAGGGGATTTCAAACGCACCATTTACAGGCATTTGCATTTCTAATGTCACAGTCCATTTAGCAGCAAAGGCAAAGAAGCAGTCATGGACCTGTACTGATGTTGAGGGTGTGTCTAGTGGAGTGAGTCCTACACCTTGTGCTTCACTACCAGATCGGGGTGCCGGTGCTGAGCCATGCCCGTTCCCGACCGACAGACTACCTATTGATGATGTGGTGTTTGAGGAGTGCTCATACATGAGCTAATAATCTCCGAGGTTGCATTCGCATATGGTTCGTTCATATAGTGTTTATCAAGTCAATCCTCATGTACAATGGTGGCTGGTGGCAGAGCTTTTGTGTGCTTCTAGCTTCTTGATGCTTAAGGTTTGCTATAAAAATGTTAAAGCCTTGAAGGTTATGGAGTAATCCATTCCTCCTTTGTGTGCTAGATCTATGTTCTTACATTTCAAAGTTCTATAATATTTCCACATAACTTGATTACAGAGGACTGTATACTAAAAATGCATGATGCCATGATGTTATTACTTGGACAGGGTCTTGCCTTCATTTTGATAGAAATGGTACATGAAAATTGAACAAAGAAAGACTGCAATTGACAATAAGATTTTAGTGGAGCAATAAAATGTTGATACAAATATTGAGGGGACTAGTGCATTTTAAGCTTCGGGTTCATGATGCCATGATGTTATTACTTGGACGGGGTTTTGCCTTCATTTTGATAGAAATGGTACATGAAAATTGAACAAAGAAAGACTGCAATTGACAATAAGATTTTAGTGGAGCAATAAAATGTTGATACAAATGTTGAGGGGACTGGTGCATTTTAAGCTTCAGGGTTCATACTTTTCTTTGAGGGGTAATGGAAAAGCTTCTGGTTCATACAAGAATATGCATTCAAATGTTCGGTTGCTCCTTGAAAACCAGAATGGTATCAAATATATAGAATGAAGTTTTATCATAGCATGTCAATTATCAAATTTGTGAACTTATCTTTGTTTGAGACAAAATAATTTGTAGAGAATAGCTTTTCTTTATTAATGGATAAAACAAAGATGATGCATTAGCTTATGTTGACAATACAGGCCTAATGTTTTCTCGTGATCTGAGAAGGAATAGATTGGTTAAATAATCTCTACTTCATCTGTAAACAATGTAAACTCCTGAAGGATTGTCTCAGGGCTACAAGAGCGACTCAACTCCTTCTGCTTTACATCTTGTGATTCTCTTGTATATAGCCCATACCATTTTTTGATCATTGCCCAACCGCATCACTTGCAACTTGAATATTACCATAAAAAGTGAACTTCTAAAAGGATCCACGAGTGTTTCCATGTCTTCCCATCCCTCTTATTTGGATAACTATGATCCAATGTAACCAAACAAAAAGTTATGAAAAGAACAAATGCCATCAGAAATTTTTTTTTTAAAGTAATTTGAAATATTTGGCATGATTGATACAGATTGATGCTTGACAAGATACATACCACAACAGGTATTCGTGATTTCATCAACCAATGGTATGTTTGATGTTCTTTTCCTTTCCCTATCAAATTGATTTGCAAATCCACATTTTCTGTCTTCTCCAAATATCATCTATAACAACATTAATTGGAAACTATTTGGTAGGAAACAAGTGACTGCTGTACTGCAGCAGCTTCTCCAAGGGAATTCAAAATACTTATACATTAAATTTCCCACAGCAGCAAGAAGCAATGCAGAATTATTTCATATGCCCTCTCTTCAAACACCAATTCCTAATTCAAAGTACTACATCTACAATAACATGGGATAAGCTGAAATATTAATTAAGGAGAAAAGATGGCCAATATAAGACAAGATAATCCAAAAAGACTTGATTATCTGGTTCCCTGCCAATATGTTGAGGTAAATGAATAGAACACTGTCAAAGAGCTTAAAGATTACGGACTAACAACATTTTCAAAATAGTGGCTGAAGAATATGGGCACCAGAACATTTCCATGCAATTCTAACACAAACACTACCTGTTTCTCAAATAAAGAGTCCATAGCAAAGATCTGCATACAACATGGATTTCTTTTTGAAAATATCGAGTCACCTTTGTTTTCTCATGCTCTGGTTCAACTTCAAACTCACAATACAACAGACTACAAGCAGACTGCGTAGATGACTTAGCTTCTAGTGGCTTCAGGCCACTCACCCATCTTGTTATATATCAGGCAGCAATTTTGATTCGAAGGGCAAAGCATAGTTACAAATACTATCAATTACCTTCAGCAATGTGTAGCACACACACGAAAATTTCCCTAGTGCGTTGGATCTGGATTGAATTTCAAAGTTTCCCTCCAGACGAGTTCTTTAACATCTTCTTCAGTAAATGAAGGCTGTTCAAAATCAAAACTGAACGGAGCCGGGCAGACAGGTTCATCATTAATATCATGATAAGATGCCAAATAAGGGTGACAGAGAGCCTCAGTAACTGCAGGAAGACAATGTTCAGAAATTTTATATGTTGCAAATTAGAACAGAAACCTTTAAAATATTGATATACCTGTAATTCTCTTGCTTGGATCAAACACTAGCATTTTCTCTAATAAATCAACAGCTCCACTAGACACATTGGGAAACCTAGCCCGGAAAGGTTGACTTGGGTATTGGGGCAGCTGCCTCACATACCTTCGGGCATTATCACTTCGAAGAAACCCAAGGCTCGAGTCATCTGGTGAACCTATTAGCTTTTCAGAATGATAGAGCACAATGTCATTTAATCTTACCCATCGTGTCATTCTATATAATGCTAGAAGAAAGTTTTCATAAAATAATTCTGCGAGGTAAAAACGGCACACTGAAAATGAAATTATTCAATCTATTCAAGCCTTCTGCTTGGACACAACACACACACACACACACACACACATACACACAGTTAACCATACACTAATGATCTAGATACAGATATGCAGAATGATGATTGGTAAGTGGAATTTAGGTAATTGAGTTTTGCGGAGCTTTAAACCAAATCTCTTATTAGTTAGAGAGAAAAACTGAAGAACTAATTTGACCATAAAAATAGTATTTAATATGTCATAATGTTTAACAATAGGAGCACAGATAAACCAAAATCATGATTGTTATCACCATAGAATTTCACTCTCATAAAACCACAAAGAGAAATATTTTCTAGATTGTGCCTCTTTTACTATCATGTCATTAGTTCCCTGATCTTACATCTATAGACAACACCTCTCCATGTTTTTATACTGATGTGGAGTAGCAAACTTGCATACAGATTTCAACTTATAGATGGATAATGGTTAACAATGAAATTTTGGCACTTTCACAAAGATGCGTGCAACCCACCGTATCATAGCTCATGGGAAAATATGCATCTCAGGGCACTCTGGTTAGTCTGACAATCAGATTTCTCAATTTTGTTCCAAGAGCATATAATTCTTTTTTCAAATTTCAGTTCAAGATAGGTCAGATGCCTTCAGTAGAAGCAACTAAACCAATGATCTTAAATTATGGACCATTAGAAAATTTGACTAGAAAATAAACTGTCAGCGAGGTTACTTGTAGAAATAGAATACCAGCCATGATATTTTACTTTAACAATATTTTTAGATACACCAATGTAAATCAGACATGATATATTGCATTAACAACATTTTTAGATATACCAATATAAATGCAAAAATGCAATACTCAAGAAATCAGTCCATTGAACCAACCCAGTTTGCCACATTGAGTAGGGGAAAAAAAATCAGATGCAGTGCATACGATATCAATCAGTAAATCTGACTGAAAATTATGTACTGAGAAGTAGACCATGTTTCAGGTAATACTTAAAGGTATCATATATTGCCAACATGCTCTTTGGACTTGCCAATACTTAAAATTTAAACATATAAATCTCTTTTATACTCGTAGATTCTGAATAAAAATGGATGGATTTCCAAGATGGTGGCCCGAGGTCTACTTTTGATAGGTGACTTGTAGTTTACGATGGCTTCCCAAATCTAATACAATTGCGTCTTCATTGGAATAGTAAAAAAGTACAAATAGGAAAAATAGAACAAAACAATGAAGAACGAAACCTAACAATTATGGTGGGGGAGGGAAAGAAGACCATCTAGCTGCTGAAGTACCAAACGAAAACATCATTGTTGAGCAATATGTATACCAAATTGCCATAAGATTGAATGAATTGATAAATGACATTATTGTTCAGCTGGAAATTCATCTGAGTAACAACCACAGAAAATGGTTTATGCATAGAAATATCTCAAGATCATACCTCAGTTATCAGCCTTAGCTGATGAACATAGTCTTTTCCAGGAAATAGTGGCTCTCGGGTCATGATCTCACCAAGTATGCATCCTACTGACCAAATATCAATTGCTGCAGTGTACTCTGAACAATTAAGAAGCAACTCAGGTGCCCGGTACCAACGAGTGACAACATACTCCGTCATAAAGTCTGTTTCAGAAGTTGTCCTTGCCAGTCCAAAATCTCCTATTTTAAGGTCACAATTTGCATTTAAGAGCAAATTGCTAGGCTTAAGGTCTCGGTGCAAGACATGTGCTGAATGCACATATTTCAGCCCACGAAGTAACTGATAAAGGAAAAACTGCCACATGCATTTCATTGGAAAGTCATGCATGATCAGATTGCAAGAAGTCAAAGACAACTGATGCTTATATTCAGAGTATTATCATGCAGCAGGATCAAATGCGCTAAATCACTTTAAATACCAGCAAAAAATATTGCAAAAGCTTCAATAAGTAGCACATAGAATAGCAATATCACCCCTAACAACACCATAAAACCACAAATTGGTAATAGATGATATCAATTATCTTAAGGATATATAAATAAACACAAGCTTTTGGAAGAGCCTGGCAGTCCTGAGTGTGGCAGCAAGTTCTGCTAACTTCATTGAAAGCTCTACAACCATGATAAATAATTCATTTTGACCTCTCAGACTAAGTATGGTTACCACAAACTCTAGGTATCTAAACTTGATCGATTAAGGTCAAAAATGTTGACAATGTAGTACAAGGATAGAACAAATGAATGTGTTCACTCTTGATCGAATTCACAAAAGGCAACAACTTGCAATTTATTAGTAGTTCCAACAAAGAAATCCTGAGAATGGTGGATGAGAAGGGAAAAAAGAAAAGCAACAAAACATGAGAAAGCAAGTTACTTAAAAAAAAAAAAGGAAAAAGAGGGAAAGAATACACATTTTATAAATTCCTGAAACAGCTCACATACAGTTCAGATGCAAAATAGATTCCTGAAAAAAATTGTGTTTGCTTTGTGTACAGAAAAAAATTGATGAAAAAGTTAGAGCATGGAAGCAGATGGATAAATTTAAAAAAGCAAGGTGCTTAGAATGGGAAAACAGCAGTCATAACAAAGACTGTTTATGAAGACTTTGAGATTTGAAACAGTTAAAAAATCATATGGACTAGCAAATGGAGAAAAAAAATAAGGAACAGCCCTGCTGCAGAATCATCAAAACTGACTTTAGCAGAGAATCTGAAGAGGATGAGATTATAGAATAATGGACACGATCCTCGCAAAAGTTGTTAAACAAGAATAACACTGGATTAACAGTGTTAGGACAGAACCACGCATGAGAAATAGAAGAGAAAGTCTACTAGATTAAAACAATCAAGGAAACTATTCAGGGAATGAAAAGAAATAAGCCCACATATAAAAAATATCTGAGTAAATTTGATTAGCTTGGCTTATTTATAATTAGTTCTTAAGGGAAAAGGAAAATAGAACACGAACAATATATGTTCCCAACAGAGAATCAAACTTATGATTCATACCATAAGCAATTTCTACTGTAATAGAACAAAGATTCGGACTTGTAACAAGGAGCACAGAAAATGAATTTAGCATCATGCAAGACAAAGGCAAATGATTTAGGTGAATCTATTATTCAGATATTAGATGGAAAAAAAATGCAAACAGGAATTATCTACACAGCCTTCATTGATTAAAAAAGAAATCTGAAAATAAGAGTATTCAAGGACATCAGGAGGGTCATTATGTTGTAGCTTCTTCCAAAGAGCAAGAGATACAGTTCCAAGCATGTGAAAGGACTATACTAATGTTTGTTGCGCTCTATAAGATATCTTGTAACTCAAGCATACATCACCTCTTGAAGGGTACCAGACATCTAAACCCAACCAACTTAAGACAAGTGCAGTTTTTTGCACATTTTGCCTCCCTTGGAATAATGCAAGCAATACCTGCATTTTAACTTTGTCCTGCATGCATTCTGAATCCTTTGGAATGCCTCCATATCAAATTTATGTAGCCAATTCTATACAAAGAAAGGATCTATGAAAATTTGAAAAATAAAATCAACAAAAAAGTCAAATTTTTAATATTTGAATAGCATAATTGTTATAATATATAATGATACCAATATTAACTATAAAACTATAAATATTTCATTGTAAAATTATTCTTTGATGAATTAATCCTGATTATAATTTAAAACAATCATGTTTACTTGAAAGAAACAAGCACACAAATTTACTCAATTTTATTACCAAGATATATTTTCTGGTCTTCAGCAAGGAATTGTGATTTTTTTTTTAGCAAGAAGTAAAGGGTGTCTCAGTGCATGAGGCTAGGATCCAGGAAGGGTCGGATATACACAGCCTTAGTCCTGCATGTAAAGAGGTTGTTTTTGTGTTTTGGACCCATGACATCTAGGTCATAGTGGAGCAACCTTATTGTTGTGCCAAGGCCCGCCAGCCCCACCCTCTATTTTGAGCAGCAAGAAGTAGTGACAATAATTATCCAACAGAGAAATAAGTTTAGACCATGTATTTGGACTGTCCAAAAATCCAAGAAAAGCATCAGTGTTCAATAACATTTAGATGGCTTTATCTTGGATTATTTAAAAAATCTCAATTTTTTCAGAAAAGGTTTTGAAAAACACTATCTTCCATAAATGGTTTGACATGGATTTGTTAAAGATGCCCTAGAGCAATAATTGATTGGACATTGAGTGAGGTAAAAATCAGAAAAGGAGGATTTCTTCAGGGTAATTGGATCGATTAGAATCAACTAATAGCAAGTGAGTCTAGAACTGTAAGGGCACTTAAATCATGTCAAGTCAATTGTATCCAACTGTGCAGAAGCCCAATATGGACATATAAAAGCTTTAGATAATAGGCTTCCAGTAACCTAAGGACATGGTACACAAAACTAATTTCCACTCAAATCATGATATACGAACATTAAGAGACAAAGAAATAAGAAACACATCCAAATATGCATTTATGGAACTACTTAAATATGCAAGAATAAATACCAGAGAGATTGCAAGCGCCAAACCTGGCAATGGTCATCAGTCAATGGCTGGTCAGAGCGAATTATCTGATGAAGATCAGTATCCATTAATTCATAAACAATATAGACATCATTGAAGTTTTCTCGTTTTGGAGGGCGAATGATATCCTTTATTGCAATAACCTGTGGCCAATAATTAATCAAGTTGTCAAAGGTGTATGGATTCTACAAAGGAAAGCTAGCACATAAACTAGTAATTCCAACAATAAGGCAAGGATAATAGTAGATCTGTTCAAGGAATACAAAGAAATCATGAGTAAAGATAAACCCCATGTCCAAAAATATTTTACAAACAGTAAGTGTAAAAGAACCATTAAATTAGTAAGATGGATGTCAAACCAGATCAAACTCATGATACTGCACTGGGGGTACAAGTATATCTAACAAATATTCCAAAATACAGCAGTACAAACCTAGGATAATTAGTATAGCAGAAGAGGAAGATGAAATATCTGCAGGGAAACCAAAAATGCTGGATCGCTAGGAATTCTTTAAAAGATAACCTCTAATAAAAGCTTGCTAAATAGATTGTAGCAGGACTAAAAAAAGCTATATAGTTTCAATTGTTTTAACAATGATAACCTTATGGAATTCTAATTTACAGAAATCAACCCTTGTAAGAGTGTCTAAAGTTAAGCCAGCAGTCGTTTGAACAAAGAAACATGGAGATGGCTAAGGACCTTGATGCATGGCTACTTCAAAGAACATGGCCAAAAAGAATTATCATGTTCCAAAGAAGCAGCATAACACAGAGCTATTGTCAACAACTAGCAGAAAAAATATGACACCATTACCACAGAGGAGCATCCTTACAGGACTCCTATCTCCAAATTGGCAAGCATTATGCAAAATCATAGAAGTGACTTTCCAACAATTTCTAGGTAGATGCTTCAGCACTGCATAAGCACTTAATAAACAAATCATACAGGCAGGGTGTTTTCTTTCATGGTATTATTTTACAATTTTACTCTATGATGAAATGGTTTCCTTTGAAGAGGAGAAATCAACAGTTTCAATGCCTAACACTTGTTACCAAAATGCTTGATGGAGTTAGGCAACTTTGCCAAGTCAATGCTTACCTCATGACCCTGTGATACTGGTAACAAAGACAATAATTGAAAAATGATGTTGAGGAAGAATTTACCACTGATAAAACTGCTAATAATCAAATAGATAGCATGATTCAAAAGGATCAGTTGGATGCTAAAAGATGTTAAATTGACTACAACCAGTAAGTTGAACTCACATTTTCATGAGCCATGTGTCGAAGAAGCTTTATTTCTCTTAAAGTTCGTTTGGCATCAATTCGATTATCAAATGCATTGCCAATCTTCTTAATAGCAACCTCTTCTCCTGTCTGTGAATTCACAGCAGCACTGCAGGACAAGGAGAAAAAAGGGTGATTCAATCTTCAGAGTATTAGTAATTAGTTTTAAGTATCAAACAGTTAAAGATAAACTCTTCAGTGTGGTGAATATGAAGGGAAACAATTCTTGAGAAATGAAATTACCTACAAACAGGAGTTGTTTAAACAGGGCAATCTCTTATCAAAAGACATTAAACAAGAAAGAAATGCTCCAGTGAAAAAGAATGAAAGAGTAATATAAACGAAAAATTTTATATGTACTCCATGAGAGGCCATCATACTTCCGCACCCAGAAATGAAGGTCACTGCTTTTAGACTTCATGAGGCTATGTATATCTATGACTAGAGTACATACAACAACAAGAGAACGTGTCCCTAACTAGGGCCCCTTCGATATTGGAAAGCCCTGTGAGTGGAGCCATTGCAGATGAACGCATACTCGGAAGAAATTGCTCTCCAAAACCCAACTTATCCAATTTGAGCTAAGCCCTCTAGCAGCTAGCACCTGTTGGCAAGACCTCTAGCTTAAAAAGGTCGCAAGCCTTCTTGGGTCTAATTTAAGAAGAATGCTTGAGATCTTTCTCTGAGGATGCCAGAGAAGAACTTCCCATGACATTGTTACACAGTCTATAAATAGCTAGACTAGTCCTAACCTTGAGGAAGGTGGACCAAGAGGACTCCAGAATCAAATGCAGTACAACGGCCAGAATATTCGCCAAGTGCCGAAAACCTTGGAGACACCATTAAGCAGTCTCATGAGCCTATATTCTGAAACTAAACCCCAGCAACATCTTCTTTCTTAGGAATGAGGACCATTTTCTGTTAGGGTGAAATGCAACAAACCCTGCCCCCCAGAAGAAAGACTGGGAGGAGTTCACAAATGTTCTTATTGACAAAACTCTGGTAGAAGCATAACAGGAACTATCTGGCCCAAAGATTCATCCCTCTAAAACCAAAATCTGCAGACCAAATCACATCAAGAAACATCTTATCCAGTGCATGGGGCGATGGTGAAGACTGCCAGTAAAGGAGTTCACTGATGCTGCCTAATCCACCCTGGTTCTCAAAATGCCCTTGAAATAAAGGAGGGTGGACTTACGAAGGTCTCCATCCAATGATATTGATTTTCCCTTGTGACCAATATTCCAAATGGTGCTGAAGTGCCTCATGGTGTTTGAGATTTTATCAAAGCAAATAGTGCTGAGGTTCCCTTTACAAAGCTACAAGACCCTGGATCACCCTCTCCAAAGCGTTTCCTCCAATTTCGGGCATTTGCTGTGGAAATGGTTTTGCATCTATATAACTGGCCTGCTCAGCCTTCTAGAGCACTCTGGTCTCTTCAATGTATGCTTATTATCAATTTCTTTTCAAAGAGTGGTTTTGATGATACATCAAACCTCTCTTTTTCAATCATTTAGCCATTTCTGGAGGCATCTAAAGTAATCACTAAAACAAAGAACACTGATTGAACTTGAGAAGGCCTGAGTTCCAGAAGTCCCTAACTAAAGGCGAAACCCTCCACCTAACACCAAAACTTCTTAAAACGAAATTGCTTCAGCTCCCTCATGATGAAACCACACCTTCACAAAACCAATCATTGAGCTCACGGATAGGTTTCGGCAGCAATCTAGCGGACCCCTAGGAACTTGGAATTCAAATTCAAAGAGATGAGGGAGCGATCAAGAAATGATGAATCTCCTACCTTCTAATAGAAGGTCCACCAAACTAAGCTCTCGGATTGCATCCCCAAACTCATCCACATCACACCTGTAGCCCTGTCTATAACTTCGTCTGAAGTAAACCTTGTGAAGTTGAAGTCACCTGTGGTGACCAAGGCACGGAGAGTGCTGGCTCATGGCCCTTGACTCAACCGGCGTAGAAGCTGAAGAATTCTACCAAGTTGTCGATACTCCAGGCAACGAGGTCAACATACCCCACACCCCTCGCCCCCCCAACCCACCCAAAACCCCCACAAAAAAAACACCAGAGAATTCTGGTAATCAGTTAAACATCCCAAAAACTCTTCTTGGGATTATTTTTCTAAAATTTCTGGAGTGCCTGCTACTGCTGCCTTATCAATCATCCATTTCCTCACAACACCCAAGAGTTTGTGAACCAATAAAAAAGTGTTTTTTTTTTTTTTTTTTTCTCTCTTCGTTGTACTTCAATTAATGTCCAATAATCCACAAAAAAAAAAAAAAAAAAAAGCCTATATAGGGTAAGAATTAATTCCCCAGCACAGAATCTTAATTGAAATCCAAATCAGAATCAGTACAGAAATCTAAACTTTATGCGCATGTCAAAAGAAGAGATTTTGAGATGCAAATACAAGTTAATAATCGATCAATTGAACGAGGACTGCAAGCGAGATGAATTCGTCTTACCAAATAATGCCGTAGGCCCCACGACCGACGGGCCGAATCGGCGGGACGTACTTGGCGGTGACCTCGAAGAGGTTACCGTACACATTGTACTGCACGTATCGGCCGCCGTGGGTGGGCACGCCTTTGATGTGCACCTCCCCGGAGCCCGAACCCATCTCCATCTCTCCCGTCGCCACCAACCTCTCCGCTGCTCTCTTTGGTTCACTCTCTCTCTCGCGCGCTCTCTCTCTGGGGTTTGGGCTTCGGAAAGAGGGTGAGGAGGAGGAGGAGGAGGAGGTCATGAGGAGGGGCAGAAGGCTCTGGGTCTAGGGGAAAAGATGGGAGGAAAAGAGGGGAGAGGAGAAAAAGGCGAGGGCTTGGGAGGTGGAAGCCCGTGAAAACAGAGCTGGGGAGCCACCGATCCATGTCTCTTTTTCTCTTCCATCGCTCTCGCTGCCCTTCTGCCTCTTCTTCTACTACTTTTCGGCCTTCAAAGTCTATATAGACTGGGCTGGGATAGGAATGGGATCTGACACCACGAGAAAGCGGCAGCCGAAACGCAGACTAGGAAAGGAGGAAAAAGGTGGGAGGGCGTGGAATTTGCCGGCTTCGGGTTGCATCTTTCGCGCCAAGAACGATAGAACCGTTGGATCGAGAGATGCACAACTTTCAAAGCACTCCTGCATAAATCTCGAACCGGCCATTGTGCGATCCAACGGTCGCGAAAGAAGAGAAAACATTCTTTTGAGCGAAAGACTGATCCATCTCCTCTTTCGATGCCAACCGTTAGATAGCGACTTGCACAAATTGCAAAGGACTTCTGTACAGATCCGGTCTCGATCATCGTACGATCCAACGGTTGATATCGCGAAAGGAAAGAAATCATGCTTTTGGGCAAAACATACAACCCGAACCCGGAACTGCCAGCCGCTTACGGCGGCTTTCGCGGGAGAGGTCTCGTCGGCATCACGCGCGAAGTTATCTCGTTATCTACCAAAAACTTTCAAAAAAATAATTTAAAAAAAAATAATTTATTTCTATTCAAAATATAAAAGAATATGCTGCAGGGAACCTTTTTACCTTCTCCAAAAGATTCTGCGCGCGTTGCAAGTAATGATTGGTACAGCAGTCTCAATCATCGCTTGCTGAGAATCCTTTTCTAGCTACAAAAATATATATTTTTATTTGGAAATGAGTGATGTCATGCCAAGCAGGTCGAAAAGTTTTATATACCTCGTGATACACGGGAATTGGCACAGTACATGAGAGAAAGTTGAATTAAAAAAAAAAAAAAAAAGCAGAAACATTTCATTTTGGAGTTTACTGAACCATCAAATTTCTACCATGTGAATTATAAAAACAATTTTGTAGTTCCTATCACTTTGTTGTTATACTTTGTTAATCATCTATCAATGTGTGTACAGATGCTCTATGCGGCTAGTTTTTTTTTAATCTTTTGTATGTATAGGTTTTGTTGGGGGATACCCACCGACCGACCGACTGCCAGAGGGCCCGACCGACTGCCGGAGGGCCCGACCGACTGACGGCCCGACCGCCTCCGACGGACGACTCCGACTGGCCGATAGACCGACCGGTCGTCGGCCGGGGCGACCGACTGACAGATGCCATCAGCGGCTAACTGCCGGCCGTCCAACGGTCCATCACCGACTGGGGGTATGTCGGGCGTATCCATCCCGACCGACTGAACCCAGAGGTCTGATGGCCGACTCACATGAAGCTCGCCGACCGATGGAGGGGCCCGACACCACTCAGCTGGTTGCCGACTTTGGGTCGGTCGGCTCCTCCAACCACCGTACAGCCGCCAGACGTTGTCAGCTCTGACACGGATATGCGGCACGGCTACCTAGGGGCATTATCCCGCACAGGGCATAGTCAACCCTGATGATTGGACAGCCACACGGCGACATGACGTTTTCACGGCGACTCTGACAGTCCACAGTGAGTTGACAGTTCCTCACTTGTCCGCGCCATTAATGACGGCGCCATATCGTGCTCCACTATATATATACCGGGGAAGGCAACAGTGCAAGGGATCGATCCGCCCGTCTCTCCCACATACGCAGGCTCGCTCCTCTCTCTCTCCCTCTTTCTCAGAGCTCTCCGTCTACATTTCACTGTTGCCCAGTCACCTCTCTACTTGACCGTCGGAGGGTCCCCGACCGGAGCCGCCTCCGGTCAGTGCGGACTTCCTTTTGCAGGTGCACGCTTCCCGGCGATCGGGTGACGAGGCGATTGGCCGCAACAGATTGGCGCGCCAGGTAGGGGGGCAGCATGACTAAGACAAGAGCCCAACGATCGAGGATCACCGGGTCGGCGAGGCGCTCTTCCCGTCGGGAAGAGGCCTCTCCGCCACCATCGGCGGCGGAGCCCAGCTCTCCACACCCCGCGGTGACCACGGAGGCGCAGATCGCGGCCATCGTACGGCAGATGACCGTACTGACCGACGCAGTCAAAAGCCTCCAGCAGCAACCGGCGGCCCGACCGATGCCTTCCAGGAGCAGCCGCCGACGACCGCGCCGATCCCTGTCGCCTCCATGCGAGCGCCCCCAACAGCGCTCCCGTGGAGAAGAGGAGGGACGACCACGGCGCGATGACCGACGGTCCCAGCGGCCCTCTCCCTCCCCGTTGGAACGGGCAAGGAAGGAGAAGCGGCTGCGCACACCGTCGGCCTCCCTTTCAGAATCTTCCGGAGACTCCACCCCTGGGGTCTCCCAGCATCGACGAGCGGACGACTACGAGCGACGGTTCGAGGAAATCGACCGCCGACTCGCCCAACTGCAGACGGACGGCTAGAAGTCTTCAAACGACGTCGACTTCCAAACCGCCCAACCTCTCTCCCGACTGGTCCTCGACGAGCCGATTCTCAGTCGGTTCAAGATGCCGCACGTGGAGCCATACGACGGCTCCACCGACCCAGTCGACCACCTCGAGAGCTATAAAGCTCTCATGACGATTCAAGGGGCAACCGACGCTCTTTTTTGCATCGGCTTCCCCGCCACACTCCGCAAGGCTGCCAGGGCTTGGTACTCCGGTCTTCGATCGGGCAATATCCATTCCTTCGGGCAGCTCGAACACTCGTTCGTGGCCCATTTCAGCACTAGCCGAAAGCCGCCGCGAACGTCGGACAGCCTTTTCTCCCTCAAGCAGGGGGAAAACGAGACGCTCCGACACTTCGTGGCGCGATTCAACGCGGCCACGCTCGAGGTCCGGGACCTCAACGAAGACATGGCTGTCTCAGCCATGAAGCGGGGCTTGAGGGTGTCCCGATTCACTTATTCTCTGGACAAGACCCTCCCCCGGACTTATGCCGAGCTACTGGAACGCGCATACAAGTATATGCGCGCGGACGAAGAAGCGTCCGACCGACGCTTGGCCGAGCCCAGATGCCCGAAAGAAAAGCGGAGGAAAGGTCGGGAGCCCGCCGAACCAAGCAGGCCCCCGACCGATGGTCGGCTCTCTCCACCCCGACGAATCCAAAAATCGCCCCGGCGACAGACTTCGAGGCCGGTGCGTCCCAGGTACGACTCCTACACTCCTCTCTCCGCTCCCCGTCCGCAGATCCTGATGGAGATCGAGGGAGAGGAATACCTGCGACGGCCTCCGCCTCTGAAGGCAAAGGGCCTCGACCGTTGGAAGTACTGCCGGTTCCATCGGAGCCACGGCCACGACACCGAGCGGTGCGTCCAGTTGAAGGATGAGATTGAAAATCTCATCCGCCGGGGGTACCTCGGCAAATTTCGGAAGGGTCCGCCGACTCAATCGGTTGCCGATCGACGCCCCCAGCCGACTGAAGAGGCGCCGACCAACCAGCCGACGGTCGGAGTCATCAACGTGATTTCCAAGCGGCTGGGACCGGGAACGTCTGCAGGAGGGGAGCCGACGAAAAGGCCACGCCCGGACGACGTAATCACCTTCACAGAAGGCGACGTTCGGGGCATCCAGACTCCCCACGACGACGCTGTTGTTGTGTCGGCGACAATAGCCAATTATGATGTAAAACGAATTTTTGTTGATAATGAAAGTTCGACAAATATTTTGTTTTACTCGACCTTCTCCCGAATGCGACTGTCACCTGACCGACTTAGGAGGGTCCCTGTGCCCCTGATCGGCTTTGCCGGAGACACCGTCACGACAGAAGGAGAAATCACCCTGCCCGTGACGGTCGGCACCGAACCACGGCAAAGCACGGTCTCCCTCACTTTCGCGGTCGTCCAAGTTCCTTCGGCCTACAACGCCATACTTGGACGACCCGGATTGAACGCCCTCAAGGCGATCGTCTCGACGTACCATCTCCTTATTCGATTCTCGACCAAAAACGGAGTCGGGGAGATGCGCGGAGATCAACAGCTCGCCCGACGATGCTTCCAAATCTCCGCTCAAAGCGACGAGTCGAAGGATCCTCTGACAATCGACAAACTGGACCAACGGGAGGAGGAAGAACGGGGTTCGCCGGCCGAGCAGCTCGAGGCGATCCCGATAGGAGAAAATCCCGACAGAAAAGTTTGGGTCGGGTCTCAATTGCCCGACACCGAACGACGCCGACTGACAGAGCTGCTGACGGCCAACGCCGACATAT